>NC_046324.1:8532465-8853015 GCF_009819535.1 Lacerta agilis | reverse complement strand
TTCCCATATCTCTAGGCTACCTTTGATCCAATTCATCTACCTATTGTTCTTGATTTAGTGCCTGTAACATGTCTAAAATTGTTGGAAGTGCTATGTAGAGTTTAAAAGATAAAGATAGCCCCCTACCTGCAGACTCACTAACATGATACAAAATAAATGGAGAAGGAAGAGGAAAGCAAGCAAATTCAGCCACCAGTAACCTCAGCAGGATCCTCTGATCTGGACTGGTGACCTTCTTCCTTTTAAGTACACATGCAAAGCAGTCCTTAGACCACAGGCTCTTTACTCTGGCTTTTGAAACTTTAGGTGTATATTTTAGGACCCACTTGATTTCCTGTGATCGTAAGTTGTTTTAAACTGTTTTTAATGTTGTGTTTTAATTGTTGTAACCAGACCCTGGGACCTCAGGGTAAAGGGCAGGTAATTAATGATAATGGCAGAGGCCAGAGATCACATCCCAGTGACAGAACAGGGCCTCTGATATTGATCAGAAGGCACAGGATAAAGCAGCCCTTAAGGTATCCAGATTCCAGGATTTTCTGTCATGTTGCACCTCATGCAGTTCAGGTTTAGGAAGGCTACTCTGAATAGAATTGGGAGGTTTCATGGGAACAGACATGCTTGCCGCTATATCATCCCTTGAGCTGTTGTGTGTAGTAATACCTCTTGACCAGTAGATGGCACTGTTAGCCAAGGATAAGTGGCTACCTACCTGTAACTGGGTTTAATAGGTTTCCCCCCTCCCCCTCTTTAGGCTCAGGTTACAGACCCGGCTTTTGCAGTAACCTGTGAACCTATTTATGCCCATCTAAGATGATTTGCGTTCCATTTGAATGGATGCTAGACTGCATCTTTTGGAAAAGGTGTGCTGTACTTCATCTGAGAAATTTCATTGCTCTCCTGGTGCCTTTGTTGTAATATAACTTTCAAGAACCATTTGCTAATTGCAATTACTAGAGATGCCTGAATTCATGGCTGACAACTGTAGCTCATGAGAGGGACTTGGTTCATGAGTTACTACTCCAAATATTTGCTTGAAATACAACCTTCAACTAGTGCACACACAAAAAAGTCGAATGGCACCTTAAGCACTATAAGAAATGTATTGTTTGCTTAGGAAGCTGGCATACCCCAGGCCAAGCAATTTGTGTCCCTTGTGTTTCTAGGATCTCATGCAGAGAAAGTGTTTCCCATCATTTGCTAGCTGATCCTTTCACCAGGCAATGGTGGGGAATGAACCTGAGACCTTCTTCATGTAAAACATGCTATGGCCGTTCCATTGAGGTGTGGCCTGTCTTTCCTCCAGGGCCTTAAAAACATAAGATGAGCCTGCTGGATCAGGCCCAACGGCCAACCTAGACCCCTATCCTGTTCTTACTGTCACCACCCAGAGGCCCGTGAGAAATCTGCAAGCTAGGCAAGAAAGCCATTGTTCCTAGTGGCTGCTGGTAGCCTTTTTCTTTCCTTCATGCATGTGTCTTTTCTTTTAAAAAACATCTGCCCAGGGACACCAGTGAAATCCTTTGTGGCATTGTGAAACCCTGCCCTTAAAAATACTTTCACGGTCCAAAGAGGGCTGTATAGTTTCTAGAGGTATAACAGTTAGCTTGTTAGTTAATACATGGAAACCATGTTTCACTAAAAGCTCCCATCCCCCCAATAAATAAGGCAACAAAATTTCATTAATTTTTTTTTTTAAAGTCAAGTACAGTACAGAGCTGTTAAACTTCCTTTTTTTGCATTGGGAAATGGCCATAGCTGTCAACTTTCCCTTTTTTTGCAATGGGAAATGGCAGTGGAATAAGGGCATTTCCCGCAAAAAAAAAAATGTTTGAGAAGGAAGCAGCAGAGAGATCTTTCTAAATGAAGCCCATTTTCTGCTTATGCTAGCATGAAACATCCTTAGCCAACTTGGTGCTCTCCAAACATTTTGGACCACAATTCCCATCAGCCCCAGTCACCGTGTGCTGGTTGGAAATGATGGGAGTTGTAGTCTGGAATAATCTGGACAGTGTCAGGTTAACGAAGACTGGCATAAGCGTTTGCAGTTAAAGACTGATGGGAAAACCAAATACAGTGTCAGCTGATTCAAGTTGGCTCCTGTTGAGCTATGATCCCAGTGGCTGCTTAATTTGTTACCTGCTAGGAAGCGTTCCTGTGCAGAACTGCCTGCAGAGACTGGGGATAAATTTTCATGCATACAAAATATACCTCAAGAAATGCCTTAACCCAGGGATTAGAACCTGCAACCCTCCTGAAGTCGTTGAATTTCAACTGTTGTCAGCTCCAGCCTGCCTGACCAACGGCCTGGGATGATGGGAGTTGTAGTCCAATTATACATGGAGTGCCACAGTTTTTTCATCCCTGCCTTATGTGCCATTGGACTCCTTGTTTTGCAATCTAGGGGGGTGCCTCTCTCTCTCTCTCTCTCTCTGTGTGTGTGTGTGTGTGTATACACACAATATAAAGACTATTTGTAACTAGGATTGCAGTCTAAGAATGTCCATCTGGTTCTTTGGATTCTGGCATACTGGGAAGAAAAAAGGCTTCCTGCATTCAGAGTTTATTCTGACCCAGAATGTTGCTCATCAACAGTCATGATTACATTCCAGCTTGGATAGCAGAACTGAGCCTCCCTCGACCTTGATGCTGGAATGCAAGGGAGGCTGATTAATGGCTTTAATTGGCCCTGTTTCGCCATTAAATAATGGACTAGGATGAACAACAACAGCAATATTGTACATTCTCTTTGGTCGGCAGCAGCTGGGAAATCTTCATGGCTTTGGCCTGGAATGTTTCCCTGATAAGACACCTATACCGTGCCCGTCTCCCTGCTTTAAGCAAACAAAGGGAAACTTGTCCAATTCAGTTCCCCCCCAGCCCCGTGGTCTCCAGATATTGTTGAGTAACAACTCCTATCATTCCTAGCCATTGATGTTGCTGTCTGGGGTTGGTGGGGGTTCTAGTTCAGCAGCGCCCAAAGGGCTAGAGGGTGGAGAAGGCTGGTCTAAATGATGTTGCAAAATTTTCATCGCCTGGCAATTGAGCTGTAGATGTTGGACTACAACTCTCATCATCCCTGATCATTGGCCGTGCTAGCTAGGGCTGATGGGAGTCCAGCCACAGCTTCCCCAACTCTGATCTTTACAGAAATGAGTTTTAATTGGGAAAGTGACTTATGGGAGGGATGAGAAAGACAGACAAAGGGAAGTATAGAAAAGGAGGAGTCATTTATTCACCAGATCTCACTTTGTTTTTAAGGCAGTTGTAGGGAGGGTCTTTTCTGGACTCCAGTTTTTTGCCATTTCTCTTACAGAGGAGAAAGGGGCTTCATGTTTTGATTTCCCCTCTTGCTTATTATAAATGCCCAGGGTAATGTTTACACTGGAGTAGTTCTTGGAAAGCTTCTGTATTCAGGACTGAATGTTTTGTTTCTTCTTTTTCTTCAATCCTTATTGCTTCCTTTTTGGCATTGCGTTTCCTTCTGATTCTTTGGAATGAAACCTGTTTTCAGATTTTTACTAGTTGTCACCAGAGGACCACTTCTGTGTTTCACTACTTCTTACTTGAGACCCACATGAATCTTTCGGCATTACACAATCCTATGCATTAATGACTGTATATATTAGTCATATTCACCTTTTGCTTTAGTACAGTGTAGTCTTTCATATACTTCTCTTTCATCTTTCATGGACATATTATTCTTTTGTGCTACGTTTCTATCATGGTCACAAGCTTATACGTATTTGCTGTTTGTCTACAGAGGGAACCTCAGCCTAGGGGTCAAATCCTGCCCTCCAGACATCTCTGTTGGGCTTCTAGGACTCTCCCTACCAAACACTTTCCTCAGCCACCTTCCTTTCTGGCCTTGCTTTTCACCCTCCTTGACTGCTGGAATGTGTCCTTGAACTCTGTTCACGCTTCTTGCTTGTCTGGGTGTTAGATGGAATACTGTATGTTGAGACTAGGCTACCATACAAACATAAATCCAATCTGTTGTACGAAGATAACACTCACACTTGTCTCTGTGCCTATTTTCACCTCTGGGCTTCCTCGCTACTGGCAAGTGGCCCCCAGAAGGTATGAAAATGGTTCTTTAACCCTGGCCCACCGTGATTTCAATTCGCCTTGGAACCAAGTCCACAGAAGTGATTTAACCTGCAGAGAAACGTTCTCGCCTGCTGGGGACTGTCTGAAGAGGCATGGAGAATGCCATCCCTCCTTCAGCAGCCCTTTGCAGTTCTTTGCTGTGCACAGAGGGAGGGCTGGGGTGCTGCTCCATCGCTCCTCCTTCAGCCTGCTCCTTCACTTGCATACCATTTCCTTTTCACCTACCTAGTCACCTGTCAGGCGAGTGCTTAATTGCAAGGCTGATGGGAAGTAACTTTTCAGATGTGTTTTGCTTGCAATCTGGTTCTGTCGCCCTATCTGACTGCACCTCCACTAGCTCAGTGGAGTAGAAGTAAAACTTAAGTTTCAAGACAGTTAAAATCTTCATTTCGAATGGCTTCTTTTCTTTCCTCCTTCCCCACCCCACCCTTTTTTCTTTCCAGGTGGAAGTGCGGGTGGTGACTACCGAGAATGCAAAACACTTCTATAACCCTCAGGAGATCCCTGTGACCCTCTACAGTGATTCTGATGAATGGCAGGTTGGTGTTCAATGCCACTTAACTTTTCAGTTAGGAACATAGGAAGCTGTCCTATACTGAGTCAGACCACAGCTCTGCAAGATTTCAAGCAGGGTTCTCTCCCAGTCTTACCTGGAGATGTCAACATGTGTAGGGCGAAGCACATGCTCTACAGCAGTGTTTCCCAACCTTGTGCCTCCAGATGTTTTTGGACTACAACTCCCATCATCCCTAGCTAGCAAGACCAGTGGTCAGGGATGATGGGAATTGTAGTCTCAAAACATCTGGAGGCACAAGGTTGGGAAACACTGCTCTACAGCCCTTCTCTCAAATCAGCATCCTTTAAAAAAATGGAAGCATACTGGTTTTTTTTAAGAGTGTGAAGGGAAGTAGAGAAAACGAGACTGGCAGTTTGTTCCTGCCTGACCCCAAAAGGCTGGTCAGAAGCTCCTTGCCACACTCCATGCCAGCCTTTGCGGGGCTGCGAGTGTCCTGCCTGCACACCTTTGCTTGCGTCTTCAGGTGTTCAAGCCTCGCATGATGAGGGAGAGAGAGGAGAGGAGCCTGTTGGCTCTACGCTCTTGATTGCATCCCTTTCTCGGGTTTAAGCACCTTCCCTTATTGAAAGGGCACCCCTTTGCAGCGGGCAACCCTTTCCATGTGTGGAGATTCCCTGCATGATTGAGGACCCTGGAAGTTCAGAGTTGCAAATCACCTGAGAATCCTCTGTGGGTAGAGCAGTCTCCCTACATTTAGCCCTCCAACTCTTGGAGGGTGACAGGGTCAGCGATGGAGGGGTTGGAGCTAGCGTGCTGCCTCCCTCATGCGATTCTTTGCATGCAGCAGATCCGAACTCCCAGATAGAGCTTTGGCTGAAAGGGGATCTGGTTTGCACTCCAATTCCCATTTGTGTAGACAGTGTTCTGCAAAAGGATAATAATTTCTCAGGATGCAGGATTCACCTTTGGAATTTGCTTTCCTTTGGGGCAGATGGCAGAGAGTCCTGAATTGCACACCTGGTATGATTTGAATTGCAAGCATGGTCTAATTGTACCATGTCAACTTTACAGAGCACAGGATGTTCTACATGATAGAGGTGTCCCCATCCCTCCAGTGGACTCTCTCTCTCTCTCTCTCTGTGTGTGTGTGTGTGTGTGTGTGTGAGAGAGAGAGAGAGAGAGAGAAAGAATGGGTGTCTTGTCTCTGTTTTGCATTTTTCTTTTTTAAATTTCATCTTTATTGAAAGTTTAAAAGTACCTAATTATATGTGCACTAAACATGGTGGGACGTAAATAAAAGAGAGAAAAAGAGAAAGAGAAACAGCACCCATGTAGAAGGGAAAGTAAAGTGGGGGGGGAGGGGGCGAAACCCCCAAAACTGTATACTTTACAAAGTTGTTATTGTACTTCACCAAAGCTTAACCTATTACAGTATTTGTAAGATTGGATTCCAAATATCATTGAATTTGTCCATGGCAAGTCTTGTGTTTATATGCAAGTTGTCCACATGTTGCGAGTTTATATAAGTCTTCAATCCAATCATACTGTAGAAGAGAGCTGCATTTTTATTTTCCCAATTCATCAGTATCAGTCTTTTTGTTGTGATAAGGGCACGGAGAGTCCACTCGTATTTTGTCTTGTCTCTGTTCTGCATTTTTCTAACTGTGGTTCCAGGTGAGAATTTCTCTTGCCCCTAAACATTCCACATAACCTTCAGGGTATCTTGCAACATGCAGTGGGGCTTTAGTGTCTGTTAGTGTGTTGTACATATGATGTACTTAAACATACCAGGGGATTTCACTGATTTGAGGCTATTTTCTGCAGCTGTGGAAAAAGCGTGAGGATCCTGTGCTACATATTGACCTGAGGCGCTGGGCTGACCTTTTGCTGGTGGCTCCTCTGGATGCAAACACCCTGGCCAAAATGGCCAATGGCCTCTGCGACAACTTACTGGTGAGTTTCTGCAAGCATCGTCTGACACTTCATGCAGATGTCCCCATCACTGATGCCTGCCTGTATCTGCCAAGCCTCTCTTTCTGTCCATTCACTTGAGGCTCAGGTTTACACTCTCTTGTATTGAACTGGAGATCCTAGAATGTGTTGCAAAGAAACTAAATAATTTGCTTCAGATTCATACCTCCATGTCCTTGTTCTTTGCCTGTGTGCCCGTTTCATCATTTTTTGGTGGAATACAGCTACTTAATTTTTTAATGCAATTAATATTTTATAAAATTTATATTCTGCCCTTCCCAGAGATGCTCAGGATGGTAAACAAGAGATAAAACAAAATAAAATAAAAAATTCCTTAGCACCTTAGAGACCAACTAAGTTTGTTCTTGGTATGAGCTATCTGAAGAAGTGTGCATGCACATGAAAGCTCATACCAAGAACAAACTTAGTTGGTCTCTTAAGGTGCTAAGGAATTTTTTATTTTGTTTTGACTATGGCAGACCAACACGGCTACCTACCTGTAACTGAAACGAGATAAAACAGCAGAAACATATTGAAAAACATTTCTGATACAGGTGCAGACTGGGAAAGATCTCTACTTAAAAGGCTTGTTGAAAGAGGAAAGTATTCTGTAGGCACTGGAGAGGCAATAGAGATGGTGCCTTTTTAAGGAGAGGGCATTCCAAAGGGAAGGGGCCACTACAGTACAGGCCCAGTTCCCACATTGTGTGGAAGCACCTCCTGATTAGATGGAATCTACAGGAGACCCTCAACTACAGAGAACAGTGATTAATTGGGTATATATGGGGCGAGACGATCTTTCGGGTATTAATGATTACATCATGATTATGAGTAGTGTTCAGCTAAGTTTTACTCCGAGCAGATCCACTGAAATGAATGAACATTGCTAAGTTAGAGCCATTAATTTCAGTAGGTCTAGTGTAGTTGAATTCCATCCTATGAGTTTAAGACCATGTTTCTAGGCAATCCTTCCAAGTTCTTGATTTGACCCTTAAAAGCCCCAAGCCTGCCTTCTCCAACCAGGTGCTCTCCAGATGTTTTGGTCTTCAACTCCCATCAGTACCAGCCAGCACAGTTGTGCCGGCTTGGGCTGATGAGAGTCATAGTTCAAAGCATCTGGAGGGCACCTGGTTGGGGAAGGCTGCTCTAAATGGCCTGGGACCAGGGAATCGGAAGGATCACTTTTTTCCATATGACCATGCCTGCACTTTGGTTGTTTCCAGCGTTCGTCATCCTCAGGGTAGACACGTTGAAAGTAATGGGCATGGCTAACGTAGCACCATTATTTTCAGTGGGTCTACTCTGAGTCACACTAAGATGAAGACAACCCTGGGGTGGGGTGGGTGTGGGGGGCTATTCAAGACAGGGCCTTTTCTATAGTGGCACCCAAGCTCTGCGACTGCCATGTCCCAGGTGCCTACATTTGTTTGCTTTTAGACGCCAGTCGATAACTTTGCTTTAATTTCCCAAGCTTTTCAGTGAGATATGTCCCAACTAAGCTCTGTTACTTCCTTCTTGGCTGCATTCAGATACTCCGCTCACCTTTCAGATTTCATTCTTGTTTTGCTGCTTCTTTTTTCTTTTTGCATTATGAATTGTTTTCAGCTATTGCCGTGAGCCAGTTCATTAATATGCTGCTCATCGCTTTAGGGATCTTTGGCCCCGAAGCCCCAGTGAACAGTAGCATGACCCATCTGTGGTCGTTTCTAGTTTGTCAGCCAAGGAATGGGACGGGCCCATTCCTTCCTTGCTTGCATTTGTGCGGATACACTACCCATGTGGCAAGAGAGGCCGTCCAATGCTATGCCTGCCTTTGCAGACATGCGTCATCCGTGCCTGGGATCTGAGCAAGCCGCTTCTCTTCTGTCCCGCCATGAACACCGCCATGTGGGAGCACCCCATCACTGCTCAGCAGGTGGAGCAGCTCAAGAGCTTCGGCTACGTGGAGATCCCTTGCATCGTGAAGAAACTCGTCTGTGGAGACGAAGGTTGGTAGACCAGCCAGCACACTTTCCCTTCGTCCTTCCTTCCTTTTAAATGAAATTATGGGGATGGCAGGAAGTACGCAACCCTGCCTCTGTGGGCTGGTTCCTATGCTGCTGCCGGGCAACTTTGAGTCACTCCAGGAACATCCAGAAATTGCTGCACATTCTTTTGAAGAAAGCTTGCAATATTTACAGTGCAATCTTATGCGCACCTACCTCTGAGTAAGTCCCCTTGAACTCAGCAGAGCAGACATGTCTAAGATTGCACTGTCAGTCACTGGAGCAAGACTGGTTGAGCATATGACACCGATCCTGGTTTGACTGCACTGGCTACCAATTAAGTTTCCAGGTCCAATTAAAAGTGCCGGTTTTGACTTAGAAAGCCTTAAACGGCTCAGGACTGCAATACCTCAAGGACTGCCTCTTTCCATATGAACCTACCCAGACCCTGAGATCATCTTCTGAGGCCCTTCTTCGTGTGCTGCCTCTTTGAGTAGTCCAGAGGATGGCAACACAAGAACGGGGACTTCTCTGCAGTGGCTCCCTGTCTGTGGAATGCTCTGCTCAGGGAGGTTCGCCTGGTGCCTTTATTATACACCTTTAGGTGCCAGGCAAAAAACATTCCTTTTTAACCAGGCCTTTGGTTGATTTGATCCTATGCCCTTTTAAAACGGGGGGCGTTATTTTGGTGCGGGCGTGTTGTTGATTTTATTCTGATTGTATATGTTGCAATCTTTTCTGTGAACCGCCCGGAGACCTCTGGGTATAGGGCAGTATATAAGCTCAATTAATCACCACCGCCACCAGTTTGATTATCTGATTAATAATTTCAAAGTTGGTCCTTCAGTTGTTGTTGGACCCCCCCCCCCGACTCCCATCATCCTTGATGATTAGCCATGCTGGCTGGGTTTGATGGGAGTTGGAGTTCAGCAATATCTCGAGGGCCATGGTTCCCCATCCCTGGTCAAAAGGAAGGTGTATTCAGCCTTGGAGATCAGAGCTGGAGGAGAGGACCATCTCTCCCTCTGGAGGAGCTGGCCTCACCCTGCTTCTGTTCTCGCTTTACAGGTCGTGGCGCCATGGCAGAAGTGCCAACCATTGTGGCGAAAGTAAAGGCGATCCTGTCGGAGCGGGGCCTGTCGGCACACAGCTGATCCCCAGGAACAGACACCATTTCTTTCTCCTCCTGGGACTATGAAGGTAGAAAGCAGGGAGGGAAAGTGAAGACCACAAAAACTGGATCCAGTCCTTACTGGCAGCTCTGTCTCTGCATTGGTTGGAGATCTCCTGCACTTGAGCTTGAGAGTTTTGATGGGGATGTGTGTGGATCCTCTGTGTTCCCTTTCATGCAACCCCAAGGCTTGTTCCTGCTTGAAGAGGGAGTTGTAAATTCACAATATGCCGGGCAGTTTTGATGGTGTGGCATTTACCTTGCAGACAAGAGAGGGTGTTCATAAAAAGTCAGGAGAGCAGCTGTAGTAAAGGTTCATAATGGTTTCTTAGGTGTAGCCTTTGCACCAGGGATTTCACAGGATTAGAATGGGAGCTGTTTCACAACTTTCCTGGGGTTAGGCTTCCATCAGTAAGTCTGCTCAGGGGCCCTATGACTTTAGCTTTTGCTGCTCCTTATGTCCGCTGACGCTCAGGAATGCTGCCATCAAAGACAGAAGCAAACAGAACCTCTGCAGGAGAGGTCTTGTCAGGCTTCACTACCCTTTCGGCACCTTGATTGGGGGCTGGGGTGGGCGATGGCCTGGGAATTTCTTTGCTGAGAAAGGGGCTAAACAAACACTCACAATTGATTAACAGCTTTATTACACAAGAGTTGGGGTGGTGCCATCCGGGATTGGATGGTGGGAGGAGATCCATTCCAGGCCCGTCTCTATCCCTTTGATCCCTGCCGGTGGGCCAATATCAGGTTGGGTCGGTGGACTATCCTCCCTGGTCAGTGGCCTGTCACATAAACACAGCAGAGTTTGCTCTCGTGTCCTTAGAGTGCATTTAAAACCAAATCAGGTTCTGCACAAACAGGGGCGCCTGGTACAAAACGTACGTACATTGGATCCTTGTCAGTTTCCTACAGATAAAAAGCTCTTGGTAGTTTTCCCACCTTGCCTTCCAGCTTGTCGCAAGGGCACTACTTCCTGTGTGGGGATGGAGGACTGGGGTTAAGGGCATGAGATTCACCATAGGTCATCACCTCTTGGAGACGGAGCCCAAACTTTGCGTCCAGAAAGAGCCTCTGGTTTCTCAAGTCGGCAGCTTCGGCAGGGCAGGGGTGGCCTTGAGAGAGCCATGGCCAATTGGAGTTAGATGGAACGATGGCCGCAGGAGGGTGATTTCTTGCCTTCAATCTTTGGTTCTCAGACTGCAGGGGTGGCATAGCTGAAGACAGCAGGGAATTCCAGGGAGAATGAATTATTTGCCCTGAAGCATACAGTGCCTTTTTCCCTCCACCAGCCAAGACCTGTGTGGCTTGAACCCCTGACTGAGGACCCTCACTGATCCACACTGAACTTGTGGGGGCAAAAGTATCATCATTGCCCTATCACTCCACCCAACTGTTCTTGAAAGAGCTGCTGCTTTGCCTTAACTAGGAGAGGACCAAAGATGCCCTGGTATATTCTAAATTTGCTGCTGGATTAATTCCTCAATTCACTGCAGCAATTGAGAAGCTGACCCGTAGACACAACTTTCTTTGCTTATACAGGCCATATATTTCTTTGTGCTTTTGGGGACAAAACGGTTGGATGGAGTCCCCCCCCCCCCTTGAAGACAACCTCTGATTTTGACTGGAGCAATGGCCCAACCACCAAAGTGGTGCTAGTAGCTTGGGCAGTAAGACAGTTTTGATCAGGAAATGGGAGAAAAGACCAGACACATTTTCTGTTAGTTCAGTAGGTAGTGTAAGTATTTTGCATACAAAGTGTCCCTGTTTCTAATTCCTGGCACCTTCAATGAAAGGGATCTTGGACAAAAAGGGACAGTCCTCTCTCCTGGGGATCCTGGGGAGAATCTGCCTGTCAAGGTAGATGGACAAATAGTCTGACCTGGTATAAAACAGTTCCTCTCTCCCTATGTACATGCGTGTTTTGCTTTTAAGCCAGACCGACCGTGGATTTTCTGTGCCAGAATTGGCTAAACCAACAGTGTTTCCAGCAGCGCTGCCGCCGCCTGTTTATCTAACGTGAGCCGCCGAAGAGGGTTTTTATAGGCATTGTGCAATGGCTGCCCTCCAAAGCTCAGGGCCAGGGGAAGGCGGTGCTTTCTGACAATTTGCATGCGCAACATTGATGTTTGCAAACTGGCCTTGCAGGCTGGCGACCCGTTGTGTTTATAAATATTGACAGAAGCTTGCTTGCCTCACTATGCCCAGCGGGGCCAAGCAGATAAAAGTCCTGGGAGACTCCTCTGCTTTGCATGTTGCATGGCAGTACAGACACAGCATGCAACTGTGCACTTTTACTCGGGCTTCGTCATTGAGGGATTCTATGCCCCATCGTGTCTGCCCTCCTGCCACCGGCGGTGGATGCCTGGCAACCCCCAAAAACAAATTTTGCCCAGTGCACACAAAAAATTGCCACATCTACAAAATTCCCAAGTTAACCTCTGAGATTGATCTTTAATGCAATAGCTCTTGTAAGTTTTCCATGGAAGTGTCCGTCACTCGTAACTGTTGTATGAGTTGAATCGTTCAAAAATGCAATCCTGCACATGTTTGCTTAGAAGTAAGCCCCTCTGGGCATCAGTGGGGCTTACTCTCATGTAAGTGTGCATTGGGCTGCAGTCTCTAGTTCAGGCATAGGCAAACTCGGCCCGCCAGATGTTTTGGGACTACAAATCCCATCATCCCTAGCAAACAGGACTAGTGGTCAGGGATGATGGGAGTTGTAGTCCCAAAACATCTGGAGGGCCGAGTTTGCCTATGCCTGCTCTAGTTACTCTTTTCTCTGCCTTTTCCAAGAGAGGCTCTTGTACGGGGTCACATGATGTGGGCTGACCACTTGCGCTCCGTCATGTGACTTGAAGACCCATTTAGATGAAGTGTTTCGGTCTCGATAAACCGGTTCCAGACTAAGCAGGTGGGTGTGACTCAAGGTACATTTCGTTTGGCTGACAACCCAGCAACTCGGAGACAAAAATGTTGTGAGATGTCGCTGTAGAACCGACAGAACAGGTAGCATGGCCGTACCCAGGGGGGCAGCTGCCCCCCCGCCGAAGCAAAAAAAAAAATATTAAATGGTTATCGGCAGCCTAAAAGGGAAAAAAAAGCTCAAGACTGGTCTTTCTCCCCCTCCCAAAAATCTCAATAAAAATTGAGCTCTTGCCGAGGCAGTTGGCCACTGTGTGTGTGTGTGTGTGTGTTGTGCCGGATGTTTCCCCCTCTCTCATGCCGACAAAGAGCTGCCGTGCCTATCAGAGACTGGATCCAAGCCTGCACCCTTCTTGGTCAAATGGGGATGCAGGCTGAGATTTGGGCAGTGTCAGGGGGCGAATTCATCGTTGCCGGGATTCATCGTTGCAAGGGAGCTTGGCAAACTGAGTTCCCTTGCATGGTGAGTAGTTCCTTTGCGAGGACTGAGGATCCTGGGAAACTGAGTTTTTCAGCCATTTGGGGCTTTCTGTTTGGGGGGGGGGAGTTTTTTTCTGTTTTTTGAAGCTGTTTATGTTTTTGAACCTGAACGACCATGGCTTGCCCCCCCCCCCTAGTTTTGATCCTGGGTATGCCCCTGACAGGTAGTTTAGAGTTCCTTAATTGAATTGCTTCTTAGCAAAGGGATAGAAATACTCCCCTATTGTACTTTTCACCATCATAAACTAAAGAGGCAGAGGCTTTCTTTTTTATTTTCAGTGAAAGCTGAACATTCAGGGAAAGGTCCTGGTATGTCCTTAAGGTTCTCAGGCCTCCACTGGCCCCTCTGGCTTTGCCACCCAAACAGCCTGCAGTGGTCTGTTGGACTGGTTGCCTGTTAAGGGTATAACATGCTGTAAATTTTAATTCCTTTTTCCACAACCTCTCCCACACACTCAATTCTATATTATGTCCTATGTCTCTCACCTAGTTAAGCTGACTTAACCATCTCGTCCTTTGTCTCCCACTCCAACAATAAATTATACATCCTGGAAATTAACTTTCCTGATGATTCTATAAGCTCCCTTTCAATTTGTGAACTTTGTGTCACAAATCCATTTTTCTTGTCAACTTTAAACAAGGTTAAAGGAGTGGTTAATGTTGAAGAATGCACACATTTTAGATCTTGTTTGACATGATATAAAATTTGGCTGGCATGCATGTCTATGGTATGGTAAAACTAAAATATATAAGAGCTTCTTGAATCATGTCAGGAAGAATTTGTTTAAGCAGCCTTTCTCAACCTTGGGTCCCAAGATATTTTTGGCCTACAACTCCCATCATGCCTAGGTAGCAGTACCAGTGGTCAGGGATGATGGGAGTTGTAGGCCAAAAATATCTGGGGACCCAAGGTTGAGAAAGGCTGGCTCAGAGTATGGGATAAATACAAAAACCTGCTTGAAAGGAAAACATCATTCTGGCTCTCACCCGCGGAACAAGAATCCTTGAGAATATCACCAATGGATAACATATACAGATTTTTCACAATAAGAGATAAGATTGAAGAAGCTGGAAGATGTTAGTTATGTGGTAACGGACTGCTTGCAATATTATCAAGTCAATGAAAATTATTATTTGCCTTTTATTTGTAAGCTGCCTTGACCATATTTTGTATTGAAAGAAGGGATGAAAAATTAATAAACTTAAATGAGTGAAACTAAAAATTGACTGGTGTTTTAAATAAATATTAGAGTCTTTCATTTTTTAAAGTATTTTTTTATTAAAGATTTTCTTGGTTTACAAAGGTGTGTGCAATGTCTCTCTCGTATTTTTTTCCATGTAGCATTTTTACAAATCAGTTTTGGTTGTTGAGACATTAGGAAGAAAAGGGGGAAAGAGGTGGGTGGGGTGGGGAGATGGGTGAGGTGGGGTGACGATGTTTCTATTTTACTTAACATATGTAGGGTTTGGTGTCAGTGTTATTTATGTAGGTTCTCTGTTGTTCGCTTGGGCTCCTTTGGCGGTGAGAGACGTTGGGGTTGGGGTTGGGGTAGGGTGCGATTGTCCATTTGTGGTTGGCTGTGGTGGTCTTTGGTTTCCTGTGTGAGTGGGGTGGGTGGGTGTTTTTGATCAGGTTAGCCATATTGATTTGTATGCTGTTGGTAGATTTTTGTCATTGTCTTGTATATTAGAGTCTTTCTCATGCTGTGATTTCCCGGGGCAGGGTTATGATGGTTAATGTGTTAGAGAAGCTCATGATAATTAAGGGAGTGATTAATTTTATTATTATTATTGCACTATCATCACTGGAGAACATGATGTATCTGTCAAGAGTATGTGGACTTCACATTTGGTGCATGGTAATGAATAGCTGGCCTCATCTTTCCCCGGGGGTAGACCTTTATGTATATGGAAAAAAGCTGAGTCTTAATTAATGCATTGCCAGGCCTCCTGTCCTGCTTTGCTAAGGACAAATTAAGTCTTTGAACAAAGCTTGGGCGTCTGTCTTTTATGTTGTGAGAACGTAGTACTGAGTCAGCAGCATCGTCCTAGAATAACCCACGAACCCCAGAGGCTCTCTGGCTTCTAGCCCACCCAGGTCTTGAATGCATGCAAGGGCAGCAACCTTGCTGAAGCTGAACAGGCCTGGGTCTGGTCAGCACCTGTGTAGGAAAGTGCCAGGGCACCCCCTTTACCCAGCCCTGAGTTGTATTGCTGTGGAGCAAATGGTAGCAGAGAGCTTTTCGCTGAATATCATGCTGGTTGAATATTTTGTAGCTCATCAGAAGAGCTATGCACCCAAATGAACATCAGGATATGTGTGTGCATGGTTTTTGCATCTTCGTTATTAATAGTTTTTATTAAGTTTTATTAAGTTTTCTGTTTTACAATTTAAGATATTCATTTTACATCCTTAAGTTATCAATGACTTCCCTTCTTCTCTTTCCATGGTTTGTTTTACATATCTTATATCCCTGCATATTTTACAAAAAACTATACCAATCGGTTTTCCATTATAGCATCCATCAAAACTTATTTACACTCTTAAGAAACGCAATGGTTTGCTATATACAATTTGAAATTTTAATTTAACTTTTATCATATTCTACTCACCTGAGTATTTTTTAAGCTATTTTATTGTTAGTAATTGTAAACCAGTCTGTGATGTTCCGTTTCTGTTTTTGGCTGTTATGCTTATGGGCTTAAAGCCGAAATAAAATGAGTTGAGTTGGGAGCCCTGGGAAACGACATTTTCCAAGGGTATCTGGCAAATTTCATCACAATAACTTATTTACACTGTTTATCTTAATGCCACCAGAGTTTTCAGCTGTACAGTGGTACCTCGGGTTACAGACACTTCAGGTTACAGACGCTTCAGGTTACCGACTCTGCTAACCCAGAAATAGTACCTCGGGTTAAGAACTTCGCTTCAGGATGAGAACAGAAATCACGCGGCGGCAGCGGGAGGCCCCATTAGCTAAAGTGTTACCTCAGGTTAAGAACAGTTTTAGGTTAAGAACGGACCTCTGGAACGAATTAAGTTCTTAACCTGAGGTAACACTGTACACAATTATTATCCATATATTCAGTACATGTTTTCCAGTCTTCTTTAAACGTATGTTCTTGTTCTCTTATTCTATACATTAAGTCTGCGCGTTGTGCGTATTCTGTCAACTTAAGTTGCCATTCTTCTTTAGTTGGGACCTCACTCGTTTTCCATTTTTGGGCTAACAAAACACGGGTCACCGTAGTAGCATACATAAATAACCTTTTTTGACACTTGGGAATTTAGTTAATAGAAATTTTACATTTTTCCAATACATGGGGAAAAAAACCCTGAACCCTCAACATTCCTGCCCCCCCCACTTTAATATATATGCCATCCCTGCCCCCTCCTCCCAAATAGTTTAGTCCCTCTACCCATCAAAGCTCACAGGCACTTGGTGCCTTTTCATGTGTGCATGCTTATACTAAAAGGCACCAGTCCAAATTTCCAGTTTGTAAGATTTATTGACGTTTTTAGCGATACTGATAGTGTTGTCATACCTAAGGGATGGAGGAGGAGTTCAGTTCAGTTCACATTTAAAGCTGAATCTATCAGATTTGCACTTTGGGATGGAATATGTGAATCAAAAAAAATAAAAACACCTACCCTCCAACATTTGCACATTTCTGATCATTTTGATGCAGTTCCCCAGCCAACATTTGCAAAACAATGCCTGTATTGGGGAGGGTGTGTGTAAAAAGATTTTAGTGAAAATAGCATACCAAAATCCATTATATGTGGGAAATTTGATTGCATGCACTTTGTGTACAAATGTGTACACTTCATATAAAAATGTGTTAGTTAGGACGCATTTACTGATGAATTTCCATGAGGATTTTTTTTTAAAACCTAACATGCAATTTGCTGCAAAATGTGGAGAACTGAAAACTTCCATCCCATAGCATACCTGTGAAAAGCCTTGCTGGGGGGGGGGGGTTGGCTCCTCCCTTGGATGCATTTTGTTGGCTACCTTGAGGTACAGGATGTGTGGACTGGATGCAGCTAACTTTGATCTGCTCTATCTGGAGTGTTCATATTTCCTCCTTCAGATGTCGTTCATCAACGAAATACGTGATTCCAAGCTTGCAGCAAAAACAATACTGATAAAGAAAACAAGAAAAGCAGATAAAGGACTTGGCAGTTGGCAGCCTAATTCTTAGGAACACCCTTAGGTGCTGTTGTAATACGCAGGCACATGGGGGTGGGTGTCTTGTGGCCAAAACCAGGAAGCGCAAGAATAGAAGTGGTTTGAAGCACTTGGGCCTTGTGGGTTGGAAAGGGCGACCGAAGAGGAACCGAAACGAGATGTTGCAGCTCTGTGCACATTTGCTCAGGAGCAACTCCTGCTGAACTCGGTGGGACTGGATTCCAAATAAACAGACAGAAATGTTGAGCTGTCGGATTTCACAAGCCGGAACGAATGCGTGGGGAGGAAGTGAAACTGTGATTACAGACAACTCCGGCGACCTGGAAGAAAGGAGAAGGCTGGGTTGCACTCGTTGACCCTCTGATCTCAATATTCTGTTGCTGTGGGTGTCTGCCCCAGCCTATAGCTATAGAACACAAACCATTTAGATCTAAGGGCAGCATCCAGTTTCCCACAGATGGCTGCAGGAAGCCCTGGTGCAGGTGATAACCCTACACTACCGTTGCCTCCCAACGACTGGTATTCGGAGATAACACTGCCTTGGAACATGGGGTGCAGCCTTTTGGCTATCATCACCATCGGTTTGTTTAGCATGAGCATTTTTTTCCATCCCACTCTTCAGCCTCAAAGGGGTTCCCGAAGTAGCCGACAACTGTCAAAAAGTCAACACCTTGCCCTCGGACTCACAATCTGAGGGACAAGCTCGGGCATGGGCGTACCGAAGGGGGGGCAGGAGGGGGCAGCTGCCCCCCTCTAGAAGCAAAAAATAATAATAAATGGTTATCGGCAGCCTAAAAGGGAAAAAAAGCTCTCCTAAAAAGCTCAACTACCGGTCTTTCTCCCCCTCCCAGAATCTAAATAACAATTGAGCTCTCCCGACCCGGCAGCCGGCCACTGTGTGTGTGTGTGTGTTGCGCCGGCTGATCGTTGCAAAGGAGTTTTGGAAACAGTTCCCTTGCATGGTGAGTTGCGATGGCTGAGGATCCTAGGAAACTGAGTTTTTCAGCCATTTGGGGGCTTTCTGTTTGGGGGGGAAAAAAGTTTTTCTGTTTTTTGAAGCTGTTTTTGTTTGCTGTTTACATAATATGGTCAGTAATCTAAAAACGAACTGAACCCATAAAACACAAAAAACGGGGCAGGGTATTCCTCATCCCGCAACAACTTTGAGCTGAACCCCAAAAAAAGGGGGTAGATCACTGCTGAAAGTAGATCACTGCTGAAAGTCTCTTGGGAGTTGGCCACCCCTGGTATAAGACATGTAACTAGAATAAAAATTAAAAAAAAATTCAAGCAAATAATTCTAATAACTACTGTAATAAAGCACTGCTATAATTATATATAATTTCCCTAAAATTTTGGTTTCATTCGCCTTTCCGTGCTGAAATGTCACAACCTGAACGACCATGGCTTGCCCCCCCCCCCTAGTTTTGATCCTGGGTACGCCCCTGAGCTCGGGTGTGACTTTTTAGGTACAGAGACATTGTGGTGAGAACCAGAAATGGTAAAATTTTGGAGAGGAGCCAAAAGTTGCTGTTTTTCAGCAGTGGTGAGGTCCCGCGGCGCCAGCTTTACCCCCCCCCCCCTGTCTCAGCCTGATGGAATGGCTGCTGCGGGTAACAGTTGAGGGAGGAGCCCGATGCAACTTGTCTGTGCCACTGATAGGCATGTTCCCTGCATTTATCTAATCTCGTTGAAATCTAGTGATAACGCCTGGAAGTGTGGTCAAAGATAGCCCAGCTATCAGTAGCAGCAGGACTTCCGTGGGGAACTTGTGGTCCTTCAGATGTTGGCAGACTCCACCTCGCATCAGCTCACAGCCCGCCTGTCCAGTTGCCAGGGATGCTGGGAGCTGTAGTCCAGCCATATCTCGAGGACAATGGGTTCCACCATCCGTGGGTTACATAATCTGGGTCTGAAGCACTTTTTTTTGAGTAACCTAGCTGGGTCTGAGCGGCGACAAGATGCTCTCACAGATGTGGAATTCCACTGGAATGCATGAAATGCCGTACTGAAGGGGAAATGCAAAATCTCAAAGCTTGCATAGCTTTGCATAAGCATTTCCCAAACTTGGGTGTTTTTGGACTACGGTTGGGTATATACTTGGGTGTTTTTGGACCACTGGTCCTGCTAGCTAGGGATGATGGGAGTTGTAGTCCAAAAATAGCTGGAGACCCAAGTTTGGGAAACAATGGTTTAGATGAACTGGGAATTTTGCCTGCTTGGAAATCTTCCTAATAACTACACAGAAAAAACAACAACACAAAAAGCCATATCTACTGATTCTAGAATTTAATGTTTGGGTGCCTCATCTCTCTCTCTCTCTCTCTCTCTCTCTCTCTCTCTCTCTCTCTCTCTCTCTGGTGTTTCTTCCTACTTCTGGAGTTAGAATTCCACCCTTCGCCACCTCATTGAAGAAACACTACCACGTTTTTGCATTTACAGTGCTGCACCCTAGTGAAATGGGGAAATTTGAGAGGGGAGGGAGGAAGTGAAAGTACCAGTGCATATACCACAGGCTGCTCCTTAAATCTACTTGCCTGTGTCTGCAGCTCATTTTACCACCACAACCCATGTTCCCCTTTCCTATGGGAGTGAGGAGTAGAAAGTTGCCATCCGTACAACCTTCTCCCATAGTTGGAGAAAGGCGATGGCAGTCTCTGAGATTCAGAGAGAGGTAGGGTGACTTCACATAGCTGCAATTCCCAGCAAAGAAGAATTGAGTGTAAAACAACTCTGAGAATTGTATTTGTATCTCTATGAAGGGAGCAGGGGTCTCCTATCAACTCTCAGCACCCTTGACAAACTACAGTTCCCAGGATCCTTTGGGGGAGGTGATGACTATTTAGAATGGTATGGTACTGCTTTAAATGTCTAGTGCAGATGGGGCCTATACAGTGGTACCTTGGGTTACAGACGCTTCAGGTTACAGACACTTCAGGTTACAGATGCCGCTAACACAGAAATAGTACCTTGGGTTAAGAACTTTGCTTCAAGATGAGAACAGAAATTGCATGGCGGTAGCGGGAGGCCCCATTAGCTAAAGTGTTACCTCAGGTTAATAACAGTTTCAGGTTAAGAACGGACCTCCAGAACGAATTAAATTCTTAACCCGAGGTACCACTGTATCTGGTCTTTATTGTGCATTCCTCCTTATTTGTTTATAGGATGGTTAAATGATGAGTGCATTCATCCTGATTTACTTATGGGGTGTTCACTTGCCTTCCCCTTAGTCATTTGTTCTTTAAACAGTAAAAGTTCATGAGTGGTAGCTTCATTCCGCTTTCTTAGTTGCTCTGTGACGCCTCTCCAAATGTTACTGCACCCCTTGCACTATTTCACAATGAAAGTTGGACAACCTACCCCTCCGAAACAGTTCCTGTAGGAAAGTTACGGTAAGGTTACCAGACGTCCCCGTTTCCCGGGGACAGTCTCCACATTTACAAATCAGTCCCCAGACAAAATCCATCCATTCCGACTAAAGTTGAAAAGTGTCCCCGGATTCATTGAAAAAAATAATCTGGTACCTTAGGTTGTTTGACCAAACTGCAGGAGGCAGTGGAAGACAGGAGTGCCTGGTGTGCTCTGGTCCATGGGGTCACGAAGAGTCGGACAAAACTAAACAACTAAACAACAACAACAAACCTTAGGTTATGGGATTTTGGTAGGAAGTTATGGGATACGCAGATTGGAAATGAAGCAGTCACAGGCGTCTTTCCCATAGGGCTTAGTGGTTCGTTGCACTAATTTTTTGAGTTTTCACCTGTATATGGCTGGCTGGTATGCAGCTCTCTCTGTCTCTCTCTCTCTCTCTCTCTCTCTCTCTCTCTCTCTCTCTCTCTCGCCTGCCTGCCTGCCCTGTGGGAAGAGGGAGGTGGGCAATGGTGAGGGGGAAGCGGAGCGCAAGGAGGAAGAAGGAAGGAAGGAAGAAGAAGAGAGGCACTCCCCCACTTGCCCCCTTTCTTCCTCCTCTAGCCGGCCATGGAGCCTCCGCTGGGATTGCAGCCCTGCTTGCAGGGTCCCTTTGCCTGTCCTGTTCAGCTACATCTAGCCTGAGCCGTGAGTAGCAGCAGCTGTTGCCCTGGTTTCTCTCTCCCCCTGGTCCCTAGGGGTTGTAAAGCACGCCAGACCATTTAGACCAACCCCATTCATTCCAGCAGCTGGCCATCACCCACTCACTCCAAGCCATGCAAAAAATATCACCATTACTACTACTACTACTACTACTACTACTACTGCCCTCCACCCATGGCTATCAGGGCGGCTCACAGCCTGAAATACGGTACTAAGTACATGTTAAAAACTAGAACAAAGGCAAACCAAACCAGCAACCCTCCTCCTCCCTTATTTGTGAAACAAGCCTGTTAATTGCCTATCCAAGCAAAAGAAAAAAAAAAGGCACTGAAATGCTAAAAGGCATTGCAGGGGGTTGGGCTAGATGACCCACAGGGTCCCTTCCAATTCTACATTTTTCTGAAAAATACGCTCAACCCAACTATGGTCCCTCTGCAGTCCTTGCCCCAAGCAACTGTGTGTGAGACTTGCTCCCCAGAAAGTGTGCCTTGTCTTGCTACCTGTGGTTTTTGGTCTCTCGTCAGCCCCCTCCCCCCAATTATTCATATTCATATTCCTTTCTCCCTAATCTCCAATATTACATTTTCCTCCGGTTGAGACTTAAAACAGAAAGCCCTAATTCCCAACTGTGTTTCTTGCTGCAGTCCTACTGTCTACTCAGAAGTAAGGTCCTATTAGATTCAGCAGGGCTTACTCTCAGGTAAGTGCAGTTAGTGCTGCAGCCTTTGTGACCCAAGTTTTGGGTCCTTTCTAGGTTCAGGATGTCACTGCTTTACACACACACACACACACACACACACACACACACACCCCACAATATTTGGAAACATTAGCTTTGTACTTAAACACAAATTTGCAGGGAACTTCATTCTCTGTGTCTTTATTAATTTATTTAAAGAACAACAAACTGGTGATTGCTTTAACTTTTTGATAGGTGGTCATTTGAATCATGAAGATGAATTAGAAGAACTGATGAGTCTTGAATGAGTCTTGCTTTGGAATAGAGGACTTCATTAGATTTTCTTTTGCCGTTTCATTTTATTTTCAGTTGTTCTAAGGGCTTGTTAGAAATAATGTGTAAGGTCAACAACTCTGGGGGACCTTTCTTTAAAAAGGTCAACAGCTTTGGGGTCCCCCTCTTAAAAAAGGTAGACAACTGGGAAACGGGGGCCCCCCGCCAGGGGGATCTTTGCACCACAGTGCTGGATATGCTTAAGACAGCCCTGGAAGCAGTTTTGACCAATGTAAACAGTACTGAAAGCGGGGTCATGTATGACTGCTCCAACATCATCACAAGCACAAATCATCGTGAATGTGCAATAGAAAGGTTGCTTGGAGGGCCCTCTGAAATTCTGGTATAGGCTTGAATCGCTCCTGCAAAAATTCTGTTACATGCCACCCCTATCTCCAAGTGGTACAAGATTCCAGGGCTAACAGGTGTGGTTTAATTAACTTAATTAACACCTCAACTCCTAGGATTTAGAGGTGTCCAATACACAACTGAAGAAGTTAATCAACTCTTCGCACATGCTAATTCCAGGGGATTAACAGGTAATACACACCTTAAATACACATGACCCTGGCTACCCAAGGAAATTACCACCACATCTTAATTGAATTCTAGCACCTATAAATCCTTAACAATACTAACCGTTTGGACGCACCCCTTCTTCCATAGGGGTCAGTCAGGCATGGATAGTGCAGCTCAGCCATTTCCTTGTTCCAAAGCACACGTCCCCAAGGAGCTTCCACCACCGTCACCATTGGGTTTTAAAGGTTGGCCAACATGCATTTGGAATCCCATAATGTTGGGGAACCATCACCTCCTGGCAAATAGAAGGGGAAGAAATGGAGGCAGTGAGAGATTTCACTTTCTTGGGTTCCATGATCACTGCAGATGGTGACAGCAGTCACGAAATTAGAAGACGCCTGCTTCTTGGGAGAAAAGCAATGACAAACCTAGACAGCATCTTAAAAAGCAAAGACATCGCCTTGCCGACAAAGGTCCGTATAGTTAAAGCTATGGTTTTCCCAGTAGTAATGTACGGAAGTGAGAGCTGGACCATCAAGAAGGCTGATCGCCGAAGAACTGATGCTTTTGAATTATGGTGCTGGAGGAGACTCTTGAGAGTCCATGGACTGCAAGAAGATCAAACCTTCTTGACTCCCACTCCTGTTGGGGGAAACTACTTCAGGGGGAGGGTGGCAGGGAAGGAGGTTATTTACGGCAAGGAAATGTGCGTCTTCCTCCTCCCCCACCAGGGCCGGATTTAGGTTTGCTGAGGCCTAAGCTGCTGCGGTGAATGCCATGTTTGTATGGGCCGCAAGATGGCCCATACAAGATGGATACTGTTAATAAACTAACAATGAACTGTGTTGATCAAAGAGCTACACTGGAATGCGCAGTGCATGTTCTGGCCAAGTGAACGGTGCAGGCAGGGCAGCATAAAGACTGGCTATGCAATGCTAGTCTCAAACAATGAGTGTTGTAACACGCCACAAGGTACAGAACACCAGGTTCGAACATTGAGAGTTGCGATATGCCAAGAACACGCTAAGGACAAAGGACTGCCAAGAACATGCCAAAGACAGCCAGAAATGCTAGGATTCCGATGAACACCCAAAAGGATGAGACTTTTCAGATGGGTCTGTGTGCCGGACATATGATGGCGCTGTCGTCTGCCACCCATAACACTTACTGGAAACTGACCAATTCCAGTGAAGAGTAGTGAGTATGGAAGAGTGTGTGGTTGTGTGCGTGACTGAGTGCATGTTCCCTCTCTTGTTATATGTTCCAGTTACAGGTGGGTAGCCGTGTTGGTCTGCCATAGTCGAAACAAAATAGAAAATTCTTTCCAGTAGCACCTTAGAGACCAACTGAGTTTGTTCTTGGTATGAGCTTTTGTGTGCATGCATGTATCTGAAGAAGTGTGCATGTACATGAAAGCTCATACCAAGAACAAACTCAGTTGGTCTCTAAGTTGCTACTGGAAAGAATGTTCTATTTTGTTATATGTTGTTATGTTTGTTAATAATAAATCTATGTTGTAGAGAAATTCCAATATATATTGGTTGTCTGTGCTTACTTGCACTTTCCCCAGAGCATGTTGAGTCTCATTTATACTAAACACCTGAACAGATTAAAAGGACCTATATTTTATTCATAACATATTTGGTACCAGGAGTCGGGTACCAAACGTAATGGGGCCCCTTATACGTCCAGCTGTCCTTTGTCAACAACAATTTGTCACTGTTTTTTGGGTTGAATATATGCTATATGGTAATTTATGGACCTAATGGGTATCTAAAGCCATTTGCACCTGTTACCGTGCAATCAGTCCATGCAGAATGTAGGCACCCTATATATAGAAATGAACAAACCAGTGATACTTTAGGGAGCAGGCTAGCAGGCGGGGCCATGACTTACATCATAGGAGCCTACATAACACAAAACACTGTTGCTGTATGTCGGTTTTATTTTATTTGTTTTTTATCTTATATTTTGGAAATGTACATCCAGTTTTTTCCCTTTAAATTTTTTGGGGTCTCCAAGAGAGTGGGGCCCTAAGCTATAGCTTGTTTAGCTTATATGTAAATCCGGCACTGCCCCCATCCCACACTGGACACTGGTACCACCAATTCACTTTTCTGCCAGAAGTTGCTTTTTCTTACCCAAATGGCCATTCGGCACAAGTTTTTTTTTCTTTTTTTGTTTGTTTATAATTTTTATCAAATTTTCTGTTTTACAATTTAAAATACAGTCGTGCCTTGGAAGTCGAATGGAATAAGTTCCTGAAGTCCGTTCGACTTCCAAAGCGTTTGGAAACCGAAGCATGTTTTTCTGGTTGGCTGCAGGAAGCTCCTACAGCCAATTGGAAGCCATGGAAGCTCCATCGGATGTTTGGCTTCCAAAAATAGTTTACAAACTGGAACAGTCATTTGCGGCGTTTGGAAGCCAAAACGTTCGAGAACTAAGCTGTTTGAACACCAAGGTATGACTGTACTCATTTTTACATCCTTAAGATATCCATGACTTCTCTTCTTCTCTTTCCATGGTTCATTTTACATATCATAAATCCCTGCCTGTTTTACAAAAGCTATACCATTCAGTATTCCATTATTGCATCCATCAAAACTTATTTACACTGTTGAATTTATCTTAACGCTGCCAATGTTTTCAGCTGTACACAAGTTTGTGGCACAAGTTATTTTCTTATTATTCTTTATAAGTTGCTTGCCACAAAGCACCCTGAAGTGATTTACAATTCAATAAAAACATGCACAGAACATTTGCACATTAAAAAAACCAATTATACCTCTAAAGACAATATAAAACACCACACCATGTAATTCTTATGCAATACTGGTGCCAAATGTGTCCACCGAGAAAGCTTGCTGAAAGAGAAGTGTTTTTGTCAGCTGCCAGAAATAGAGACTGTACCTGTTTGATATCCAGTGGGAAGGAGTTCCGAAGGGTAGGTGCTGCCACACAAAAGGCATGATTCCAACATTGTGCAGAACAGATCTCCCGACAGAATGATCTCTGCAGGATGCTTTCTGCAGAACATAGTCATGGACTGGGTGTATAGGGGATTAAAATATATTTTAGTTATGCTGGTCACAAGCTGTATAGGGCTTTGTGCAGCAGTACCTGCATATTGAACTTGGTAATGTTAGATATGTGGACATGTAAAGTCTGGGCCTACGAGTCATTTCGGCTAAGCCATATCTGGCATGGTACAGTCCTCTCCCAGGATCATATCCCCTCAGGCTGCACGTGGGAGGCAGTCTATGTAAAAACAGCAAGGCATAGTCCAAGCCAGGCATAGGCAAACTAAGGCCCGGGGGCCGGATCCAGCCCAACTGCCTTCTAAATCCGGCCTGTCTTACATGAGTAGAATGTGTCCGTTTATTTAAAATGCACCTCTGGGTTATTTGTGGGGCCTGCCTGGTGTTTTTACATGAGTAAAAGTTGATGTTGAAGAATCATTGCTTCAACGCTGGTCATCTTTGCTTCTTCCAGTACACCGGTATTAGTTCGCCTGTTTTCCCAAGTGATGTTTTAAAAATTTTCGGAGACACCGTTGATGGAATCTTTCAAGGAGTTGGAGATGGCGTTTATAAGTGGTCCACGTTTCACAAGCATACAGTAAGGTTGGTAGTACAATAGCTTTGTAAACAAGCATTTTGATTTCCCTGCGAATGTCTCGGTCCTCAATCTCTCTGCACTTCAATTGGGAGAAAGCCGCACTCGCAGAGCTCAGGCGATGCTGGATTTCGGCATCAGTGTTGGCCCTTGTGAAAAGATAACTGCCTAGGTAGGAACAAAATAGAAAATTCTTTCCAGTAGCACCTTAGAGACCAGCTGAGTTTGTTCTTGGTCTGAGCTTTCGTGTGCATGCACACTTCTTCAGATACGTATTGAAGTATCTGAAGAAGTGTGCATGTACACGAAAGCTCATACCAAGAACAAACTCAGCTGGTCTCTAAGGTGCTACTGGAAAGAATTTTCTATTTTGTTTCGACTATGGCAGACCAGCATGGCTATCCACCTGTAACTTGCCTAGGTAGGAGAAGTGATCAACATTTTCCAACGTTACACCACTGAGTTGGATTTGTGGTGCTGCAGAGGGGTTATTTTGCACTTGTTGTTGCAGCACTTTGGTTTTTTGGATGTTTGAGGGTGGTGGGGCAGTTCCCCCCTTGCCCTATCGGACCACCCCCCACAGAGTGGTACAGTCCTCACATTGACCTGTGTCGTCCCAGGATGCGTACAGGGGAATGGACGGTTTGAGATGAACCAAAGCGTATCAAGGATCTGTGGAGTTCGGTGTGCTGGGCTTCATAAATCCTCCCATTTGTACTCAGTTCCAAGGAGCTATATGCGAAGCCTGGTCCTTTGGGCTGATTAATTATAGGTACACCTTGACTGCCTGGCAGGGGCAGGATGGCAATTAGAGGCGGAGAACTCTGCCAGCCTGCCGGCCTTGTGGGATTGTGTATTATTTCAGTGTTTTTCAACCACTGTTCCGCGGCACACTAGTGTGCCGCGAGATGTTGCCTGGTGTGCCGTGGGAAAAATTGAAAAATTACTTTATATATAGTCAATATAGGCACAGAGTTAAATTTTTTAACATTTTTTAACATTTTCTAATGGTGGTGTGCCTTGTGATTTTTTTCATGAAACAAGTGTGCCTTTGCCCAAAAAAGGTTGAAAAACACTGTATTATTTCCCCCAAAGACTTGGCACCTCATGGCAAATTCCAGAAGGGCAAGCAACTGGCTCGCAGTGTTTCATCAGCCATTAACCCCTTAGAAAGGCTCTATAGTCTGTCAAGAGCAGAGCCTAATATATGCAAACGGTACAGCAAGATGCAGAAAGTGGCGGTTTTTTCCCCCAAAATAAAAAAATAACAAATAAACTCTATGGGCTAATATATTTTGACGATATTTACTTAAAAATATTGGCATTACCCCTATTTACCAAGTTCCATCTTATTTAATATCACTCATGGTTGCTTCTCATCGATACGCCTTCATTCAAGCTAGGTTTAATGCTTTCCCATCAAACGTGCTGAGTCACAGATTTACTAAGGGCCAAGTTTCCCCCATGTGTGCCTGTGAAAATAAATCAACTGAATCTCTACAGCATGTAATGTTCAATTGCCCTATGTACAGTTCGATCCGTGCCAGTATATTAAATCCGATAATTCAGTCTATTGCTGATAAGCCAGTTGACCTACGTCTTGCTTGGGTTCTATAAGATGCGGACCCTTACATAACCCTACAGGTTGCTAGATTCCTAACAGCCGTTATTTCGCATAAGAGACGAAATGGGATGTTAGCTGATTAATGAAATTATAAATATGTTTTCCAAAATGAAATTAGTCACTGATTTTAGTTTGATGCTTAAATTTTAACTTTAAAATTTCTCTGAGATATGCTTTTATGGAAATGTTAATATTGGTCCTTGTGAGTTGTGTTTTTATTTGCGGCTTGTACGGTGCCGTTGTTTTATTTGATTCTCTTTTGTTTGTTCTGTTTTGTATTGTAAGATGGGCGCAAATGCCGAATAAACATCTGTCTATCTATCTTAAAAAGAAGAAGTGATAATCTTCCATGCGGTATGACAGCACTCTTTTTAGAATAAAGTTTTGTTTTTTTGGATAATTTTATTAGTTTTCAATTACAATAATAGCCTCATTATAACAATGCAAATTATAATACAGTTACTAATATCAATCATTCAGATGCCCCCCCGCTCTGTCGTCCCCTTCTCCTTGTGCCCTCCATCTTTCCCAACATCAGGGTCTTTTCCAGGGAGTCTTCTCTTCTCATGACGTGGCCAAAGTACTGGAGCCTCAACTTCAGGATCTGTCCTTCCAGTGAGCACTCAGGGCTGATTTCTTTAAGGATGGATAAGTTTGATCTTTTTGCAGTCCATGAGACTCTCAAGAGTCTCCTCCAGCACCATAATTCAAAAGCATCAATTCTTTGGCGATCAGTCTTCTCCATTCATACTCTGAGACCCTCATAGGCCTCACAGTGGTGGGTGGGTAGCTGGGGCCACAGGGGAAAGGTGATGGAGCAATGAATGTAACATTTGTCTTGGTACAATATGCTTGTTTCCACACACACATGCACACACTCTTCTATCCAGAGAAGTAAGAGATATTATCGAGCAAGGCAGATCTCCTGCCACTGAACTAGTTTACCCCTCACAGAGCTACAATTCCCATCAGGCTCTACAAACCACGATTCCCAGGATTCTTGGCAGGGGGCAAGGGGGAAGAGCCAGAATGTTAAAGTGTAGTTCAGAGTGCTTTAAACATATTGTGTGGAGTTGACCCGGCAAACGGCAGCTTCCCGTGGTTCAGATTTCATTGGAAAGGTGAAGGAAACAAAAGAGAGATCTTAGCCCGGGAGAATTTTAATTGCCGGCAACAAAATTGCATGCCCTACTGGGCTGGATGGCTTGGAAACCCTCCAGCATGGGTAGTGTTTATGTTACGCCTGTATGCCTTGACCCAATAAGACCAGACGAAAATATTTCAGGCAGCAAAGTTTTCAGAAAAAAAGTCTCTTTATTGCAATAAGGTGCATTCAGTAAGCAAAAGGCAAATGCACACCCCACCTCCTGTGGGGCAAGCTTAAGTACTCTCTATGACATAGTAAAGCTCCTCCTAAATCCCTCCTCCTGGCCTATCAGAACTAATATTATAATACTGCGTTAGCAAATCAGAACATTTCCTTTGTCCGGCTGCCTTTGTCTGTTTCAAGCTGCTTTAGCCGCCAGGAGGTGCTATATGCTATTATTACAGTGCCTAAATGCCTAGCCGTTGACCCCCAACTGCACCTGGGACCTTATTTTGGCTTCTGCTGATGTTCACAGGAAATGGCTTGGTCACAGGATGAGTTGTGGTTAGCTACCCAGACAGAGTGTTAAAAAAGAGGAAGTCTGCGGTCGGCCGTTTACTGGCATTCTGCTGAACTGCTGAACTGCTGAAACTGCTGATATGTCTAAGTTTATCTAAGAAGCTGCAATGTAAGGATTTTAGCTGGCAAAGTTGAAGCAAAGTTCAAGCAAAGTTGAATCTCTAAAATGGAGTGGGGGCATCTCCGAAATGGGGTTCAGGGGCTCATATCTTGGTGCCTCATTTCCCCCCTTTCAATCGAGAGGAGCAGCTTGTTCTGCTTCCTCTTCAGATTGACCTACTGAGATTTCCTCTATAACTTGATCCATCCAGTGTTCAAACACCCCTATAGGGTCTTCAAAATGTTCATCAGGTTCCCATGTATCATCATCTGGTGAATAACCTTTCCACCGTACTTTGTATAGTATTTTACTATCTGTGGTTTTCATGTCCAGGATCTTCTCCACTTCAAAGACATCCGTATCATATTCATTGATACCTCTGCCGCTTTCCACTATCCCTTCTCCTCCTGCAGCCACCTTCTCCTCAGCCCCACTCACAACCGTTGCCATGTATGAGGCGAACGTTGTAATGGTGTCCTTCTCCAGTCAGTCCCTTGGACTGTAAGCAGTTGCGTGGCAACCACAGGTATATTTGGTAAGCCTGCGGTTCCTGTACATAAAAGGACTTCCCACCCCCCTTTGGTGACTCTGGGTGGCGTGTCCCCTGGTGTGAAAGCTTCAAATTTCCTTGTGACTACACTGGAGAAAGTCGAATAAGAGCCAGTGCCTCACCCCAAGTTCATTCCTCGAGGACTAAATTCTGGTTTACTGTTACAGCTGAATATGGCCCATATTTCTTATGGAGGGTGATGACATTTACTGGAGGACTGGAAGGGACTAATGAAATTAGTGTGAGAAGAATAGGATCAGTGAATATTTTACCTATTCTGACTTCTTGAGAGCAGTTGCAATGTAGCAAATAGTCAGGAATAACTTTCTAACAGTAAGAACTGTTTGGCTGTAGAATGGACTCCCTATTCTCTTTTCCAGTAAAAATACACCCATAGGTATAAAAGACTAGGCCCTCCCCCTCTGGTTCCCAACTATATACACGCAAGGGAATAGAAAGGGATATTGTTACTTTGACAAAGTCAATTCCAAGGGGTCAACAGGATTTTCCCTTCCAATTTCCCGTCCAATCCCAACAGCCTAGACCAACATTGTTCAAACCTCTAACACTCCCAATCTATAGAGTTATGCCCTGTCTAACAACTGGTCGACAAACCACTAATAACAATGTCCTTCCGACCAATTTTTCTGATGTGGTTCTGCTGGAGATGGTCTCCGTTGCATAAACTGGAGGTTTCGGTGGCCCGTGCGTCGAGTGACAGCGTCCAGTGTGTCACAGCAGGGGCTACTTCAATTCGGTCTCCCGTGCGCTGGGCGTCCTTGCCGGTCAGATGCAGCAGGGGAGACTGGTGCACCGTGCGTTGAGTACCTACTCCTGGCTAGGCACAGCAGGGTGTCGACTCCAGGGGGTCACCTCCGCCTTTCACCGCCGTTGGGGTGGATAGGAGAACCGTGTATGGACCGTGTAAGAAGGTTGCGCTTCCACTCCTTTACCCACAAGCTATAGCCAGGCTGGAACTGATGGACTGGCTCAGCAAAGCTGCACGGTGTTTGCTCGAGGGCCCACCTGCTGAGGGAACAACAACTCACAGACACAGAGAGACAGACAGACAGATAGAGAGATTATTTGTTTGTGGAAGGTGATATGCTCTTCCACCTGTCCAGTCCAGCTGGTTTTTCACGAACAAATGGAGGTGGCCTCCCATACAGGAGCTCGAATGGTGACAGTTTAAGTCTCTTGGTGGGGGCGCTTCGAATTCGGAACAGAGCTATAGGGAGGACATCTGTCCACTTCAGTCCGGTCTCTTGGGTTAATTTGGCCAATTGGATTTTCAAAGTCCGGTTCATCCTTTCAGTTTTTTTCCGAACTCTGTGGCCTATAGGCAGAGTGCAGTCTCCACTTTATCTGAAGTTTCTTGCACACTTCCTGCACTACCTGATCGATAAAGGCTGGTCCATTATCACTCCCTATACTCCTGGGCAGTCCGAACCTGGGTATTAGTTCGGTTAGAAGTTTCTTAGTTACTTCCCTGGCTTTTTCAGTCCGTGGTGGGAACGCCTCTACCCATCCGGTCAGCGTACAAACAAACACTAGCAGATATTTGCAAGTCCTTGCAGGTGGCAACTCAGTAAAATCCACAATCAGATTCTCCATAGGGCTGTATCCCACATGTTGTACACCCGGTGGGGGTTGCATTCCTTGCTTGGGGTTGTTTTTGGCACAAAGGATACACCTCTGGGAGATAGCAGCAGTTAATTGTGAGAGGTTAGGCACATACAATTTTCTCCCGAGATGTTCCCTAGCAGCAGTGCCACCCAAGTGTGTGGACTCATGATAGTTTCTCACAATTTTGCTGGCCAAGTGTTGGGGCACGAACACTCGGTTGTCTGGGAGGAGTAGCCATCCATCTTGCAGTCGGGCTCCCTCCTGTTGTGCCCATTCTTGCTCTTCAGGAGAATATTGAGGTTCCAAGTCTTCAGTGGTTATTTCTGGGATGAGTGCAGCCACGGTTGAAGGTGGTGATTGCATAGCTGCTTCTCGGGCAGCCTTGTCTGCCTTATGGTTGCCTCTGGTGACCAAATCCTTGCCTCGCCCATGTCCTTTGCAGTGCATTACAGCAATCCTCTCAGGGGCCCACACCGCCTCTAATAGACTTTCCACTTCTTGTCCATACTTCAAGGCTTTTCCATGGGCTCCCATCAAACCTCTTTCCTTCCATAGAGCTCCATGCGCATGCAGGGTTGAGAAGGCATACTTTGAATCTGTATATATATTCGCCTTACATCCAGCTGCCAATTGCAGGGCTCTAGTGAGTGCAATTATTTCGGCCTTCTGGGCAGAGGTTCCCGGTTGCAGAGCTTCTGCCTCTACAATCTCATCGTTGGTCACCACAGCATACCCAGCCCTCCTAACGCCATTGGATACAAAGCTGCTCCCATCTGTGTAATATACAACATCAGGCTCTTTCAGGGGTTCATCTTTCAAGTCTGGTCTGCTAGAATAGACTTCGTCCATCACCTGGAGACAATCATGGTGTTCTATTTCCTCGTCGTCTGGTAGGGGCATCAGGGTGGCGGGGTTAAGGGTATTCACCACTCTTAGGTGCACTCTTGGGTTTTCACACAGCAGGCCCTGGTATTGGGCCATTCGGGGGTTTGTCAGCCAGTAGCTCCCTTTGTACTCCATGAGGGTGAGAACAGCATGGGGTACATTTACATACATTTCTTGGCCAAAGGTGAATTTATCTGCTTCTGTCACCAAGACTGCAGTGGCTGCCACGCCATTCAGCTCATGCACATACAGTTGGAAGGGTTTCTCTGGATTTGGCAATCCTGGGGCTGGGGTCTCCATTAGGCATCTTTTAATAGTCTCAGAGGCCTTTTGTTGTTCTGGTCCCCACACAAGGGGTCTTCCTTCACTCCTCCTGTACTATCATTCAGGGATTCTGGTAAAACACTGAAGCCAGGTATTTAGCACCACCCTGCATTTCCCTAGGAAGTCCCACAACTGCTTCCTAGTGGTGGGCTCTCTTATGAGACATATGGCTTCTTTCCTCTGTGATGTGATATATTGAAGCCTAAATACTTGATTTCCTTCAGATACAATTTATGCCTTTCTCTGAGAGGCTTTGTATCCTGTCTCCCATAACAAGTATAACAGTTCTTCTGTAACTTCTTTTCCTTTTCTTCCAAGTTTTGGCCATCTTTACCAATTTTTTTTTAATCCTTGTGGCCAGTATCAAAGGGGTTTGAGTAAGCCAAGATTCAATAATCAGTTCAAGTGTTTCTGGGCTCCTTCTGCCGCCCATCGTGGCAGGAAAGTGAGAGTAGTGTTTTACTGAGACTGGCATTGCCTAGGACCTTACATTAAGAATTATATGCAGGATATTTTTGGCCAACTCTGGGGATTATCTTCGGCCCACACCCCTGGTGGAGCTTGGAGAGTTTCAGGTATTTATTCTGTCACTTTTCCCAAGAGTAAATGGATGGGATTTTGTGATCAAGGCTGCCAAAAGTTCCTAAGAGTATTCTCTAGGCGCCATTAGTGACAATATGCTGGTCACTCGTGGAAATAGCTGCATTTCTGGTCCTTTGGGGACAAAATAATTTGTGCCTGTACCTTGAGGGGACGTCTCTTTCCAGTGAGGGCACTGGGTATTTGGGCATATACAGGAACTGATGGGTGAGGTGGCATCCTTCAATTTGACATTCCAAATGCCTCCCTGAACAAATCACTTGTGGCTCCCACAATGTTCACTGATTCTAGGCTTTTGGATTGTACAGGCGTGGTTATAACAGAATACTGGGCTCCCAGCGAAATATCTCTGGTTGGTCCCTCTGGGGTATCTTCCTCCAAGCCCTCTTCCTCTTTGTCCTCTTCCTCTTCCTTCTCCTCTATTCTGGGACCATTCTCACTTCCAGTGTGTCTCCCTTTTCTACATATGACACACTGCTTCCTTCCTAGCAACTGACCTTTTCACCGGCCTCTTCCTCGGGTCAGACCCCTCTGGCCTCACCCGGGTCACCAGTCCTAGGACGCTTGTTGCTTGGCCTTTCATCCTTACATACTCCTTCAATGCCTCTTCTACTGCTTTCTTCCAAGCGGCTGACCTCTTCACCGGCCTCTATCCCGGGCCTCTGGGCCCCTCTGGCCCTCCCGAGTCGCCGGTCCTCCTTGGGCCAAAGCTGCCGCCATAACTGCCGCCTTCTCCTTCATCCACTTCCTCTTTTCCTTCTTCTCCTCCTCCCCTCTATAGTCATACACTCGCTGGGCAATTGCCATCAATTCACTCCGGGACTTTCCTTGAAACCCATCCTGCTTTTGTATCTTTGTCCTTATATCTTTAGTGGATTGTGCGATAAATGAGCTATTGACCATCGCCGCATACTCGGGGAGGTCGGGGTCAAATGGAGTCCAGATTCTATAGGCTTCCATTAACCGTTCCAGAAAATCTCCAGGGCTCTCATCTGCCTTCTGGGTCACAGCCGAGACCTTGGACAGGTCTGTTGGCTTCCTAGCTGCCCTTCGGATACCTTGTAAGAGAGTTTCCCTATATGCTTTTAGGGCGTTTCGGTCTCCATCATTGTTTGCGTTCCATTTGGGATCAGACGAGGGATATCGAGTGGGCCAATCTGTTTCTAACACTCTCTGTTCCTTCAAGTGTTCTAATGCTTGTTGATCTATCCTCCTTCTTTCCTCTGTGGTAAAAAGGGTATTCAGCAACTGCTGGCAATCTGGCCAGGTTGGTTCGTGGGCAGCGAAGATAGATGCCATTAAATCCACCATAGCTTTAGGTTTTTCACTAAAGGGTGGTGTGTGTACCTTCCAATTCATCAGATCTGTGGTGGTAAAGGGAACATACTGCATGGTGTACGTCCGGGGTGGGGCATTGTCACCAGGTGGGGGCGGATTGTCCCATACCACCCGAAGGGGGGCAATTAGGTCTTCTGGTGGTGCTTCCTTGCACCTTTTTGCATAGTCTTTCAGTGCCTGATTACGGGCCCTGCTGTAGGCTGCCGCTGCACTTTTATGCTTAGGATTGGAGGACCTATACCGGCTTATCCTTTCCCTTAATTCTCTGAGGTCTGGGTATATTTCTTCCAGGGTTTGGGTGTTAGGGACCTTCACCCTATTCCCCTGTCCCCCTTCTGCCCCAGCCGGTGGGTCTGCGTTCTGAGGCTGTTGTACTAGGGGCGCATAAGGGGGTGGCCGCGGAACCATAAGCTCCTCTTCTTGACTGTCCAGTACTGGCGGGTGTTTTGCTAACTTCTGTATACTGCAGATCTTTGCCCTTGGTGGCGTTTTTCTGCATCTTTGCAACCACGGGGGGTTATCATCTACAGCCGCCTTCCAGGTGGAGATGTATGGGATCTGGTCTGGATGATTGTCAATTATAGTCCGCCATAAGGGATTAATGAGATTCTCATCAAAGCTTCCCTCGGAGGGCCAGCCTGTACCCTGTGTTGGCCAGTCTACTTCACACAGGGATCGTAGGCGTTCTTTCCTCAACGGGAATCCCCAATCGTCGCCCTCTGTGGCTTCCTTCCAATGGTCCAGAAAACACTGGAGGGGAGTCCCTTTGCTGGACCCTCCTCCCATCCTGAGCTGCTGAGGTACTCCGCTCCTACCAGGGTACAATCACACACCTTTCTCCACACGTCGCTTGGCTAGTGGCACTAACGCCCCGGCCTCTCATGCATACACACAATCACTGGAGTACCTTATTCACACACCACACACATATACCTCCCAAAGTTTTCCCCCTTTTGTCCTTTCTTGCCTACCTACACATATCTATGTATCTACCTGCCCTACCTGCCCTACCTGTCCTACCTGCCCTACCTCTGCGTATATGGGTTCGCCAGAGGACCCCTTACCTGCTGGCTAATACCATACGCTGGGGAGAGATCAAGTCCCCCTTCCTCTAATTAATATAGAGGGTCAGTACTCACCAAAAGCCGGCTGTCTTCCCTGTCTCCCCGGTTCTTTGTCCGTTGCCACTCCTTGCAGGGCGGAGGGGGGTCAAGATGCCTTCTGATCCCTTCCAACTCTGAAGACTGAGGTGGTGCGCGCAAGGTCACAGGGCTGTTGACGAGCACCTGCCGCCCTACCTGGAGGCAAGGGGGCTGCCTCTGGTCGAGGGCTTAAGGCCCGATCCGAGTCCTTGACGGCACCAGAAATGTTACGCCTGTATGCCTTGACCCAATAAGACCAGACGAAAATATTTCAGGCAGCAAAGTTTTCAGAAAAAAAGTCTCTTTATTGCAATAAGGTGCATTCAGTAAGCAAAAGGCAAATGCACACCCCACCTCCTGTGGGGCAAGCTTAAGTACTCTCTATGACATAGTAAAGCTCCTCCTAAATCCCTCCTCCTGGCCTATCAGAACTAATATTATAATACTGCGTTAGCAAATCAGAACATTTCCTTTGTCCGGCTGCCTTTGTCTGTTTCAAGCTGCTTTAGCCGCCAGGAGGTGCTATATGCTATTATTACAGTGCCTAAATGCCTAGCCGTTGACCCCCAACTGCACCTGGGACCTTATTTTGGCTTCTGCTGATGTTCACAGGAAATGGCTTGGTCACAGGATGAGTTGTGGTTAGCTACCCAGACAGAGTGTTAAAAAAGAGGAAGTCTGCGGTCGGCCGTTTACTGGCATTCTGCTGAACTGCTGAACTGCTGAAACTGCTGATATGTCTAAGTTTATCTAAGAAGCTGCAATGTAAGGATTTTAGCTGGCAAAGTTGAAGCAAAGTTCAAGCAAAGTTGAATCTCTAAAATGGAGTGGGGGCATCTCCGAAATGGGGTTCAGGGGCTCATATCTTGGTGCCTCATTTATATGCGAAGGTTTAGGGACCTTGCAAGAGTTATTTCTCGTGTTAATTGGCTGTTTGTTTACACGGCTCATAAACACAGTTTGTCTTCTTGGCTCTGAGGATCAGGCTGAAATCCGGGACGTGCAGAATGATTCAAACTTTAGATGGTGTGCCTTTGTTCTCTAGGACTCCTCCGGGGGTGTCAACTTGAATGAAATATTGGGAGGTGGCCAGGTAAGCCCTGCCCCACGTAATCAGTCACAAGAGGTGCATGCACCCCATTTGAATGGCAGTGCCCATCAGGTGGGGGTGGCGGCCCCCTAAAATATTTCATTGGAGGGACCTCGGCCCCTAGGAGTTGGGACCTTTTCCTTGAGTGCTTTTGCCAGGCTGGAATGTGTCTTTGAACTCTGACCATGCTTCTTGTTCACCAGGATGGAGGATAGCGTGTGAGTGTGAAGAAGCTGGGATATTGCACAAAGGTAATATTTGCATCCATTGCTCCACCCATTTTTTTACCTCTTGCCCCGCCCACCACTTGCATGTGGTCCCTGAAATGAAAAGGTTCCTCATCACCACGGAGTAAGTGGAATCAGGTAGCAGGTAATGGGGAAGACCTGTTGCCTGAGACCCTGGAGAGGTGCTGCGGGGAGTCTGAATATAAAATACTGGGCTGGACAGAAAAATGGTCTGGCCTGCTATAATGCTGCTGTATCTTTCTGCAATATCTGAATTTTCTTCAGTGGCAGCCCCATGGAGAGCTTAATGCAATCAAATCCAGATGTGGCCGAGGCACATATAACTTGGCTGAAATGGGCCAACTTCTATCCCTCTATGGATTCTTGGTTGATTGAAGTCTGTGGCAAAATGAACAAATCTGATCTTAAGTTAGAGAGGGCCGTTTTTTTTTGTAACGGAGTAGAGCTTATTTAGTCAATGTTGCAATAAAAGGACCTGGGAAAATTAAAAAGTTTGAGTATTTAAGTATACATACATACATATCCTTTATTCGACCGATAGTCAGAAAGAAGAGGTGGGGAAAACATTTCTCAATACAAAATTATAGAACTAAAAAAACATCAGAGGGATACACAATTAAAATAGGACAGCACTAGTAAACCTCATACAGATAACCCACATCGAGACATTCGATTTTGCGCTTCCGACACTTGAGCGCCAGGAAGAGGAATTTAGCCACAGATAAGGCTATTTTCCCAGTGGGCTTATTCAGCAGATATATATTAAGTATTTGTGTGCCTTGTTATTGAAATTAATACAAAATATTCTCAAATTAATTTGGGTAACTTTGGTCTCTTCTCTTGTTAGGGTGATAAATTCATCACAAATATTTTTTTAGGACGGAGGATATGGAAAATATTGCATTGCACTGAAATTGCACTTACATTTATAAAATTTGAAATTTGAATATTATTATTATTATTATCATCATCATCATCATTATTATTATTATTAGATTGAGGCACAAATTGTAATTAATATATTGGTTTTCTTATTTTCTCTTCATCTTTTTTCTTGCCTATGTAGATTATTATATGAAATCAAATAAATATAGGGTGTTTTTTTTCTGTCAAAAAAATGCCCCATCCCAGCCAGCCAGTTCCTGCAGCCAAGTTCAGCAACTACTTTTTCATTGGAACAAATGAGAAATCAGGCCAAGTCCTTTCTCCCTTTCTGTTCCCAGACTCAGGTACTGTCCTCTCCTCCCTCTTCATTATCTACATAGGTTTTCCCGTGAGTTTTTGTATTCCCGGTGCAGTTAGTTTCTTCTTTTCTTAGAGCAGAGCTCCCATGTCACATCACGGAGAACTTTGAAAAAACTCTGTCAAGTTTTCCAATGTAGTTTGCTGTCCTTTTGCTGTCCCTTGGGGAAAGCCACTGTTTAAGAGATGCAAGTTCAAAATCTTTCTCATGCTGGAAATGTAAACAAATAGAAGGGACATTTTTTTCATATGTGGTGGACGTGCCCGAAAGTAAAAGACTTCTGGGAGAAGATTGAAAAAAGTGTTGAAAAACACATTTAGTAAAAAACCAGAAGCCTTTCTACTGGGTATTGTAAACCATGAGATTTTAAGAGAAGACCGAACAGTCTTTATGTACGCCACAACAGCAGCAAGAATTCTATTGGCAAAAAATTGGAAGACAGAAGAAATACCAACGATTGAAGAATGGCAGATGAAAATGATAGACTATATGGAGCTCGCTGAACTGACCGGGAAACTCCGAGACCAGAGGGACGATGCGGTGGAGAAAGAGTGGATTAAAGTATATTTGAAGAAATATGATAAAATTACTATCTAAAACAGGCAGGTGGAAATTTTTAGGCTACAGATATAGAACTTAGGTAAGGTTTAGTAATAGAGGAAGTAATGATAAGGTTATTTAAAAAGATAAGATGATTAGAGTTTTTAATTTAGAATAGAAAAAGGTAAGGAAATTACTAATGATGATCTACAAGGAAAGCAGCCGGAGAGGATGTGAGGAAGTCAACCTACAATGTTATACAGAAGAATAGATAGGTTTAAATAAGTATTTTTGTCTGGTTATATTGTTTTTAATGTATGTAGTTTTTGTGTGTAGTGTTTTGTTTGTGTTATGATAAAATTAATTTTTTAAAATTGGGGGGAAATCTTTCTCGGCACGTGGAACTAGTTGCTCAATTGGTTGAGGTTTTGGATACCTTGCTTCCCTCTGAATGAACACTGTCCGCACTGAAGCTTTTGTGGAGGGCAGGGAGGGGAAACCTCTGAGATGTGAATAAACCCCCAAATCAGCAGCCTTTGCTCAGAGGAAACATTTTATCCGATTTTATCCATTAATGACAGGTTACACAAATAGCTGTGTTATACCTATCTTGGGAGCTGCAAGAAAAAGCTGCTGTGCTTGTTCTCTGTCCCAGCCAGTCAGCTATTCCTCCTCCATATTATTCCAGTCCATTCTCTCTTCCACCCTGTTTGACACCAGCCACTCCACCTGTCAGCCCACATCCTATGGCCCCCAAGCACTTCTGGGGAAAGGCCATAGTTCAATGTCAAAATGGTTAGGTTATTTGTGTATGCAACAACTGTGGCCCGTGCTTTGTTAGCCCCAAAATGGAAAATGAGTGAGGTCTCAAACAAAGAAGAATGGCAACTTGAGTTGACAGAATATGCAACTACAACTAATCCAGAATGCGGCAGCTAGACTGGTGTCTGAGAGTGGCTACCAAGACCATATAACACTGGTTTTGAAAGACCTACATTGGCACCCAGTACGTTTCCAAGCACAATTCAAAGTGTTGGTGCTGACCTTTAAAGCCCTAAACGGCCTTGGCCAACCCCATCGTTCATCCCAGACACTGAGGTCCTGTGCCGAGAAGTGGTTCCCTCACTGCGAGAAGCGAGGTTACAGGGAACCAGGCAGAGGGCCTTCTTGGTAGTGGCACCCGCCCTGTGGAATGCCCTCCCATCAGATGTCAAGGAAATAAACAACTGACTTTTAGAAGATATCTCAAGGCAGCCCTGTTTAGAAGGGCTAAAGAAGATTGGAAAACGTTCATTGAATATATGGAAAATAACTCTACAGCTGAAAATGCTGGCAGTATTAAGATAAATTCAGCAGTGTAAATAAGTTTTGATGGATGTAATAATGGAAAACCGGTTGGTATAGTTTTTGTAAAATATTCAGGGATATAAGATATGCAAAATGAACCATAGAAAGAGAAGAAGGGAAGTCACTGATATCTTTTTAAAAAAAATATTTTTATTCATTTTATAAGAAAAATACAAAACAAAACAAATACAAAACAAACAAACAAACAACACACAAATTTCTTATATATTCTTAACATTATTCCACTATCATTTTAGGGTGACTACCCCCGATTTCCTCCTTCTGAAATTCATTTTCAGTCTTCTTTGGCAGTTACATACTGTTAGCAATCACCCGGGATTATTTCTCTATAAAATTCTATCTTATAAAGTCCATCTCCAACTTCATTCCCGCAAACCTCTAACCACTTCCCTAAGGAATAGAAAATTTAAACATTGCAATATTTTTAAAAATCCAATCTAAATTTCTTCCACTCTTCCTGCACCGTTTCCTCTCCTTGGTCGCGTAGTCTCGCTCTGTCAGCTCGGCAAGTTCCATAAAGTCTATCATCTTCATTTGCCATTCTTCTACTGTTGGTATCTCTTGATTCTTCCAGTTCTTAGCAATTAGTATTCTTGCTGCTCTCGTGGCGTACAGAAAGAAAGTAATATCCTTTTTGGGAATTTCTTTCCCTATGATCTCCAATAGAAAGGTTTCTGGTTTCTTTATAAAAGTGTCTTTTAACACCTTTTTCATTTCGTTATAAATCCTTTCCCAGAAGTCCTTTGTCTTGGGGCACGTCCACCACATATTGTAGAAGGTTCCTTCTTTCTCTTTACATTTCCAGCATTTGTTGTCTGATGTATGATACATTTTTGCAAGTTTTACAGGAGTAAAATACCATCTATACATCATTTTCATCATGTTTTCCCTCAATGCTGTACAAGCCGTAAACTTGTAACCTTTTTTCCACAACCTCTCCCAATCTTTAAACATAATATTGTGCCCCACATCCTTAGCTCAGTCAATCATCACTGATTTCACTCATTCATATTTCATATGCTACTCCAGCAATAAATTCTACATTCTAGAAAGATTTTTACTCTTTATATCCAACAATTCCATTTCCAGTCTGGATTTGTCTGTCTGAAAATCTGTAAAAGGTTTATCTGAAACTGTAAAACAGAAAATTTAATAAAAATCATATTTAAAAAATAAAATGAAATGGTTAGTTCTGTCTCTGTAAGTTCGGTCTGTCTTTTAGCATTCCATTAAATATTACTTTCCCATGGTTACTTACATTCAGAGATAGTATTCCTCGATAATTTAATCCTCTAGATCAGGCATAGGCAAACTCTGGCCCTCCAGATATTTGGGACTGCAATTCCCATCATCCCTAGCTAACAGGACCAGTGGTCAGGGATGATGGGAATTGTAGAATCAAATGTCTGGAGGGCCGGAGTTTGCCTATGCCTGCTCTAGGTAATCCTTACCAGGGTCTTAGAAGTTATCTGTGTTGGCTGCCTGCCAAGTAGGACGTAGTCATTCAAACTTAGTGGGAGCGGATGTGTCACCTAAACCCGATGTGGCTTATGCAACTTGAACAGTATATATGACCCAGGACCAGCTTTGCTAGAGAGGATCTCAGCATACACCCTGGACTGCAGATAGTGTGAAATACTGACCAATCTCCAGTTCCAGGAGCCACATCCATTCCTGATGGCATCCTCAGCAACCATTGGGATGTAAGCCTCCTTGTAATGCTGTGTAGTTTTATTTTAGCTGTTAAATGAAGTCTTGGTGTGCTCATTACGTTCCAAATCCAGAAACAACCTCTGCCTTGATTCCACAAAAACTAGTTATAGCAAATTATCCCAAATCGAAAGGTCTCCTCACCCAGGCAGAACGTATAACACATCTCCAGCTGGTTCTAAATAAGACCTTACCAGGAGCAATGAAGCCGGATGACATTGTCTTTGACAGTTTTAGGGCACAGGCAGGGTTACCTTCAAGGACCCAGATCTAGCCAACATTATTTATTTATAAAATCAGGGAGTTTTCAGAAAAGACAGGCTAGAAATTGTAAGATTTTTCCCCGAAAACCAGGCACCAGTGGCCTCTCTTCTTAGTGATATGGCTGTTGAGTGCAAAGATTTTCCAAAACAGGAGAGTGATAAAAACATTATAGATTTGAATTGGACCCAAGACTCCTTGCCCCTTAGTTATAAACAAGAGACATCAAACCTCTGCCCCTTGGAAGAACATTGGTGAAGTTAATACTGAGATACAGTAGATGGACCAATGATCTTATTCAATAGACGGCATCTTCCTCCGTTCCTGTGTGTCATGTATAATTTTGGATAAGGACCATAGCTCAGTGGTAGAGCATCTACTTTGTATGTAGAACTGCCCAGGTTCAATCCCCAACATTGCCAGGTAAGGCTGGGAGAGATGCTTACCTGAGATCTTGAGAGTGGCTGCCAATCCGTGCTATAGAAAATACTGAGCTGACCAATATTGACCAACTATCTGGCTTGGCGTAAGGCAGCTAAATAGCAATTTCTACTGTTCCATTTTATTTTATGGAATATTACAAATCTAGGTTTGCAAGGTTTATAATTGACCATTGCGTCCAAGCACACACATAAAGGTAAAGGGACCCTGACCGTTAGGTCCAGTCACAGACGACTCTGGGGTTGCGGCGCTCATCTCACTTCATTGGCCAAGGAAGCTGGCGTACAGCTTCCAGGTCATGTGGCCAGCATGACTAAGCCGCTTCTGGCAAACCAGAGCAGTACACGGAAATGCTGTTTACCTTCCCGCCGGAGCGGTACCTACTTGCACTTTGACGTGCTTTCGAACTGCTAGGTGGGCAAGAGCTGGGACCAAGCAATGGGAACTCACCTGTTGTGGGGATTCGAACCGTCAACCTTCTGATCGGCAAGCCCTAGGCTCTGTGGTTTAACCCACAGCACCACCCGCATCCCAATAAGCACACACACAGAGACATGCAAAGTTAACCACGTTATCAAGGGATCTGACAGCAAAATGCTTAGGGTCCCACAGGAATATCCTTAGGAATAGTGATTTGGAGTCCTTACCTAGAAATACGACAAATACGTACCTTGGAGTACGACAAGGCTGTATATTGTCTCCTTGCTTATTTAACTTATATGCAGAATTCATCATGCGAAAGGCTGGGCTGGATGACTCCCAAACCAGAATTAAGATTGCCGGGAAAAATATCAACAACCTCAGATATGCTGATGATACAACCTTGATGGCAGAAAGTGAGGAGGAATTGAAGAACCTTTTAATGAGGGTGAAAGAGGAAAGCGCAAAATATGGTCTGAAGCTCAACATCAAAAAAACTAAGATCATGACCACTGGTCCCATCACCTCCTGGCAAATAGAAGGGGAAGAAATGGAGGCAGTGAGAGATTTCACTTTCTTGGGTTCCATGATCACTGCAGATGGTGACAGCAGTCACGAAATTAGAAGACGCCTGCTTCTTGGGAGAAAAGCAATGACAAACCTAGACAGCATCTTAAAAAGCAAAGACATCACCTTGCCGACAAAGGTCCGTATAGTTAAAGCTATGGTTTTCCCAGTAGTAATGTACGGAAGTGAGAGCTGGACCATAAAGAAGGCTGATCGCCGAAGAATTGATGCTTTTGAATTATGGTGCTGGAGGAGACTCTTGAGAGTCCCATGGACTGCAAAAAGATCAAACTTATCCATTCTCAAGGAAATCGGCCCTGAGTGCTCACCAGAAGGACAGATCCTGAAGTTGAGGCTCCAGTACTTTGGCCACCTCATGAGAAGAGAAGACTCCCTGGAAAAGACCCTGATGTTGGGAAAGATGGAGGGCACAAGGAGAAGGGGACGACAGAGGATTAGATGGTTGGACAGTGTTCTCGAAGCTACTAACATGAGTTTGGCCAAACTGCGAGAGGCAGTGAAGGATAGGCGTGCCTGGCGTGCTCTGGTCCATGGGGTCACGAAGAGTCGGACACGACTGAACGACTGAACAACAACAACAACAACCTAGAAATAATGTGTGACCTTTAAATGTTCTGAAGCACTGAGATGCACTGCCATTCACCCATGGTGGTTTGCAATATGCAATTTTTGCCACACAATTTGTATGCACGCCAGATTTTCCAAGATACTGTACACGTGTAAGAGAGTTAGGTAAGAAACTTCTTTGTTAGAAAAGCTTGCTGCTGACTCTCTCCCGATACTTTTCTAAACGCCTTGGTTTTCCCTGGAGGTTTGACCTGGCTGTTATCCCTGGGAATGCCTTCTCCCTAGATGGAATATCAGGTGGGAACTATTTACTGGAGACAAATGAGTCAGGAACTGGAAAGGGGGACCGATCGCTTTTCACAACCCTGGGAAGTTAAGAGAGGAACAGCTACGAGGAATCTTGAAAAGAAAGGAGGGTGGTGAAACTAGTCTCATCCTCTGTGGATTTTGGCTGGAATCCTGGGACAAAGGCATCCTCGGTACAGACTGAAATGAAGGCGAAGAGAAAAGAGCGAGACAGACAGGAAGCAAGAGAAGAGAAATAGCTTGAATGTGGGAGAGACAAGGGAAGGTGCAATAAGGTTGATGAGTCAAAAAACAGAGTCAATAAATTACAACCCACTGAAGACTGAATCAGCACAAAGGTTATTTTTTAAAATTGCATTGTATGTGAATTAGCTTTTCAGTGCCAGGATGTCCATGTTCCCAATAAATTGGGTTTGTGTTGTGAACGGCCACGGTTAATAATGCGAGTATTGGTACTTTCTGCTTTTCATTTTCTGCTGCTTATAATTCTCCACCCCCAACCCAGGGTCCTCTCTGGGGAGGGGGCTAGGGGAAACTGTCCCAGTGCCCATGCTTTGGGGCACCCACCCACCCCAGGTGCAGTGCGGCTGGTGTCTATGACTTCTTCCAGCAGCCGTTCTGCGTCCCACCACCTGGTAAGGAACTCCACCTCTTGCCTTTGTAGATAGACACCGAGGGAGAAGGGGAAGGGTTCCTTTGGGGCTGGCACTGGTAAAACAATGGCAAATGGGGTGGGGGAGTAAGTCAGAGGGTTGGGGGAGAGGTCGCCAACATTAAAGACAGATCAAAACGACAACAAAAAGTAAGCTGGGTGAGGGGCCACCCCCATCGCCATGAGGAAGAGGAGTGGCAGCGATGAGAAGGGGGTGGATGAAAGCAATGGGAGGAAATACACAGTGGGATTTGCCCCAGGCCCTGTGCCACCCTCGGGGCAGCCCTGCTCCAAGTAGTGTGGTGCAGTGGTGAGAGCATCAGATTAGGACTTGGGAGGCTAGGGTTCAAACTGCCACTCAGCCATCAAGCTCACTGGGTGACCCTAGGCCGGTCGCTGTGTCTCAGCCTAGCCTAACTCACAGGCTTGTTCTTAGGATAAAACAGGGAAAGGGGAGAACTGGGTGTGCAGAGACGGAACTTGGGATCTAAGAATTTCAGCAGCACCCTGTGCGATGCCAAAATCCGGCCCCCACCCTCACCTCTTGCCTTCCATTCTGCATCATAGTTGGGGCACCCCTGAGGGTCTGTGCCCAGTGCGCCCAAACTGGTCATGCTACCCTTAAACCTGTCTCTGATGTTTGCCACCTTGAGCTCCTTGAGGAAGGTGGCATATGAATGCCGTCAACGTCCCATAACTGAGAATAACACTTCCTGCATTTGATGGACTGTGGTCCAATAAATTTAATAAACTGTGGCCAAGTCGTCCAGGAGTCTCATTCGAATGGTTGGTAGCGTACCTGTGGATTTGTGCTTGAAAACGTCAGGTGGCACATCCATCAAAAGTTAAATAACTGTACTGATTTTTAAATGTATATTACTTGCTTCTTTCATCTATTATGTTGCATTTTGCTTGATTATGAATTGAATTCTACAGAATGCAGAAAAAAATGCAATTTATAAGAAGCAGAAGAAGCAATAAAAATACAATTAAAAATAAATCATACAGCCTCTGGCACAATGCATTATCACTGAGCTGACAGACAGCAAAGGCACCAACTCTTTTTTTTTGCCATTCAAATGGTGTGCATGTGCCATGTATTGATTTTGCAGGGTGGGGTTTACCTGCCCCCAATATTTTATTCAAGTTTGCACCCCTTTCAGCAATTTTGAAGTGGTCAGTGGTGGGAAAGGTTTGGGGAACACTGGCATAATAAATTGGGTAGACTTTCAGGTGCCACGGGACTCTTTGTTCTTTCTGCTGCCACAGGCAACCTCGAGTTTCTCTCTGGAAATGAGGGATACAGTCTCTGAGAGGCAGCCAGGCAGATAATCAGAGGTGGAGGGTGAACGATCTCATCCTTGCTTGCAGAACACAATCGCTTTGTGTCTCCCCACCCTGTCCCTGAACAGGAAGTTCCTGGGTACTGGTAGTTGCAAATGCGATGTGTATACAAGGAATTCATTTGATCCTCTTGGCTCGCAGAACAAAAATGACACAGATGTCTTGGAGCTACAAGATCAAAGGGCCATTGTGCCTGGCATCTCAGTGAACCCTGGCAGAAGATGGGCAGGCCGTGTGCTTTACCCAAAGCCGCAGGAATGTGAGCCGCAGAGCTCTGCCGCGCCAGGGAAAACCTGTGGCATCTAGGGAAGGCCCAGGAAAATCGTGCTCATGTCATTTTGACATTTCGTCTCTTGTAATTTGGGCCCCACCTTCCTTTATCAAATCAGACCAGGGCAATTTACAAAGAACATTTGGAAATGAAGGAAGCATAACGTCCCTGTTACAAGAGACAAATGTTGAAATGCCAAGGCAATTTCCTTCTTCATCCCCACCCTGCAAAGAAAACTGAACGACACTTCAGTCAATCTTGACATAAATCATTCTGTTATTGTTTGTTTGTTTGTTTGTTCATTTATTTATTTACATTACTCTTGTTAGGCCCCCATTGCAAGATTCCAGAGGTGCATTTGCCCATCTCTTTGAAATTATACTAATTATTTCCAAATGGCTTCTATCCATCTAAAATAGTGTATTTGACATTTTCTTTCAACACCGCTGCCCCCGCACTGGTGAAATGCCCCCTCTGGGAGATGCCAATCTTGCCAATGTTTCAGTGCCAGGCAAAGATGCGTTCATTTTCCTGGGCAGCACTAGCGAATTGCATTGTTTGTTAGCTCTATTTCTTTTAACACGTTTGTCATAATTGTATTTTTCTAACTTGGTACTTTGGCCACCTCATGAGAAGAGAAGACTCCCTGGAAAAGACCCTGATGTTGGGAAAGATGGAGGGCACAAGGAGAAGGGGACGACAGAGGATGAGATGGTTGGAGAGTGTTCTTGAAGCGACTAGCATGAGTTTGGCCAAACTGCGGGAGGCAGTGGAAGGTAGGGGTGCCTGGCGTGCTCTTGTCCATGGGGTCACGAAGAGTCGGACACGACTGAACGACAAACTTGGTAGTAAATTGTTTTGGGACTTTTTTGTGGGAAATGATATACAAATGCAATAGAACAAGCCTAACTCTTATTCAAAACTATGTCTTCTATTTTGGCAATGCCTAAGTGGCCACACAAAACCCAGTGTGTTGGGAAGAACGAGCTGATTTATGATCAGCTTGTAAGTAAGCTCAGGCCAACTTACCGTATTCTCGCTCTCCTGTCCCCAAACTTACCCACCAGGAGGGCACAAGGCAAAGGGCTGCTCCCCAGACCTTTATGAGGCCCCAAAGCCTTGCCAGCAGGAAGTTCTCTGCACAAAAATCTCTGTGAATTGAAGTTTGCCAGAATTTCAGGGTCCTTAAACTTGGCAGCCTGGACAAACTTCACTTCCCAGACATCTTTGCACTGGGATATCTTGTTGGCAAACATTTGATGCCTAATGAAAGCCCAAGGAACTTATGTCCCTTTCACGATCCAGTCACCACTACTCAGAGAGCTGGGATGGAGGAGAAATTTGATTCAGTTCGCATCTAAAGATGAACATACTCAATTCGCACTTTCTGAAACAATATGCAAACTGAAGCACCGCCTTCTCCCAATTTGCACTTCTCCAAGTTTTGCAATGCAAAAAGGGCACACTCCATGTTAAATAAATGCACATACGATTGAATACAACATGTAAAAAAAAAAAGTATGATATTCCGGGAAATTCTGGTGAATTTTCACGAGGACTTAAGTTTTTTCGCAAACCGATATGGAAATTGGAGAACTGAATTTATGACTGGGGAAAATGAGAAACAGAAAGAAGCAAAAATTGACCACACTTACAACAACAATGTTGCAGGTTCAATCCCTGTATGGGAAAGCTGCATATTCCTGAACTGCAGGTGGTTGTGCTAGATCAGGCATGTCCAACTCCCAAGAGACTGTAATCTACTCCCACTATTTTAAAAACTGGCAGTGATCTACCCATTGGATTGACCAAAGTTGTTGAGCTTTTTTGGGGGAGGAAGAGCCAAAGTTGTTGAGATTTATTTATTTATTTTATTTATTTATGGGTGGAATCAACCAGGGGCGTCCCCGAGATCAACCGGCAGATCGCAATCGACCTGTTGGACATCCCTGCACCAGATGATCCTCAGGTTCCCTTCCAACTCCAGAATTCTATGATTCTCTGACATATTCTCCCATCCCTGTGGAGGTACAGTTTTCGGAGGGAAGGAGGCGATGGGATCAAGGGGAAATTTGGGGTCCCAGGTAGATGGAAAGTAGTGGAGTGCTGGGAGGGTAAGACTTGGAAGGGTGCAAAACTCAGAATTCTCAGGAAAACCCTGCGCTTTCCCTGAGATTTCTCCGAAAAAGCTTGGCACGAACGAGACAGTTCTGAATCAAGTCATTTCAGATTCCCTTTCATTCTGAACTCAGCCAGCTCAGATTCTTAACCATTTCCCCAGTCACTGCTGTGGCCCTTATTGCCAAGCAGAACTTCGGGCAAAACATGTCTACTTTGAACAGGACCCTAAACATTTCATGCCAAAGTGTTACTGAGGTCAAGATGACTAGAACAGATTTCTACCCAGCCAGTTGCACAAGAGGCTGCCAGCAGGGACTTGCTACCAGCTGGTCTTTAGCGAGCAAGTTTGTGAAATGGGTTGGCTTCAGAAAAGGCAGGTGTTAAGGCTGTCGCAATCCAGCAATACTCCAAAGGCATTTTTAGGAGGCATGATGGAATGACGGGTGGGGGTGGGGGAGCCAAGTGCGGAAGGCTAGAGCAGCTTCCTCCTCATCATACGTGGTTCTTTCAGAAGATAACATAAAGGAGAAGTTAGCCAAATATGATTTGTCTTTGGTTTTTGGCTTGTAGTTGAATCTTGAACTGGTAAATCCCTGCTGAGTAAGGGAGCAGCATGGGTGAAAATGGCAATTCTATAGGAGCTGGCGTGTCAGAAGTAGACTTGGGTATTAATCGACATGACTTTCTCTTAGTTTCAGTGGGTCTACTCTGAGTACAACTTATCTGGCTGAAACCCAACTCCTCTATAGAGCTCCATCCTTATTTCAGACATTGTGATATATCAGTGTATCGTGATGTTGAGCTGTTGATGTATCGTGATGTTGAAAACCGGACATCGGCCAGCCCTACATGCTCCTAGCTCATGCTGTAACTAGCTTGAACTAACTATCTTGGAGAAGAAGCAGGAAGTTTAAAGCTTGAAAGGAAGTGATCTGCTTTACCAACCAGTAGTTAATTTAGGAAGTTTGGGTAAATGATTGCAAGTTTTGCTCCTGATAAGGTTACTATGCGTCCTGCCTGCATCCCAGGCCCATCTGTGCTTGTCCAAAATAACATGGCGCTATTCCTCGGAGGGCTGGCTTCTGTTGGAAAGGCACCAAGACTTGCTGGAAGAGAGTCAAAACCAGTTGGAAAGGAGTCAAAGCTATAGAAGAAGGATTGCTCCATTGTTAAGGCATGTTGTTGTTGTTGTTGTTGTTGTTGTTGTTGTTGTTGTTGTTGTTCAGTCATTCAGTCGTGTCCGATTCTTTGTGACCCCATGGATCAGAGCACGCCAGGCACACCTATCCTTCACTGCCTCTCGCAGTTTGGCCAAACTCATGTTAGTAGCTTCGAGAACACTGTCCAACCATCTCATCCTCTGTCGTCCCCTTCTCCTAGTGCCCTCCATCTTTCCCAACATCAGGGTCTTTTCCAGGGAGTCTTCCCTTCTCATGAGGTGGCCAAAGTACTGGAGCCTCAACTTCAGGATCTGCCTTTCCAGTGGGCACTCAGGGCAGTTAAGGCATAATCGCGGCAATTAATTGGGGACTGAATCATTTATATAAGGAAAGGTATATAAAGGGGGAAGACTTTCTTTGTGGCAGACACTAAATTTTGGGATTCCTTCCCTACAGAGATGCAACTAACACTTTCATTGTGCAGCTTCTGTTGTGTGCTGAAGGAGTACCTCTGTTCCCTGACCTTGGGCAGTTTACGGGACCCACCATGTCTCTTTTGTTGAATCTATACTTTGCTGCTTTTCTCTGAATTGTTTCACTTGTTTTTCTAATTGCATATAGGAATAGAAGGATTTGTCCATTTCTGTTCTCTCTGTTACTCACTTTCCCCCAGCCCTTAAATCAGGGGTCCCCAAACTAAGGCCCGGATGCAGCCCAATCGCCTTCTAAATGCAGCCCATGGATGGTCTGGGAATCAGCGTGTTTTTACATGAGTAGAATGTGTCCTTTTATTTAAAATGCACCTCTGGGTTATTTGTGGGGCCTGCCTGGTGTTTTTACATGAGTAGAATGTGTCCTTTTATTTAAAATGCATCTCTGGGTTATTTGTGGGGCATAGGAATTTCGTTCATATATTTTTTTTCAAAATATAGTATGGCCCCCCACAAGGTCTGAGGGACAGTGGACCGGCCCCCTGCTGAAGACGTTTTCTCTGTACTCACATAATCTGGGGGTGGGAGGGGGAAGGACATGAATTCAATTTAAATTCATGGGGGATTCAATTTAAATTCATGGGGGATCACAGCTGATCACTTCCCAGGCTCTGAGCCAGGCTGGACACAACAGTGGTTGCAGCAGGAGACAAGTAGGCAGCGTTGTAAGAGTGAAACAGATCCAGGAAGTGTGTAGTTTTTTTCCTGCTCCGGCTTGGCTGGCTGGAGGGAATGTTCTGCAAGCTGCAGCCTGTCTGCCAGACAGGTTGCAACCTGAACCTTGCTGAGATAATGGAGACCATGAGGGTCAAAGCCTCCAGCTGCCCCTCTGGGTCCCATATTTATACGAGGGCACCTTTCCTCCCAGCGCTGACCAGAGGCAGCATCCTCTCACTGGAATGCAGAATAACAACAGCTTGTGTCGAAAAAGAAGCACTCTGCGACCCACTCACCTGCTTTGGGATTAGTCTGAGCACAGCCCCACAGCGTTTGGGTTGTGAGGCGGCCCCGAAGGAAGAGCCCTGCATTTCCCCAGCTTCCTAAAGCATGAGAGAAAGCAAGAGTCCGTAGGCAGCTTCCCCATACTAAAACAGAAGACTCCCACAAACTGCCCCGAATTTACCGGGACATCCTGGATTCACAAAATCATTCCTAGCTTTGGATCCGGGAATGTCCTGCTTTCCCCCTCCAGAACAGCCGTTGAGCTCTGGGAGTAGGATAAACCTGTTGAGCCTCTCCATGGCCGCCGCTGCCAGCCTCCTCCCTTTTGTGGCTCGTAGCGGTTGCTGGAGAACGGGTGGAAGATGAGAGGCTGCTGTTGCTGAAGCCCAGTGCCCAGTGACTGCAGCTCTGGCCCACCTGCTGCAGGAGCCACCGGCACGGCAGGTGCTACGAGGATCATCTCCCTACAGAGGCTGCCCGTACCTCCCCTCACATGCCGGATCCCAGCGGAGGAGAGATGCTCCTTCTCCCCTTCGCTTCCTGTCAGTTTGCATTTCTTAGTACAGAAAAGTATTGATCTGATGTGTATTTCTCCTGTTCTGCTTGGTTCAAGAGTATTTTGGAACGTTTGGAAAGTCTCCTATGGGAAAGAAACAGGCAGATGTTTCTTGTTTGGGTTATTCTTCTGAGAAGCTGAGTGCAGCTGGTTTAAACTGATTCTGTTATCTTTCTGTCAAGGTCATGCTGACTATATTACTTTCTCTTTCTATCTCTTTGTTCTGTATGCTATAGTGTTGTTAAGTTTAAGTCTTATTATAAGCATTGTAAATTTTATTGTAAGTGCTGCAACTGGATTTCTTATGGACAGTGCCAATCCTGAACGCATTGGATTTGTGACCATTATGCTCATTTGCCTTCAGTAGCAAGTAAAGCTCTGCTGGATGAAGTACAATCGCCTCTGGTCTATTTTGTGGGGGTCTCTGCAACACGTGTTTAAGTTTTTCCTCCTCCAGAGATGATGGCATGTCACTTCCGCCCCATTGATGTCCCAAGTGAGAATGTTTGCAAGTTTGAAATGGACCATTGGTCAGTATTGTCTGACTGACAGAGGCTCCCCACGGATAAGGAGCCTCTCCCAGTCCTACATGGAGATGCCAGAGATTGAACCTGGGACTGTCGGCGCATGAAGCAGATGTTCTACCGTGGATCTACGACTCTCCCCCATTGAGATGCTTTCGAGTATTCTCAGAATTTCACATACGTTATCTTGTAAACCTCAAAATAACCCTGCAAGGTAGATCGGAATCACTTATCTCCATCCTGCAGACGCAGGGCTGTGGTGGAGAGATTGCAGCTTGCCTTGGAGTCGCCACGTGACTTCCTGCCTGCGTTGTTGACTGGGCTCTCCGTCTATGTCCGCCAGCAGTTTTAAAATATTTTCACTGGACCGGCCTTGACTATAAAGGAACGTGAAAGCCCAGGCTTCGGGCTTCAGGCATCAGTCTCCGCGAGTGTCGAAACCTTTCGACATTTGCCTTGTTTGCCACCTGCCAGAAAAGAGGGAGGACAAAGGCTGCCCACCCAAACTGATCTATGGATTAGCACACTTTGCAGCCAAGTGCCTGCAGGCATTGTAAAGGAAAACAAACAAGGTTCCCAGAGTGGTTGAAAGCTGTTTGCTTTAGAGCTGTGGATTGCTATGCTGCCCAACCCAGTATGTAAATCACGGGTGGGACGGGGGACCAAATGAGGCCCTCCAGATAATAATAACGTTTTATTATTTGTACCTCACCCACCTGAGTGGGTTTCCCCAGCCACTCTGGGCAGCTTCCAGAATATACAGGAACATAATGAAACGTTGAACATTAAAAGAGGGCTGCCTTCTGAAATTTATGTGAAGTCCTATAATTGTTTCTCTCTCTGACATCTGACAGTGGGGTGGGTGCCACTACCAAGAAGGCCCTCTGCCAGGTCCCCTGTAATGCCACTTCTCACAGCAAGGGAACCGCCAGAAGGCCATCGGAGTTGGATCTTGGTGTCTGGGTTCTGTGTGGCCCTTGTTCCTTTACCCAGGCAAACACCTGTGCTCGGCACCCTCCTCTGGTGGTCTTGCCTGGCTGGAATGTGCCTTGAACTCTGATAACATGGAGGTGTGTCCATGGACACTTTTGCCACTTTTGCCACCCCTACCATAGCTATCAGTGCGCCCCCTCCTCCTGCAACCCAGAACATTGCCCACCTCAAACCCTCCAAGTGTCCCTATTTTCCAGGGACGCCCCTGATATTGAGAAGCCGTCCCGGTTTCTAATTTGATCCTGGAATGTCCCACCTTTCCTTAGGATGCCTGTTTCCTATTTTCATTGGAGAAATGTTGGACGGTATGGAGTTATCCGACGCCCAAGCTGTCTGAAGGCAATCCTGTTTAGGGAAGGTTTTTTTTTATATATAAACAATTTAAAAATTGTTTAATGTTTTTATATATGTTGGAAGCTGCCCAGAGTGGCTGGGAGAACCCACTATGATGTGTGGGATATAAATAGTAAAATTATCATTATCGAATGAGATGTCCCTATTTTCATTGGAGGAATGTTGAAGGGTATGCCACCTGGGAACGCGGTCCTTCAGACAGAAAGGATTTCCCACGCTTGGTACACAAAGCACTATTCACCACTCGCTTCAGAAGACTGGCAAAGACATAACTTCTTTGCCCAGGCTTTCCCCTGACTCATAATATTGGGCCCTGTTTTCACGGAACTTTTTGTTTTTCATCTGATTTCGAAAGACCATTGGGGTGACGTTTGTATCTCTGTTGTTAGGAGACAGTTGTGTTGTTTTTTCCATGTTGTGTTCTTGGGTGCCTCTTTAAGGTTGTTTTTATTTTAAATGAAGTAGTCTAGCAATGCTTTTAAATAAATAAATAAATAAATAAATAACCGAGCTCAAGCTATGAATGCCAGCAGGTCCCAGAAAGATCTCATAGCCCACAAATTATGAGCCGCACAGTACCTGTAGTCTATATGTTCATGGTGTGCTTACCTGTCTGAACCCCTCGAGAGCTGCTGCCAGTCATTGTAGTAGACAATATTGAGCAACGGTCTGACTCGGTGTAAAGCAGTTCCCTATGTTCCTAACCTGAAGCACCATAATTTATTTACTCAGTTTCGGATGTTCAGATGGGACTGCGTATCTTGGGGGTGAGAGAAGGAACTATGCACGCTCATTGGCCATGGAATACTGATTGACTGTCGGGGGAGGGGAACAGAAAATTTGAGGGGGTGCGCATGGAATGGAATAATCCAAGAAAAGCTGGTGGGAGCGGAAATGGAATGGGGTATTCTGGTGGAGAATGCGAAGAGGAACATTCTGTGGTGCGACTTTTTGTTGCAGCTGCTTCCATTCGTTCCCTCTGTTTCTGCTATGCATGCCAGCCCATTGCTTATGTAGACATTACCTACATGTGAGAGGGACGTATTGGAAAGTCTGGGAAAGCCCTGAAATCTACAGAGATATACAAAATCCTCAAGGAAAACAAACCCAAAGGCAGGGAACCCCTAAAAACCAGCCCAGTGAGGACCACGGCGGGCGGGCAGGCGGAGAGATGGGGAATGAAATGGAGTATCCTGGACACGGCACGGCTGGCCTCCTGTAACCCTGAGCAGCGCCACTTTGCCTGGCATCATTTTCCTGCAAGTTCCATTAGGAATTGATATATCTATACTGTAATAGTATTATTTCATCCTCAAAAGGAGCATGTTGGGGACATTTGCTAGGCAGGTAAAACAGAGTGATAATGGGCTTCATCTGCACTTAGTAAGGCTTGAAGTAAGGCCACTGAAATCAAGGGCATGTAAGTTAGCTATGATTTCAGTGGGTCTGCAGGCAAACTCCGGATCCAACACAATAATATTGACCCTAATGTACAGGGCCCCTGTTAGCATACCCTCAAGCATTTCTCAGAGGAAAACCGGGATGCTTGTCTTTTGGTTCCCACCAGGGCCGTCCTACCCATAGGCACTAGGGGTGCGGGGCACCCGGGCGCCGGGCTCTTGGAGCGCCAGGCCGAGAGTCTGGGGCCTGGGAGTGGAGTCCGGGGAAGAGCCCACCTGTTGGTTGGAGTGCCGCGGTGGGCTCTTCTGCTGTGGGTGGCTCCGCGCCGCGAGTTCGGGGGTGACCGAGCCAGCGAAACGCTGAGGCGGCTGGCCGGCTCCGCCCCCCTGCGTGCCTGGGACTGGGCAACTTGGGGGGGGGGCCGCTGGGCAGATCTTTGCACCGCGGCACAGCATATGCTTAAGACAGCCCTGGTTCCCACATATCCTTGGGTGCCTTCACTTTACAAGCTTGGCATGTGCCATGACGAGAATGAGAACCAAAAGCCAAGAAGGAAATCTGAAGTGTGAGAAAACATTTCGCAGGAGCCCAGGCAGGCTTCCCCTGCGCCCCTCACCCAAATAAAAAGAAATTGCAGCAGAGAGTTCTGTAGCTTGCCTTGCACGCAACACTGTTGGAAACTGACCAGAGTGGCTGGGGCACAGGGGCGTACAAGGGGGGGCGGTCCTCCCTGTGTTCCATAATGGAGGGGGCGACAAATTATCAAGGAGCATTTTTTTTTAAATGCCTTCTCCGAAGGTCTTATCTTAATATACTAGGGATTATATAGCTATATATGAAATTTCATGCATATCGGTTAATATCTTGACCCTCCTCCACCAAAATAGCTGTTTACTTGGCTGTTTTCCCTATGTCGTGAAGGCTGAAATTTCAGTTCACTGGAGCACTTACTGTTCCCAACCCCTAACCCTGTGGAAAGCCATCTAATTAGACTTTAATTTGATTTTGAGATGTTTTTAGGAGGTAATTTAATTATTGTTTGATTTTATACCAATGTTATGTATCTGATGTCAGCCACCCTGAGCCCGACTTCAGCCAGGGAGAGTGGGATATAAATAAAAGTTTTTATTATTATTACTTGTTATTATTCCTTTGTAAGAAAATATGAAATAATGTAAAACCATTTTTGCGGTGGGGGAAATCAATGGGTGTTTTTTTTTGACAAGAAATAATTTTCCGCACCGGGTACCACCTGACCTTCCCATGCCTGGGGGGGGGGGGGTTTGACAAAAAAATTTTGTGTCCCCGGGTACCAATTTACCTTGCTACGTCCCTGCTGGGGCAACCAGTGTATAACATGATTCCTATTTTTTGGGATTTTTTGGGGGGGAAATAGCGCAGGGTTGTTGAGCTTTTTTTTGGGGGGGGGGTTGCCGACAATCGCTCAACTGCCTGACTGCAGCTGCCAATCACACGCCTCGCAGATGGCACCAATTGTCTGCCCGGATGCCGCCAGCAGCCACAAATCGCCCGCCCAAATGCCGAGACAGCAACCCATCCCAACCACCTCTGGACGTATACACCAATCACCCGCCCAATCGCCCGTGTATATCTCCTGCTCATGGCTAGCAACAATCGCCAGTCCAACCTCTGCACTACCTGTGTATAAGACGACCCCCAATTTTTAATATTAGTTTTTGATTAAAAACCCTCATCTTATACACAGAAAAATACGGTAATTATTATTACTCTGTGGCCCTGAGATGGAAAGAAGTCCTGACTAGAGAAGAATGGCAGATCAAGTTGATGGATTGTGCTGAAATGGCTAAAATGACCGCAAGAATCAGAAATCAGGAAGACCGAAATTTGAATAAAGAATGGGGGGAATTTATAACTTATCTTAAAAAAACAACACCATTGTAAACAGTTAAAATCGTTAATAGGATTGGAAAAAACAATTGTAGTTTAATGGTGAATTTTGGGCACAATGCAGAGGTAAAAGACTTGGATTATTATATAAGATGCTGGAGGAGGGAAGTCCAGGAGATTCTCTGGAATCTTGTTTCTATGTTGTATGTTGGATATGTGACTGTAAATTTTTAGTCTGAAAACCAAATAAATACATTAAAAAAAAAATTTATTACTACTCTGTAATTCTGGGATGTCCCAGGAAAATTGGGACACTTGACAGGTATGTGTAAGGACTGCTGAGATATACCGTATTGGCCCGAATATAACCCGCACCCGAATATAAGCCGCACCTTTGAAATTGGAGTGGGGAAAAGAAAAAAATGCCCAAATTTAAGCCGCTCCATTCTTAGCTGCTGCTGGCTGCATACTGGGGGGAGGAGGGGGGAGCCGTACTGCATTGCCAACGGCCTTTCCCCTTCCTCACGATCTCCGTTCCCAGCTTTGGGGGAGAGAACGGGGGATTATGCACAGGGTGGGCGCTGCTTTGCCGCTCTCCTGGTGCTGTTTGCCCCGCGCTCCTGGCTGCATACCGTAAGGTCGTGAATATAAGCCACACTTTAACTTTTCACGGTCAGAATTTGGGGGGAAAGTGAGACCTATTCAGGCCAATACGGTATGTGAGAAATGCTGAATAGTCATAATAATAATTTGCCCTAGATGTTGCTCATTGGCACACCGCATCCCAAACTGATGCTGAAAGGACAGCTAACTAAAACTAGGCCAAATATTTCACATTTCACATGCTGGGAGCGTTTGCCACTGTGACGTCCCAATCCTGCTCTCATTCGCTGTTCTTCTAGCCTTTCTGTTCTCCTGAATCAGCAGCTCTTAACTTTTGATGTTGGTTCTATAGAGAAGCCTCTGGTCTTGGACACCCTTTCTTGAGTTTTGGGGAATGGACCACAACGTTCTCTTTACCTCCCACTAGGCAATGCCAGGGCCCCAAATGTGATGGTGGAGGCATCAGAAAGTCGTGTCAGTTAATTGCTTGGCACTTCGTGTAGCCCTGGTATTCTGGACAATTGCCTTGAAGTGAGGGCACTGTTGAGAATGGAGATATATCCGATAAATTGAATTGTTGTTGTTGTTGTTGTTAATCATCACCGTCATCTTATTTATTTATAAACTGCCAACTCATTAAAAACATTGTTGTGGTATGCAATGAAATAATTGAAACTTTGTAAGATTGTAAATAAATAAAAAACAGAACAAATAACTAACACCCTATCAAATAAATTAATAATAGCATGTTGCTATTTATGTATTGTTGTTGTTGTTGTTCAGTCGTTCAGTCGTGTCCGACTCTTCGTGACCCCATGGACCAGAGCACGCCAGGCACGCCTATCCTTCACTGCCTCTCGCAGTTTGGCCAAACTCATGTTAGTAGCTTCGAGAACACTGTCCAACCATCTCATCCTCTGTCGTCCCCTTCTCCTTGTGCCCTCCATCTTTCCCAACATCAGGGTCTTTTCTAGGGAGTCTTCTCTTCTCATGAGGTGGCCAAAGTACTGGAGCCTCAACTTCAGGATCTGTCCTTCTAGTGAGCACTCAGGGCTGATTTCTTTGAGAATGGATAGGTTTGATCTTCTTGCAGATGACCCCAATTAAATTCATGATGCCCATGTTATTGATGGCGTTAATTGTGGTGCAGAAGTTTATTTGCGGCATCTGTGCCACTGATGAGATTAATGCGAGTTAAAATATTTACATGTCATTATTAAAAAGGTATATAATTGTTTATGTTATTTTTGTGTTGCACCTGTCATTTATATGAATGATAGCAATTGAGGTACTGAGATTTTCTACAATCAAGCAGTGTATACATCTTATGAAATAGATGGATGGATAGATAGATAGATAGATAGATAGATGATAGATAGATAGATAGATAGATAGATAGATAGATAGATAGATAGATACAGTGAGTTACGGGTTGTTGCTATGGTATAATATTTGACATGGGGATATGAGCACTTGTTGTTTTGTATTTTGTGTAACTATAAATGTGCTTTGTGCCCCATGTATTCTAGGGAGCCATTTTGAATCAAGATGGTGGACCAAAATGTGACTTTGGATTGACTTCACATGACTTTGGCTTGACAGGTCCAAACTCACAAATTACTCTAACTATAAAAATCACCCCCCCTAAACATACCTGGGCAGCACCTGACACTACCTGGTTGTGTGTGTATGTTTGTGTCTACACCCACCCACCCACACCCCCGTGTGCTCGGTAGGGTTGCCAGTTTTCTTCTGGTAAGGCATGGAGATAGTACACTGGGGAAGCTTCATCTGTTGAATTTCTGACGGGCATGCTACCATTAACTGCATTCTCTGGAACCTGGCCAGGGCATGTTCTTCTTCTTCTGAAGTCGGCAGTTCTAGCGCAGAGCAAAACAAAAAGAACCAAATTACACATGAAGCCACAGCCTGGTACAAGGAGATCTCAAATGGGTCAAGGACAGGACGATGGAGGAACTGAATCGTGCTCTGAGATACAGCTTCTGCTGATAGGCTTTCTCTCTCTCCTGGCCTGCCTGGCAGGCTTCCAGCACCTTATTACTTTGCTACAGCGCCCGTGATTAAAAGCTGCTTATCACTGGAAAATGACTCAAAGACTGATTCTGGTTTGATTCATTTCCTCCCTTGGTAACAAAGGCATTGAGTGCCGGAAGAGCTTTCTCCTGAGATGGGGGGGATTCCCACGTCTCCTCGGGCTCCTTATCTCGTTTCAGCTACCGCTCTTGACACCTGCACACTGGTTTCGGCTCCTTCTACAAGTGCCCAGCTCAGCTTGATGTCAAGAAAAGATGCGTGGCCCCCACTTGCGGTTGCTCTCTGCCATCTGCTTTGCAGAAATATACGGGATTCGTCGTTTTTGCTTTTATTCATTTTTATCGCAGAAATTGGATGGTCCGAGAATTGTCGTCATTGAGAAAGACTCTTTGCGGGTGGCTGTGAACGGGCAGAGGGGCATGCAATGAATGTAAGATTTCTCATAATGACTGCGGTGGTGATCACAAATACTCCTAAATGACCTGGCAGGGCCTTATTGGCACTGTCTAACTAAGCCTTTGAGATTTGTGGCAATGCCAAGCATATTTCATTAGGCATTTGTAAAATCAGATTGACAGATGGACCCAAAGATCGGCAGGCAAGGCAAGGCCCTGTTGGTGATGGTGCCCCCGGGAACCACCTGGTTGGCGCTGACCCATGACAAGGGCTTTTTGGTGGCAGATCCCCACCTGTGAAACGCTTTGCCTGGTAATATGCAGTATCTCCCTCGTTATCGACTTTTAAAAAGGTAAAGGTTTTAGGAGGTGTTTAAAAACATTCCTGTGAACGTAAGGACCCACAAAGGGGAGGAGGAAAGTTAATGGGAATTTATGGAATTCTCTTTTTGTTTTGGTTTCTTGACGATTGTAGATTTCAAAATCTGAAAATTAAATAAATGTATAAACAAAAAAACAAAAACAAAAACATTCCTGTTCACCCAGGCATTTGATGGCTGAATGATACTATACTTGGCAACCTTAAAATCATCGGTGGAAATATATTATTGTTGTTGTTGTTGTTGTTACTACTACTACTACTATTACTTGGTACGCAGGTGGCACTGTAGGTTAAACCACAGAGCCTAGGGCTTGTCGATCAGAAGGTCGGCGGTTTGAATCCCCGCGACGGGGTGAGCTCCCGTTGCTCGGTCCCTGCTCCTGCCAATCTAGCAGCTTGACAGCACGTCAAAGTGCAAGTAGATAAATAGGTACCACTCCGGCGGGAAGGCAAACGGTGTTTCCGTGCGCTGCTCTGGTTTGCCAGAAGCGGCTTAGTCATGCTAGCCACATGACCCGGAAGCTGTATGCCGGCTCCCTTGGCCAGTAACGCGAGATGAGCTCCGCAACCCCAGAGTCGTCCGTGACTGGACCTAACAGGGGTCCCTTTACCTTTACTACTACTACTACTATTTATTGAATTTATATACTGCCCTATACCTGGAGGTCTCAGGGCAGTTCACAGAATAAATAAAATACGGTTTCTAACTGTTTTTAGAATGTCCTTAACTGGTTTTGGAATGTTTTTAAGTACTGATATGTTTGCTGCCCTGAGCAAATTTGGGAGGAAAGGCAGGATATAATTTTATACCAATGTTATGTATCTGATGTCAGCCACCCTGAGCCCGACTTCAGCCAGGGAGGGTGGGATATAAATAAAAGTTTTTATTATTATTACTTGTTATTATTCCTTTGTAAGAAAATATGAAATAACGTAAAACCATTTTTGCAGGTGGGGGGAATCAATGGGGGGGGGAGGGTGACAAGAAATTTTCCGCACTGGGTACCACCTGACCTTCCTACGCCTCTGAGAAGGGCCTCTGTCTGGTTCCCTGTAACCTCACTTCTCGCAATGAGGGAACCGCCAGAAGGCCCTCGGCACTGGTTCTGTGTCCGGGCTGAACGATGGAGGTGGAGACGCTCCTTCAGGTATACTGGACCGAGGCCTTTGAGGGCTTTAAAGGTCAGCACCAACACTTTGAATTGTGCTCGGAAACGTACTGGGAGCCAATGCAGATCTCTCAGGACCGGTGTTATATGGTCCTGGCAGCCACTCCCAGTCACTGTAGTTAGTACCTCACAGAGCTATCATTTCTGGCACCCTTAACAAAGAACAGTTCCAAGGATTATGTGGGGAAAGCCATGCGCTTTGAATATGTGGCACGCATGCAGAGTATCCTGGAATAAGATCTGACTGGCTGGCTGGAACCCTGAACAGGTATTCTGTGCAGCTTCCATATTGGTGTCCCACATGGCCTTTCTTTAATTGGGGTTACAGGGTAGAGGAGGTCCGTGCTTGTGACCCACCAGAACATCCTAACAAGACCAGTCACCAGACAAAGAAAAAAGGAGAAGTAAGCTCTCATCGTTGTTTCACCACATAACCAGCAAAATCTTGTGACCTGACCTTTTAGTTAGATATATCGATGGATGGAATTCCCAGAAGTGCATGTTGTTAGCAAGATGTACTCAAGAAATATCAAGGACTTGGGGAGTCTTGATTAAAACAGAGCTTCCCAGGAGCCTTCCACTAAACAACCGACTCAGGAATTTTGTTCAGAAATGGATGCTGGGCAACAGAAATGGTCTTATCAGAAACCGTGACAGACATGGGTGTGCTTCAGCCATAACAGTCTGGAAGCTTTAAGGTCAGGATGTGGATTCCCAAGGATGTTTCACAGCAAGCTGGGACATGTTATGAAAGCAGGCTTTGAAAACAGAACGGCAACATCTTGCACCAGTACTTATTATAGATAACCCCATGCGATTCTGCCCAGCAGCTGAAGTCATTGTCCAAGCTGTGAGGGTGATGTGCTCAGCGACAGAACACATGCATTGCATGCAGAAGGTCCTGAATTCCATCTCTGACATCCCCAGAGAAGGCTGGGAAAGAGTCCTGTGTCCCGAGCTGCTGCCGGTCAGTGTAGACAAGGGACAGCTAACATGGTGCCCTTCATGAGAGCCAGTGTGGTGTAGTGGTTAAGAGCGGTAGACTTGTAATCTGGTGAACCGGGTTCAGCTCCTCAACATGCAGCTGCTGGGTGACCTTGGTCTAGTCACACTTCTTTGAAGTCTCTCAGCCCCACTCACCTCACAGAGTGTTTGTTGTGGGGGAGGAAGGGAAAGGAGAATGTTAGCCGCTTTGAGACTCCTTTGGGTAGTGAAAATCGGGATATCAAATTCAAACTCTTCTTCTTCTTCTTCTTCTTCTTCTTCTTCTTCTTCTTCTTCTTCTTCTTCTTCTTCTTCAGATGTTGTTGGATCTCACCGCCCATCACTCCTGGCCAGTGGCTATGCTGGCTTCGGCTGATGGGAGTTGAAGGCCAAAAACAGCTGGAGGGCACCATGTTGGCTACTCCAGGTGAGAACAATGCTGAGCTAGATGGAACAGTGGCCTGACTCATATAAGGCAGCTTGCTGTGTTCCTATCACCCATCTCTTAGTGCCCTTGCCTGCAGAGGTTGGGTGGGTGTCATCCAGATCGAATATGTTTTCTGTAGTTCTTCTCCAAGTGGTGCTGTCCCTCCCAAGAGATATCTGCCAGGAACCTTCATTATAATCCTTTAGGCACCAGCAACACCTGCCCTCGCGACTGCCAGCCTTTAGTGGAACTCCTGTGTTTGTTTGCTGGCTCTTTGGGCAACTAGGGATGTGAGGAGGCGTTTATTTCCTTTCCAGGCTGTGTTCACTGCATGCAGCACTGTTTCCATTTTGCTGCGTTTCGGCTTCCAACCAAAGAAATGCCATTAGTCTCATGGTCCCATGTGGCAGAATTTCGCACCATTAATTGCACCATAATTACATTATTCCACAACACATTGTTACATGCCACCCCAATCAGTGAGCAAGTCTTCGAGGATTTCTGGCACTCACCCAGGATTTGTGTTTCCTTTGGAAGATTAGGCACAACGGCGACTGTGGTGTCTTCATGATATTTGGTTTATTTACACATGTATACAACCTGAGCCTACTTATGGAGCGTCTTACAGCAGCAGTACCCAAAAACACACCAGCTTATGCCAGAGCAGAGGCAACAAAACGCCCAGCACCATTTTTTCTCTGCAGGGCAGAATGCAACTTTCTGGTTACATCACTCCAGCCCTAAACCCATAGCTTCTTCCCCTAGCCAAAATTCTTGTCTCTTATAACCCAGGGGAAGTTCCCTCCTTTGATGTGCTAAAGTTCATTACCTCACAGGAGATTAGCTTTTCATACCTATTCACACTTAGCCCTTTCAATGCTTTGAACGTCAAATGATCTATCCCCACAGGCGGTTCCTTCACGAGGAAATTAGTCTTTCGAGTTAACAATTTTTTTATATTGGGAAAAATTATTTACTTTTTTATGCTGGAAACTTTTCATTTACCAGGAAGGATAATGGCATCATACTTCTGCTGGAACCAACGCATGGCTTCCTCCTTGCTGATTCGGTGCTGGACCCCAATGCTACCAGTTTGGTGCTTCTTGTCAGCAAGGCTGAAGCCTGCCCTGCCCAGAACCAATACTAGTGTGCTGGGCCCGGGGGTAATCCGAGAAACGAGGTCCAGGTCCAGTCCAGAATCCGAAGGTTCAGTGAGGAGTAAGCCCAACAGAGCCAAGGCAGGACACGGGGCAGGAAACCTGGCAAGGACAGGTACAGGATCTCAGGCAGGATCTGACATACAGCAATGTTGTTCCCGCAACCTGGGATGGTGTGATGGCCTGGGAGTCAGACTCAGATGCTGAACCTGAGGGATCCCAGCCTGTACAGGATTCCCCGCCTCCAGAACCAGCTGAGGGCCAGGGCTTGAGCCTGAAGGATCCCCACCTGTGCTGGATCGCCAGGTGCAGGTATCAGAGTCTGCTCTGGCTCCTGATGGGAGGGAGGACCCATTGCCTGCAGGTGCTCCACTCCCAGCCTCTTCAGAGGAAGCTGAGGCAGCCCCTGGGTCCAGTAACCCACCAGCCTCTCCTGAGCTGCAGAGGCTCAGGACAGAGAGGCGAAGAGAGCTAAATGCCTACAGGAGGAGTGCTCGCCTCCAGGCCCGGAGGAGAGGCGAGTCTCTGGAGGATCGGGGCCACCCTAAGCATAGGGCCAGATAAAAGCCAGCCAGACCCAGCCCAAGTTGTGTGAGCAACTTAGTTGCAAGCTTATGCTCAACCTGCAACCTTGTGCCTGAACCTGCCTTGGACCTTGATCTGCTCCCTGCCGGACTGACCTCCTTTGGACCCCTAGACCCAGGACTGGACTTGGACCTCGCTTCACGGACAAACCCCTGGGGCCAGCACAGATGGGGTCCGACAACCTTTTATCTTAGTTGGGGCAACGGCCAGTCCCGTCCCCCAGCGACTCACCTCCCTGTTTTGCCCGAAGGTGAGCACTCCTCCTGCGAGTACTCAGGTCTCTCCTTCTTTCAGACCTGAGTCTCTGTAGCTCGGGAGACGCTGGTGGGTTACTGGACCCAGGGGCCAAACTGGAAGTGGAACAGCTGTAAGTGATGGCCCAGCTGAAGGCAATGAGGTAATCTCTGCATCTGGACAAACTCAGGCCCCTGACTCGGCCCAGCTGGTGTTTGCTGCAGGGGAATCTGTGCAGACTGGGACTCTTCAGGATCAGGCCCTGGACTTGATTCAGATGCTGTCTGAGGCAGAGGATCCGGTGCAGACTGAGACTCCTCTGGTTCTGAGTCCGAGCCTGAGTCCCAGGCCATCACAACTAGGATTGTATTTCATCTCCAGATCAATGTGCTCCTGGATTCCAAAACCAAAGTTGCCGGTGTCAGAAGAGTTATTCCTTCTCAGCACATATTCTCACACCTTCAGCCCTTTCTCCAAGATCTCCTCAGCTTTGGCCCCCAGCATACAGTGCAGTGAACGGCTATCTTCTCATTTCTCCTGATCCCAAAGGACCTGGCTGTGTATTGAACTCTTGAGAAAACAGGAGTCTGGCCCATGAGCTGCTCCAGCACTTTGGCTTCCTGGCTGAGCCTGTCTCCACTTCCCCAAACACAGACGTTCAGGCAAAGTTTGTGGATGTACATTTCCCGCATGGGTTTCTCCTTCTCCCCCTGGTCCTGTTGCACCATCTTGGAGGTGTGGAAGAGATCGTGACAGTCCCTGAACCGAGTTAAAACTTGTTGATTGGCTAGGATTACTGTCCTAATGCAGTGGTACCTCTGGTTACAAACTTAATTCGTTCCAGAGGTCCATTCTTAACCTGAAACCGTTCTTAACCTGAGGTACCACTTTAGCTAATGGGGGCCTCCTGCTGCTGCCGCACCGCCACCGCACAATTTCTGTTCTCATCCTGAGGTAAAGTTCTTAACCCGAGGTACTACTTCCGGGTTAGTGGAGTCTGTAACCCGAAGTGTTTGTAACCTGAGGTGTTTGTAACCCGAGGTACCACTGTACACAACTTCAGAAATCTGCCTAATTTAATTCGTGTTTATGCATGCTAATTACTGATTCTTATCAGTGGGTCGAGCACACTTCCTACTACCCCTGGTACACACTTGGGTGTGCCTACTTCTCAGATTCGGCTCTAATTAAATCCTAACATTTATGAAACCCAAGCGGGGTCATTGCAAAGGCCATTATTTTCAATGGAAAAGAAACACAATGAAAATGGGGAAATTGTAAATATGTACAATTTTTCTGGCAAAGGGTGTTTAAGAAGATAACAGAAGTCACTGGGTTAAAGCTGACCGAAAGTGGCATTATTATCAATTTACGATGGGGTAGAAGGTTCGCAGGCTATGAGTGACTTGCTCACAAATTTATTAACAGCTGCACGCATTATTATAGCTAGGAAGTGGAAGAGGCAAGGTGAATATAAAAAGGAAGAATGGTATAAAGAGGTGTGGGGTATAGCTATTAATGATAAATTAACATGTGCCATTAAGGTAAGGTGGGGAATATGCAGGAGAAATGATTCTGAGGAGATATGGGGAGTGTTTGTAGAATTTGTACTGTTAAAAGGGAAAGGGGGGTTAAACCATCGCAAGAGGTGTTGAAATTTTGGGAGGTTGGATAGTTACAATGGAATGGTATTGGTGGCAGGGTGCACATTTTTATTCTTATTTATGTAAAGAAAATATAAAATAAGAAAATAAGAAAATAGGGAAAAGTCGTGGATCAAGTATTCCTTGCAAGCTAATAACCACTGCAATGCACACTGATCATATTTGCTGGATTCCAGACATAGGACAAACCAGCAAACACTGGAAATTCCCTGTTCCTGTTTCCACTGGAATTTCCCAACATTCCAGGATGCAGTGACTGCCCTCATCCACCCCCAAAGCAGATTGTCTCTCCTCCGCATTGCTGGATTCCAGTGATTTCTTAATATAATAATATAAGAGGAGGCCTGCAGGATCAGACCAATGGCCCCCCTAGTCCAGCTTCCTGTTCTCACAGCGGCCAATCACCTGCCTTTGGGAAGCATGCAAGCAAGGACCTGAGCATAATAGCACTCTGCCCACCTGCAATTTCCAACAACTGGTATTCATAGAATTAGAAGAAAAAGAAGAGTTTGGATTTGATATCCTGCTTTATCACTACCTGAAGGAGTCTCAAAGCGGCTAACATTCTCCTTTCCTTTTTTGAGTGCCAGTGTGATGTAGTGGTTAAGAGCTGTAGTCCCATAATCTGGTGAACTGGGTTCGCATCTCCGCTCCTCAACATGCAGCTGCTGGGTGACCTTGGGCTAGTCACACTTCTCTGAAGTTTCTCAGCCCCACTCACCTCACAGAGTGTTTGTTGTGGGGGAGGAAGGGAAAGGAGAATGTTAGCCGCTTTGAGACTCCTTCGGGTAGTGATAAAGCGCGATATCAAATCCAAACTCCTCCTCCTCCTCCTCCTCTTCTTCCTCCTCCTCCCCCACAACAAACACTCTGTGAGGTGAGTGGGGCTGAGAGACTTCAAAGAAGTGTGACTAGCCCAAGGTTACCCAGCAGCTGCATGTGGAGGAGCGGAGACGCGAACCCGGTTCACCAGATTATGAATCTGCCGCTCTTAACCACTACACCACATAGTGGTAGAGCTGTAGAGTTGGAAGCGACCCCGGGGGTGCTCCAGTCCAACCCCCTGCAATTCAGGAATCACAGCTCAAGCATTCAAGATATGCATTACAATAGAAGCAATTGCTTACAATATTGTGTACATGAGTCAAAACTGCATGTAAAAATGTGTTTGTTGGGAGAAATTCACACTAAAATGCTGATGAAATTTCCAGGAAGATTTTAAAAACACACACACACACACACACACACACACACACACACACACACACACTGCTGTAGAATTGTAGAGAAGCGAATTTAAAATGGGGGGAAATGAGAAACTGAAGTTGGCAGATCCATCTCTTCATCCCTCTAGCAAATCAGGGTGAATTCAGAATGAGGAGTTGTTGTTGTAGAACACAATGCTCAGTAAAGACCAGATATAATCCATCTAATCTCCTTGTGGCTTTGTTCAAGCAACTCAAGGTGAATGCTCAATAAATTGCTTGGAAGAACTAGGGGAGGAACAGGGGGCGGAGCATGTATTTAACCCTAGTTTTACCCCAGTGCCTCTTAATTATTTTACTGCATGGTACTCATACTGGTAACCTGCCTCAAGAACTTTGGTTAGTGGACTCCAGAAAAAACATGATGCTCCAAATGAATCGTGTTGGGAGAGAAAATGAGCTGCGTTTGTTGCTGAAGGAAGAACTCGGTGCCTATGAGCAGCAGCACAAGGAGCTGAAGGAGATGCTGCGCCTTCGCTGCAACCTCCTGCAAGCCTCGCTGAGAGTTTCATCATGGCCCTCATTATCAAGAGGATGCAGAATTCCCAAGGTCCCTTCCTTGTTGTTCCTTATTTGTCAAGAGAAGGATATCGAGCTCTGTAAAAGGCTCCCCTCAGGGACACTTTGGGAGCTGTTTTGATTATTGTTTTTCTTCACCGCCTGGTGCTTCCTTCTAACAAAGCCATGTGCAGAATTAATTTCATCTAAATTTATTAGATTTCTCCGTCTCGGGCACCAGGCGGCGAGCAACCAACAGTGTGTTCCTCTAACAAAAATTCGCCTGTCCAGAGAAGCTGCAGGAACTCAAAACTGCTGTCAGATCATCAGTTATTGTATATCAGGCACGTCCAACAGGTAGATCATGATCTACCGGTAGATCACTGGACGTCTGTGGTAGATCACTGGCAGATCACTGGCTCTCCCCAAAGAAGCCCAATAACTTTGGCTCCCCTAAAAAAGCTAAACATTTTAGCCCTGCAGCCCGTAAAAAGAAGCTCAACAACTTTCACCTGAACCCCTAAAAAAATAGGGATTTCCTTCCTAAAAAAAGCTCAACAACTGTGACCTGAACCCCAAAAAAGGGGTAGATCACTGCCAATTTTTAACTCTGCGAGTAGATCATAGTCCCTTGGGAGTTGGCCACCCCTGTTTTACACACACACACACACACACACACACACACACACACAATGACTGATGATCTGAAAATCTATCATATCTATCTATCTATCTATCTATCTATCTATCTATCTATCTATCTTTCTTTCTTTCTATCTATCTATCTATCTATCATCTATCTCTATGATTTTCAGGTTTATACATTTCAATAATTTTACAGTCATTTTAACATTTCAAAACTTGACTTCTTTCCCCCTCTTTCTGCGTTTCCTTAAATTTATTTTTAATATTTTCTGCGTGTCCAAATTAACCTAACTTGTTCATTTATTCATCTACTTTAAACACATACTGTTGTGAAACTGCAGGTTATTACAATAATCCTGCTGATGTTCTTATCTGTGTACAGTTTGCTTGTAAATATTCCATATAAACCATTTCCATTCTTTTATAAAAAGTTTGTTATCTTGATTTCTTATTTCCCCCCGGTAAGTTTCGCCATTTCTGCATATCCCATAAGTTTTTGTATCCGTTCTTATTTCTCTGGGACTTCTTCTTCTTTCCATTTTTGGGCAAGTAACATTCTTGCCGCTGTAGTTGCAAAAATCCACCTGTCCAGCGAAGCTGCAGAAACTCAAAACTGCTGTCAGATCATCAGTCATGGCCGCGGTTATCACCTTCTGTTGTTTTTCAAAAGCATCTGCTGAGAATCAGGCAGTATAAAAAGTCCCAGTTGTATCCAAGGTCTTAGGAGACTCACTGAGCTTAATAGACACAGCTACCGGTATCTCGGATCCTTTAACGTCAACAGATCAACTCTAAATATGGCATAGCTGGGTACACTGGGAACCTTTGCTACTCTGCTGATATGACTTATATTTTATCTGCTGCCCACCAGGGGCGTAGCAAGGTAAATTGGTACCTGGGGGCAAAATATTTTTTTGTCAACCCCCCCCCCCCCGAGGCATAGGAAGGTCAGGTGGTACCTGGTGCAGAAAATTTCTTGTCACCCCCCCCCATTGATTCCCCCCCCCCAAAAATGGTTTTATGTTATTTCATATTTTCTTACAAAGGAATAATAACAAGTAATAATAATAAAAAAACTTTTATTTATATCCCGCCCTCCCCAGCTGAAGTCGGGCTCAGGGAGGCTAACATCAGATACATAACATTGGTATAAAATCAAACAATAATTAAATTACCTCCTAAAAACATCTCAAAATCAAATTAAAGTCTAATTGGATGGCTTTCCACAGGATTAAGCTTGGGAACAGTAAGTGCTCCACTGAACTGAAATTTCAGCCTTCACGACATAGGAAAACAGCCAAGTAAACAGCTATTTTGGTGGAGGAGGGTCAAGATATTAACCGGTATGCATGAAATTTCACATATAGCTATATAATCCCTAGTATAGTAAGATAAGACCTTTGGAGCAGGCATTTTTTTAAAAAAAAGTTTTTTAATGAACTGCCCTAGTAGGGCAGTAATTGTTCCTTTATAATTTGTCACCCCCTCCATTATGGTAACTGGGGTGGACCGCCCCCTACGCCCCCCTTGCTACGCCCGTGCTGCCCACTGAGATGAGTTTTATTATGATGTTGCTATTTTGTGAATTGATTCCTATGAAGAATCCAGAAGTGATTTTGCAACACAATAATATATATTACTAGGGATTGTTCACTAACCCCTGTACCATTCTTCCCACATTAACCCCCTAGAATTTCCCTCCAACTTCTTCAGTCCCCAACTCCCCCACCCTAAATCCAGAGATTCCCTATACAATCAATGTGCTCTCCTATTCAGATTTTCAAAGAATAGGGGATCTCTGAATTTAGTGAGGAGAAAGTGGGGGGGACAACAGCAGTTGGAGGAGAAAACAGCATGGATAAAGGGGAATCCAAGGAGGAGGTGGGTGTGGGCAGGATTCCTGCATTGCAGGGGGTTGGACTAGATGACCCTCGGGATCCCTTCCAACTTTACAATTCTATGATTCTAAGGGGTTCATGATCCACATGAAGTCATGGTATGGACAGGCCCTGAGTGGTGTAGTTGTGCCACTGGCAGATGTTTTTTGCACCAACGTAAAGTACCGGTAGTTTCATAAGCAAGCTGCTGGTAACTTTGTTGCACAACAGATTACACCATCCATTGTACAAAAGAGTTTCCGCTTGCACAGTTTTCGCACAACATTAAAGCATTAAAAAACACCTAGAGATGCCATATGTCCAGATTTTCTCATGCATATGTGTCTGGGCAGAAATCGGATAAATGTCCAGGAATATCTGGGTATATGCCTGGTTGTTGTTGTTGTTTTTAAAGCTCAAAACCAGCATTTTTAAAAGTGTATGTGCCCGAAAAGCTCAACAACCTTGGGTGAAATTAAGAATTCTTAACAATTTTGCCGAAAAAAGCTCAACAATCTTTCTGTCCTGATTTACTGTATTTTTCGCACCATGAAATGCACCTGACCATAAGACACACCTAGTTTTTAGAGGAGGAAAACAAGGAAAAAAATTCTGAGGAAGGATTGGAGGGGTCACTTTTTTTGGAGGGGGTGCTCCTTCAAGTACTGTCTGCGGAGCGTCTGCCTCCTGCCTGACCTTTCGCACTCCATTGCCTTCTCCTCCGTGCCTTCTTCAAATTGGTGTCAGCCTCCCCCCCCCCGCACATATTTAGGGAGGGCATCAGGGGCAAGGATGCATATTCTGGGAAAGTTTCAGGGTGGGCAGAGCTGGAATGGGGGCATGGGTTAAGATGGAAGGCTTGGAAAGAAAGGGTCTCTTACAGGGAGGGCTCAGGGGGGAAGGGGGCACATTGTGGGAAGGTTTCAGGGTGGGCAGTTTCTAGAGTGGGAAGGAAGGAAGGAAGGAAGGAGAAAGAAAGAAAGAAAGAAAGAAAGAAAGAAAGAAAGAAAGAAAGAAAGAAAGAAAGAAAGAAAGAAAGAAAGAAGAAAGAGGTGAGAGAGAGAGAGAGAGAGAGAGAGAGGGAAGGAAGGAAGGAAGGAAGGAAGGAAGGAAGGAAGGAAGGAAAGGAAGGAAGGAAGGAAGGAAGGAAGGGGTGAGAGAGAGTGAAAGAAAGAGGGAGAAGGAAGGAAGGACGGATGGGAGGGGAGAGAGAGAGAGAAAGAAAGAGAGGGGGAGAAGCATCTCCCTCCCTCCCTCCTTGTTTTCTCCAGGGGTGGGGGAGGAACAGACATCCCGAAAGCGCTGTTTTTGGGCTGTCTGTTCCTCCCCTGCCCTGCCGGGAGCCATGGCTCCAGCGGCAGAGGCTTCCCTCCGCTTAAAACTGCAGTGACAGCTAAGGGATCCTGCTGCTGCTCAGTGCCTTCGCTCCATAAGACGCACAGACATTTCCCCTTCCTTTTTAGGAGGGAAAAAGTCTGTCTTATGGAGCCAAAAATATGGCACACTGTTTGAAATATGGCAACCCTGAGCACACCTGCTTTGTGAAACTTGCTTTGTGCTAGCAGAGAACGTTGAATGCAGACCCAAATGCACAAAGGGAGAAAAAAACAACAATTTGAATAGGATATTTAAATAATATTACTGATTTAACTAATCTATTTAGAAATCTACAGGTTGAGCCTTATAGGGTCCTGATGCCAGTACATTGCTTGTATCATGGTGAGTCAGTGCTTGCCTGTCAGTGCTTGTATCAAGGTGAACCCAACATGTTAAAGTAAAAAAAAGTCACCCTTCCCTCTTCCCCTCCGCCAGGCAAAACTTTTAGCTCCCCCCTTGCAGACTGCTATGATGCAAGGGGTGAATAGCTGATTGTGCCCATTGACTCCTACGAGATAATGATGCGGTGCCTGGTTTGTAGAGGAAGCTGTTTGCCCAATTTGCATTAACAGGGCAGCGTGGTTAATAATACTGTTAGATTAAATCTTTATGCATGCATGAGCATGAAATGCTTGTTCAAACATTACCCCTAGAAGGTATTCAAGGTTTTTGGCAAACCTCAAGGGGAAGGAAGGTTCCAAGCTGGTGAGCAACTACCAGGAACACCTCACTTTGTACCCATTTTGTTTGCATAGATAGAAAGCAGCAAGAATCACAATTAGCCTCAACTTTGGGTAAAAACTGAACGCCACTACAGTATTGGCTTTTATGGGCATCACTCAGCCTTGGCACTGAGGAATGTAGGAAGTTGCTCTACACAGAGTCAGACCGTTGATTCATATCGCTCAGGATTGTCAACACAGAGTGGCAGTGGCTTCTGCAGGGTTTCAGACAGGCAACATTTCCAGCCCTACCTGAAAAAGCCAGGGAATGAATGTGGGCCCTTTTGCATGCAAAGTGAATGCTCCACTACTGACCTTCCTTAAAATTATTCATGAGACATAGGAGCAAAAGAAGATGCCTTATGCTGAATGGCGGTTTCCCAGGCTGTGGTCTTTCTATTGTGAAAACGATTTGGACTTTGTGTGGAAAATCCGAGTGGGCAATCAGCTCAGTTTTATTTCGTTATTTGTAGTATAAACACCAACCACTGGGAAACACTGGCCTGCGAGCGCTCCAACTGGAGAACAGCCTTTACCAAAAGTGTCATGGGCTTTGAAGATGCTCGAACTGAGGACGAAAGGAAGAAACATGCTAAGAGGAAGGCATGCTTGGCAAACCCTCACCATGATCAACTCCCACCCGAAAACCAATGTCCCCACTATGGAAGGACGTGTGGATCCAGATTGGCCTCCACAGTCACTTTCGAACTCACTGTTAAAACCGTGTTCATGGAAGACAATCTTACTCAGCTACAAGTGATCACCAAAGGAGAAGAAAGTTATTTGTGGAAGTTATATTCTGCTGTTCCTCTCAAGGGAGCTGACTTGTCATCATGACCTGAGGCTGGACACTTCAGTCATTGGAGGATGAACCAGACTTTCAGGAGAAGGCAAGGTGTCCTGGAACCTGTACAGAGGATCTCTTTGAAGGAAAGGCCTTCTGGTGGAAGACATGCTGAAGAGCCCTCGGAGCTGTCAGAGGAGGAAGTGGAACTACTCAAGAATGCCATCAGAAGAGTGATGGCATCACATGCACCTGTGGATTCAGAATTGTCATGTGGCTTGTGAGCAAGGGGTGTACTCATGGATAACCAATCCCTGGGACATGTTTACTACCAGTAGATAGGGTCAAGGAGGCTACAGCATATAAGGTCTCCTCCTTGAACCTTCCGGCTATTGGAAGCAGCACAGGACTTTGGCTCCTTGTTCCTTGTTATCTTGTACCTTGCTTGAACACCTTGGACTGTGGCCCAACCTGGACTCTGGATCATGGTTTAGATCTAGACTGATTCCCTGTGCTTGACCTTATCTTGTTGCGTCTATGCTGCACCTTGAAAGCACTGCTCTTTCGAGTAAGTGCTTTGCGAAAAGGCTTTCGTCTTCTGGGACTGAGATTCTAGCCCCCGAGGGTACCCAATAGAGCATGACCCCCATCAATATTGTGTTGAGTGTGTATACCTTTGGCTATTTGGATAGTGTGTCAACTGCGCACTTAAGAAGGCGGCGCTATGGGAGAGGGCATGATCAGGCTAAAATGTAGGGGAAGAATCATTTCCTCTGGAATGCAAGTACAGAAGGTCCTCCTTGGATGATCCGAAAGGAAGCAAAGTAGTTGTGGGGATCCCTTTCCCCTACTAATGGAAAAAAACCAACCTACCCATGGAAAAAACCAACCAGGGAGCCAGAGCTGTTGGTGAGTGAATCTCATATCTCCCTCCTTGTGCTACCCTATTCCTTCTCCATGTTTCTACTTCTTGGGTACATGCACAGTTCAGAGAGCAAGTGTGGGCCTGCAGTGTCCTGAGAGTCAGATGATGCTGAGGGCCAAAAGAAGTTGGGTTGAGGGCCACCTATGGCCCTTGAGCTGCAGGTTCCCCACCCCAAAACCAGAACCTGAGTTGAAGTGGCCTAGTCTCTGATAGGATGCAACCACCTCCCTCTCTTTGACTTGGAGCATTGGGCTTCTGATTTCTGTGGCTGACCTGCATTATCACTGACCTGTGTTTTTGTTCAGGGTAGGCAAAATGCAGGACCTGCCGAGACTGGAGCCCAATCTACATGTCTAGAAAAAAGCTTGTGGGGCAACCACCCCTGTGATTGTGCCATCCTGGAGTATCACCTGGCAATCACATAGTAAAATGGATCCACACATTGCAATCTTTTTGCAGATGGAAGGCTAACGTATTGGGGAGAAGAGTTCTTGCACAGCAGGAGCGGGGTTAGATTAGGATCTACTAGTAGATCTGTTTAGTAATTTGCAGTAGGTCAGCAAGGATTTATGATGCCCAATTGCTTAACAGCAATCTCTTTTCTTCTAAATGAGGCTGTTGAGATCAAGGGTTTAGGGGTGGGGACCAGGAATAGATTTTTGTGTGACAGGCATGTGAACTCAATTTTGGTACTGAAAACAAATTCTTGTGTTGAACATGTGCTTAGGGTTAGCCAACGCGGAGACTTCCAGATGTTGGCCTGCAGTTCTCAACATGCTTTGTTCATGCAGCAGCCCAGTTGAGGGAAGTTTTTAATGACTGATGTTTTAATGTACTTTTAATTTTTTGTTGGAAGCTGCCCAGAGTGGCTGGGGAAACCCAGCCAGATGGGCAGGGTATAAACATGATGATGATGATGATGATGGGAGCTGCCCAGAGTGGTTGGGGCAACCCAGTCAGATAGACGGCAAGTAAACAATTTATTTATTTATTTATTTATATTATTATTAAACATAAAAACATAATAAAAAACAATGACAGACAGCCTAATAGTAAAACAATCATCGTAATAACAGTCCACTTCCCTGCACTTTCACAGACCATAGATAATTTAATAGGCATAGTCCTGGGTAAAGAGGAATGTTTTTGCTTGGCACTGAAAGACATGCAGTGATGGCGCCAGGCAAGGCCATGTTCTCTCTGGGGAGAACATTCCACAAATGGGGAGCCACCACAGAAAAGGCCCCTTCGCTTGTTGCCACCTTCTGAACTTCTCTGGGAGGGGGGCACATAGAGAAGAGCCTCAGATGGCCAGTGCAGGGTCCAGGTCATTTCATACGGGGAGAAGCGATCCTTAAGTTATTGATGTCCTAATCCAATGGAGTCATGGATACAGATTGCTACACTTGATGCTGTTTAGGGTGACCGAATGATCACTGGGTCAGGTCGGAACGACTTGACATCAAGAACATAAGAAGAGTCTGCTGGATCAGGCCAATGGCTCCATATCCTCCAACATTTCTCCGATGGAAATAGGGACGTCCCATTCCATAATAATTTCACTATTTATACCTCACACACCTGACTGCGTAGCCCCAGCCACTCTGAGCGACTTTCAACATATATAAAAACATAATAAAACATTAAACATTTTTAAAAGCCTTCCCTATACAGGGCTGCCTTCAGACGGCTTGGGGGTTGGATAACTCCATACCCTCCAACATTTCTCCAATGAAAATAGGGATGTCCTAAGGAAAAGTGGGACATTCTGGGATCAAATCAGAAACAAAGATGGCTTCTCTAAATCAGGGGCGTCCCTGGAAAATAGGGACACTTGGAGGGTTTGAGGTGGGCAATGCTCCGGGTTGCACTGATAGTAATGGTTGTTGTTGTTGTTTAGTCATTTAGTTGTGTCCGAATCTTCGTGACCCCATGAACCAGAGCACGCCAGGAACTCCTGTCTTCCACTGCCTCCCGCAGTTTGGTCAGACTCATGTTGGTAGGTTCGAGAACACTGTCCAACCATCTCAACCTCTGTTGTCCCCTTCTCCTTGTGCCCTCCATCTTTCCCAACATCAGGGTCTTTTCCAGGGAGTCTTCTCTTCTCATGAGGTGGCCAAAGTATTGGAGCCTCAGCTTCAGGGTCTGTACTTCCAATGAGCTCTCAGGGCTGATTTCCTTCAGAATGGATAGGTTTGATCTTCTTGCAGTCCATGGGACTCTCAAGAGTCTCCTCCAGCATTATAATTCAAAAGCATCAATTCTTTGGTAATCAGCCTTCTTTATGGTCCAGCTCTCACTTCCATACATCACTACTGGGCAAACCATAGCTTTAACTATACGGACCTTTGTCGGCAAGGTGATGTCTCTGTTTTTTAAGATGCTGTCTAGGTTTGTCATCACTTTTCTCCCAAGAAGCAGGCGTCTTTTAATTTCGTGACTGCTGTCACCATGTGTGGTAATGGTAGGGGTGGCAAAAGTGTCTTTTCTAAATCAGGGATGTCCCTGGAAAATAGGGACACTTCCAGGGTCTGTGGCTCATCCTGTTCTGACAGTGGCCCATGAGATACCTGTGAGCCAGCAAGCAGAATTCGAACGCAAGAGCCACCTCTCCTCTTGTTGTTTCCGGCAGCTGGGTATCAGAATCCTTGCCGCCTTCTCCACGTGCTTCCTCCTGCGCCATTATCAGAGTGTCGATATTGCCACATATTTTGCACCAACGGTTGTGGCATTCCAGAAATTGCTGAGAATATTATCTGGAAATTCAGCTGCTCCTCCTACTTCACCAAAGAAACAGAAAATGTCATGCTGCAAACTACAGGCAGCCGGAAACGGTACTTAAGAAGCAGTTGAGCATCTTGAAATTTGCACAGATGAAAAGATTGACTGTTTCCCCCCCCCCCCCCCAGTTTTTAAATGTGCTTTTAATTATTTAAAGCAGAAAAGAAAACGATTCAAAAGTCCCAAACATAAAACTTTGTTACACACAGGGGAAAATGACTTGCACTTTTTTGTTTGTTTGTTTAACACAAATAAATAAAGCGATCATAAGGTGAAACAGTCAAAGAGGGCACAGATTTTAAGAGGCCTGTGGGAAGAAAAGATTGACTGTTAAAGGAAGGTACTAGGTGCCATTCACAACAAGTTCTGGACAACGTGTATAAACAAAGAGCAATTAAAAAAGTAGGGAACGTTGGGCTGTAAAACTTTATTGCTCAAGATTAAAAAGTTTTCCTGAAGCTTGCTTATCTGTGAATGATCAATAAATAATATTGTGTAAGGGAAATGTTTATAAACTACAAAATTGATATATCCTCCTGTTAAGATAATGGTGATGTTGAATTAAGGCCTGTCTTATCTCTGCTAGAAAAAGAAATGCAGAAATTAATTTAGAATTTATATGTGACAGTCTCCTTCCTTATGTTTAGTCTCATAGGAGTTTTCAGCAACAATAAAATAACTGTGATCATTTATGGGGCAGATGATTTAGGGGACAGTTAAGCTACGTTAAAAATGGCAACAACATGATGCACTTTTAAAAATAGAAATGGTACAAAAATGCTGTGGTTTCAAGGTTAAGTAGCTCTTTGACATCTGAGTTCTCTCGCTTTGTGGACCAGCCAGCTGGATCGGCCTTTTGCAAAACTGGCGTAAAATTTCTGGTATTTCCTTTTAAAATTCTGATTTTTGTATAAATAAATCTACAGGGGTGAGGGAACCTGGGGCCCTAAAGATGCAGGTGGACACTGTCAGTCCCAGCAGGGATGCCCAGTGGGATGATGGGAATTGCAGACCAGCCCTGAGCTAAAAAAAAACAACCTCAGACTAAAAATAAATTAAACTAAGGAAACACATGTCCTTAACAAGATGCAGAAATCTGCTGGGGACACTGCCTATAGTATAAACCTAAATGCTATTATTTGCTAGCTCCTAGTAGCAGGTCATCTATAGATGCAGCTGTGTATACATGCAACCAGCATTTTCTTCGTTTTAATATCTTGCCCAGGCTGTCTGTGAATCTTCCTAGTTTCTGTTTTATTCTCTTTTATATGTTTTTATTGTTTTCTTTTCTATGATGCTGTTTTACTGGTTTTAGGTTGTGCTCTTGTTTTAAGAATATATTTGAGGGTTTTTCTAGACTTTGCAGCCCTTAAGAGATTATTAAACTATTACACGGCATATAATTGATTTTCAATAAATAATATTAGAATTGGTATGTAGGATTCTGCTCCTTGCAGGGTGTCCAGGACAGGAATATCCCAGACCTCTGAGATTTCAGGGCCTAAAGCTGAGATCTAGGCAGTGGCGGAGGAACCCTCTCCGGCACCCAGGGCAGCGCATGTGCGGCACCCCGTACGGACTGCGCATGTGCTGCATCTCACGCGTGCACACTCCATATGGAATGCTGCACATGCGCAGTCTATACGGGCTGCCGCTTACATGGCGACTGTATGGGCTGCCGCGTAGGCAGCATCCCATATGGACAGCGCGAAAGAGAGGCAGCCCTCAGCTACTCTACACCAGGGGGGAGGCAGGGGCCATCTTGTCGCCCCTCCCAGAGTGGCACTGTGGGGCCTTTGGTTTTAACTGGGAAAGCCTCAAAACCAGTTTAGCACTTGGAGTGGTGTCCAGCTACACTTCCTTCTGCGTTCTCCTGCTTCTCCAGTGCTTTAGCAGAGTTTGTTCAAACTTCTTGCTTCTTACTTCTTCTTGTGCAACGGTGTGTGTACCTTTCGTGCCAGCAATTAAACTCCCACAACGTCTGGGTTGTTTCAAAGCAAGTATGCTTTATTACAAGCATATAAATCATAGCCACTTTCCCGGAGAATGGGAGGACATCATCGCTCATGTCTCTCCGGTTCAGAACTGAAAGTAAGACTGACCAGAAAATAAACGGTGCGTCACATAAATCACAAAGACATCGCATACAGCGGATAACCCGGATGTTGTGACACATCCTCAACCCTGTGGGACGAGCGAACTGTTGAGCTTCTTTAACCCTCAAAGCTCCGAACATCACAGGTACCCGGGGCACTCCGCCCCCTCCGCCCCCTCCCTATGCCACTGGATCAAGGGCAGGCACGGTGTTGTCAGTAAGCATAACACACTAAGCATTAACCACAGATTCTCCAAGCGTCCCTATTTTCCAGGGACAGTCTTGGATTTACACCCCCGTTTCTGATTTGATCCTGGAATGTCCCGCATTTCCTTAGAATGTCCCTATTTTCACCCGATAAATGTTGGAGGGTATGGAGTTATGTGAGCCCCGAGCCAAGGAGATAAGTAACTATACAACCTTTAGAAGACAGCCCTGTATAGGGAAGTTGTTTAATGTTTTATTATGTTTTTATTTATGTTGGAAGTCGCCCAGAGTGGCTGGGGCAACCCAGTAGGATGGGTGGGGTATTATTATTATTATTATTATTATTATTATTATTATCATCGGAGAAATGTTGGAAGGTACGCGTCACTGAGCAAATGTCATTCAAATGACAAACACAAAGCCTAACAGAGGAGCCAATGTGTCACTGGTTGGAAATCAAAATAGGTCCAGCTGCAGGAAGGGGATCATTCCTTTCTACCTGCTTATAGATTCTGGGTGGAGAAGGCTCTCCTGCCCACCTGGAGGTTCAAGCTCTCCTCCAGCCACCTGGGGGAAGGCAGAAAAAACCTGGAGATTTGGGGGCGGCCCTGGAGGTATGGCAACCCTAACTCCCTGCATGAGCCAAATCAGACAAGAGATGGCCATGTGCCATGTTTTTAAATGTTTCAAAAAGCGCCCATGTTTGTTTGTGGGGTGGGGGTGGGGGTTTCTAATTTAGACTGGGTGCTGGGAGAAGTGGGGTTTAGTAGACTACTGGGGCGGAATGGGGTTTCAATCAAAACCACTTAGCAAATGGACTTTGAAGCAGTAGCAGTCGCCTGCCTCACACTTGACGTCAGGGGTGGGGCAGTTGGTATAAGGTTTTTTTGGGGGGGGGGGTTGAGGAGTAATGGCCTCTGTGCCCCATGCTTTACAAGGGACTCAGATTGTGCTTCTTTAACAGCATCTTGCGTTTGGACTGGCAACACGATGACAGAACCTCCTAGGCATTAGTCATACTTCTCACCGGATTCCACCAGATCTGATTACGGCAAACTCTGCTGGCTTCTGCAAGGTCAAAATATATGAATACACACTGAGGTTTCAAAACCCACGGCCTAGATCATGGGTAGGCAAACTAAGGCCCGGGGGCCGGATCCGGCCCAATCGCCTTCTCAATCCGGCCCGCAGATGGTCCGGGAATCAGCGTGTTTTTACATGAGTAGAATGTGTTCTTTTATTTAAAATGCATATCTGGGTTATTTGTGGGACATAGGAATTCGTTCATTCCCCCCCCCATATACTCCGGCCCCCCACAAGGTCTGAGGGACAGTGGACTGGCCCTCTGCTGAAAAAGTTTGCTCACCCCTGGCCTAGATAATGCATCAGGGGGGAAAGGTCATCTTTCCTTTTCATTCCCCCAAACTTTCTATCCTTGTTTCCAGGATATTTGGTTTCCTCTAATGAATCACTATATATACACAAGTAATTTATAATAATCACTTCATAATTAAAAACACCTGACCTTTTCCCCTTACCATTGTCACACTGCTCCATTTATTATCCAGCTCTCAGGAGCAGTCTAAAAGTACTTAAGGTTTTAAATGCTCGGTGCCAAAGTTCAGTTTCAGAATGTAAGCCCTTGTAGGGCACATATGGCTACCAGACCGAAGATAAATTATAATGTTGCAAAATCTCTTATACAGCAAGAGACCATGCCCTTATGGCAATGCTGGAAAGACAGTGGATTTGACGCACGTGCTGTGGGACTGCGAATTTATTTTGTCCATCAGAAACCAGATCTCGCCTTCCTTTGCAGTCAAACTCCTGCTTCCATTAGAGACTTGTGTAAGAAGCTAGGAGGAGTCTTGCTGAAATATTCCCTTTGGCTCATCGAGCGCAGGTCCTTGTTTCCCACGCAGGCCAATCTCAACGATGCAGTTGAAGCACTTTTATATTTTGGATTTAATGGTCTGGTCTTTAGATGTTGGTCTTTAGATTTACTTAAAAGCATTTATATACCACTTAGGGATAATCAAAGAAAATTATTAAAATAATGCCATATCAGAAAGGTGCAAGACTAAAAAATCAAGGAAAGAGAGAAAAATAAATACCGGTAGATGATCCAGAGTCTGGAAACCAAGCCTTATGGGGAACAGTTGACGGAGTCGGCTGTGTTTAGCCTGGAGGAATTAAAGAACCTCTTAATGAGTGTGAAAGAGGAGAGCGCAAAATATGATCTGAAGCTCAACATAAAAAAACTAAGATCATGGCCTCTGGTCCCATCACCTCCTGGTATATAGAAGGGGAAGAAATGGGGGCAGTGAGAGATTTTACTTTCTTGGGCTCCATGATTACTGCAGATGGTGACAGCAGTCACGAAATTAGAAGACGCCTGCTTCTTGGGAGAAAAGCAATGACAAACCTACACAGCATCTTAAAAAGCAGAGACATCACCTTGCCGACAAAGGTCCGTATAGTTAAAGCTATGGTTTTCCCAGTAGTGATGTATGGAAGTGAGAGCTGGACCATAAAGAAGGCTGACCGCCAAAGAATTGATGCTTTTGAATTATGGTGCTGGAGGAGACTCTTGAGAGACCCATGGACTGCAAGAAGATCAAACTTATCCATCCTTAAAGAAATCAGCCCTGAGTGCTCACTGGAAGGACAGGTCCTGAAGTTGAGGCTTCAGTACTTTGGCCACCTCATGAGAAGGGAAGACTCCCTGGAAAAGACCCTGATGTTGGGAAAGATGGAGGGCAGAAGGAGAAGGGGACGACAGAGGATGAGATGGTTGGACAGTGTTCTCGAAGTGACTAGCATGGGTTTGGCCAGACTGCGGGAAGCAGTGAAAATAGGCGTTATAAGAAAGAAGATTCCAAGTAAACATCAGGAAGAACTTTCTGGTATTAAGAGTTGTTCGACAGTGGAATGGACTCCCTTGGAAAGCTGTGCATCTTTGTATGATTATCTTCACTAATATATGCATTTTTGCTTGCACATTTCACTAATATACACACTTCTTGCACACATTCATTGGTTGGAAAACTGCATCACAAAATTTGGAACGTGCAGATTTTGAAAAAAAAGCTATATTTTGGTTTGCATATTGGTTCAGGAATTCTTTGGCAATGCTTAACCTGCAAACCTTTTAGGGTGGCAATATTAACAAGGTTCCTGTAAGTTACAGATACTGCCTTGTAGTATTGAAGTGTCAATGTTGCACGTTCTTTTTTAAAATGTAGATGTTTTTTGTTTTTTTTTGCAGAGGAATAGAGAAACTGATATACTGTACCCTGTTCCTCAGTTCCCAGGATGATTTTCAGAGTCTCTGTTGATGATTTTGTCCAAGGGCTCTAATTATTTAACCACTAAGCAAGTTGCAAAATTTCTAAACTTTCTCATTTACATTGACAATTGTCCTGTGTTTCTAACAAGGATCAAAAACATTCCATTCCATTTTTGCTAGGCAGTTCAGAAACCTTCTTTCTTTCTTTCTTTCTTTCTTTCTTCTTTCTTTTCTTTCTTTTCTTTCTGTTTTCCATTGACACAAGGTGACAGTGCTAGGTCATTTGACGTTCTATCTTCCCAAGGTTCTTGGCTGATTAGCATTTCCCCTTAACTTTTAATTTTGTTTTATTTATGAGATTTGTATCCTCCACTGTCTCTCTCAAAAGTTACTGATGTCAGTTTGAAAGACAAACAATTCACCAACAATTAAAACAATAAAACCTTAACAAATGGCTGTTGAACGGAAACAGCAGATAAGAGAAACCATATGTTCTATGAGAGCATAAAACATAAAACAGCAATCCAGAAAGTTTGTCTACCCCAGCATCCTGTTCCCACAGTGACCATCCCCAGAGGCCTATGTGAAGCCTGCAAGAGGGACTCTTCTCATTGCTGGTCCCAGGAAGGCATATGAGCCTCTTGGGTTCGAATCCCTGTCACGGGGTGAGCTCCCGTTGCTCTGTCCCAACTCCTGCCAACCTAACAGTTTGAAAGCACGCCAGTGCAAGTAGATAAATAGGTACCGCTGCGGCGGGAAGGTAAATGACATTTCTGTGCGCTCTGGTTTCTGTCATGCCATTCTGTTGTGCCAGATGTGGTTTAGTCCTGCTGGCCTCATGACTCAGAAAGCTGTCTGTGGACAAACACCGGCTCCCTCAGCCTGAAAAGTGAGATGAGCACCGCAACCCCATAGTCACCTTTGACTGGACTTAACTGTCCAGGGGTCCTTTACCCTGACCATTTTTTTATTGCCTCCGATATTGGAGTAAGGACACATACCCACCAACATTTCTCTAAAGAAAATACGGATGTCCTATTCAATAATAATAATAATAATAATAATAATAATAATAATAATAATATATTATTTACACCCCGCTCATCTGACTCGGTTGCCCCAAGCCACTGCTGTTGGGAAACTTCCAACATATAAAAAAAACATAATAAAACATTAAACATTTTTTTTTAAAAAAAAATCCTAGACAGGGCTGCCTTCAGATGTCAAGGATCTACTCGGTCTTCTAAGATGTGCAATCCTGCCCTCACTTTTTTGGGGAGCAACTCTGCAAGACTTATGCCCGAGTGAGCATCCCTCAGACTCTCACATACACAGGCAAAAATGTTCCTGTAGGTTCGTATGCGATATGAAGACAGGCAAACTAATGCCAGTGTACTGGAAGAAGCAAAGATCGCCAGTGTCAAAGCAATGATTCTTCAACATCAACTTCGTTGGACTGGTCATGTGCGGATGCCTGATTATTGTCTTCCAAAGCAACTACGCTATTCCGAACTTAAAATGGAAAGCGTAATGTTGGTGGTGAACAAAAGAGGTTTAAAGAGTCTCTCAAGGCAAATCTAAAAAAAATGTAGTATAAACATCGACAACTGGGAAACACTGGTCTGCAAGCGCTCCAATTGGAGAACAGCTTTTACCAAAGGCTTTGAAGACGCTCAAACTCAGGACGAAAAGGAGAAACGTGCTAAGAGGAAGGCACGCTTGGCAAATCCACACTGTGATCAACTCCCACCCGGAAACCAATGTCCCCACTGTGGAAGGACGTGTGGATCCAGAATTGGCCTCCGCAGTCACTTACAGACTCACTGTTAAGACCGTGTTCATGGAAGTCAATCTTACTCTGCTACAAGGGATCAACAAAGAAGAAGAAGAAGTGATATGAAAACACACAGGTGACAGTGCCGACTGGTTTGTGCAAAAAATTTCTTGAGTGGCAATCATTAGACCGTAAGCTAACAAGCCAGGTCAGCTCAGTTTACAAGGAAGGTACTCAGAGAATGCCTGCAAGGCAGGTGACTCCATCTGACATTACCTGCCCTCCCAAAGCAGGCGGGGAATGGTGTCTGGTATCCGAGTCAGTTCCCCCAGGGCAGCTGTACAGGTGGGAGACGTCAGCCTGAAGCTTGTTTGTCTCCTGCCTGCTGCCTTCCAAGAGAAGAGTGCTGCTTTCTCTGCGGAGGAGGGTGGGGCAAGGCGGGGGCATAGCAAGAGTTTATGACTTTAAAAGAACAGCGTTCTTGCGGCAGGCGAAACGGAGGTGTGGTGGGTGCCCATCTCCCAACTGAAGGCCAATGGAAGCAGCCCAGCAGGTCGACTTCTCTGCACCTTCTTAAAGGAATGACATTGCAGGCATCTCATCGTCTGCTAGCAAAAATGGCCTTTGGTGGCTGGTGGCCTCTAGCACCCACCTGCCCCCCAACCAACACTCCCCACAGCCACTCTACTGGCTGCGGTAGAGTCTGAAGAACTACCAGAAGTGGGGGGGGGGGACTCTGGGCTTTGCCTCTGACCAGGAAAGAGGTGCTTTCAGGGTCTCTGAATGTCATTCTGCTTGCCTTGAGGGAAACTGTTGCTGCTTTCGCTATCTCTAGATAGTTTCTCGGACATTCAAAAGCAGATATTAGAACAGCAATGATGCATCAGATTCTGTGATCTTTTTGCGTCACAGGGAAACTTGTCCTGCCAAATCTTGCAGAGGGGTATTTTATGGATTTAATAGATTCTTAGCCTTCTCAAAGCAGTTTACAGCCATATATCGCAATCGCATGTAAATTCGCGAGGTAGGTCGTGTTTGCCCACAGCAGCAAAACAGTAAAAGGGCCCTGTGATGCCTTGGAGACATAATGTACATCTTGTGGCATATGCTTTTGTATGCCACAATATGTAAACGGTAGCATTTAGATATTTCTCAGGCAAATTGCCTCCCTCTGTGGCAGATTGCATGCAAAGTGGGGGAGATCTCTGTGGCAAATTGGATGCAAATCGCCCCCTCTCTGCTCATGAGATTCATCAAGTAAAAAGTGTTGAGAAGCGAACCATGATCTGCATGGATGAGCTGGAGGCGGGACCGTGCTTAATTCGCAGTTCCTGAAATGATGCATGAACCTGAATGCAGCTGTCCCTCAAAATCCGCAGTTCTCTGAATTTTGCAATGCAGTTTTCTCAAACGAGAAAAATAAATAAAAGTGTGTGGGAAAGTGTGCGTAAAAATACATATATCGATTAAAATGTATTTTTGTAAACCACTTAGAGGTTGTTGTTTTACAATCAAGTATTGTATAATTTTTATTAAAAAAAATAAATATTAGGAGGAGCTACTCACAAAGATGTGTGCATTGGGCAAAACAGCATACAGAAACTGAGTATGTTAAGGGAAATGCACACTCAGATGCTGACAGATTTTCATGAGGACTTTTTTCTTTAATTTAGAAAATGGCAAGTGATGCCAGAATGTGACACACTTAACTCAAGAGGGCGAAAAAACAAACAAACAAGAAACCAAAACCGACAGATTTGTCAATCTGTAATACTCATTTTTGGTGACACCACCAATCTAGGGGGTAAAGTGTTTTTGCATTTTTGCAATGACCTTTCAAAAGGTTCAAGTTTTATTTTTTTTATTTTCATTATTTGTTTTTGCCATTTTATGGTGTTCAGGGTAGCGACCCTGTTTTATACTGTACATCACTCTGAGAGCCAAGAAAACCTAATAAATGTTTATAACAACAGTGATGATCTCCTTGGGGCTGGGACCTATTTTATTGGTGTTGCTTTGAAGAGCACCCTGTATTTTCCCCGCATTGAAGAAAATAAGAACAAGCACTATAATTCCCTCTAATAGCAAACTTAGACGTGAGTGCTGACAGCTATGCAGCCCAAAAGGAAGGGATCAGCATAACTGAGGAGACATATAGGAAGAGGCCATATGTTAAGTCAGACCATTGGTTCATCTAGCTCGGTATTATCTGATATTTCACCTTCTAACTGGGATAGCTCAATCAGTCGAGCAGGAGACTGTTAATCTCAAGGTTGTGGGTTCAAGCCCTGCGTTGAACAAAGATTCCTGCATTGCAGAGGGTTGGAGTAGATGACCCTCTGGATCCCTTCCAACTCCACAATCCTATTATTCTATGACTGGCAGCAGCTCACCAGATTTCAGACACTGGACCTCTCCCAGCTCTACCTGGAGAAGCTGGGGATCAAACCTGGGACTGATGCTCTGCTACTGAGCTATGGCCCTCATCCAAGTTTGCAAGAAATCTTTAAGGGAAAATCTCTTAGGGCAGCCCCCTCCCTTCAGAACTATCCCAGTGTCTTAAGGTAATTCCTGTAGTTTCCAGATGAACTTGAATGTGGATTAAGTTTCTTAATTCACAACATGATCAGTTGAAAGAAGTTGACGTTGATGAATCATTGCTTCGACACTGGTGATCTTTGCTTCTTCCAGGAATGTCATCTTAATCCTCTTAACTATATGATGAAAAATCTAGTTGCATTAGTTAGACTTTGAGAACATAATTACAGAAACAGTGTTGGGGTTTATTGCTTTTGCTTTATCAAAGTGGAGTTAGTTCACTGACTATTGTAGTTTTATAGAAAATACCTCCAAATCTTAAGTATGGATTTTCAGCACCTTGAGCTGAGGAAAGCTGAGTTTAGAAAAGTCGTCCCAACAACGCTTTCTTTAAATTTTTGGTTTGATTGTACTGTTGGCAAGATAACAACAAAATAGTTTGAAAAAAAAGAATATTTTCTACTTCAGCACAGGACCTTATTGTATCGACATTCAATAAGGTATCCATGCTTGCTTCTTTTCTGACGATCATTCAGATGTACATGAAGTAAACACCCCATGAAACAAACTAGTTCATTTTCTCATGGGACAAACATAAATTGGAGTTTGGTTCTCTTTGGGACGTGTTGAACTATACCTTGTTCGTCTTCAGAATGAACTTTCCAAGCTCTGCCAGGAACCACAGGATGTTGAGGATCATCTGGAAAAGAAGAACAGAAAAACTGGAGGGGAGGGGAGCTGAATTGACACATGACTGGCTTGGCTGTCGCACAAGAGCTCTCCTATTAAGAGACAAGGACATTATACTGTTGCATTCTGTTTGCAGATCCCACTGACACAAGAAGCTTTCATTATTATGCGGCAAGACTTCTGTGCAAAAAATAGGTGTATTTCCAAATCACCTCTTTTTTCTTTTCTTTTTTTAAAAACTCAATTATAAATAGAGGAGGAAAGCAGGTGCCTGGTTTTGAAAGAGAAGGAATAGTGCAATGCCCATTGCACTCGACGACTCGCAGGTAGAGAAGCAATGGATTTTGAGGAGGAGCTACTAAATGAGAGGACATCTCCCTTTCGCCGGCAGCTATTTGAAAGCTTTGTCTTCCCCACCTGCTTTGAGAGGACCTGGGGCTCTTGCTGTGTGCTTAAGAGACCCCCTGCCGCCGCTCGGTGACTGCGTCAGGGTGAATCTTAGCCTAGACCTTGCTGTGACCCCTTGTAATGACACCAAAGGGAGGTTCATTAGGAGCAGGCACCCCTCAATGCCTCTGCAAACCAGTAATTGTGCCCCCTGTGGTCTGGAAGCATTGCTCAGGCAGACATGATTCCTTTTTTCTAGGCTGATTGCTAGCAACAGCTCTGTAATGCTCTGCTAGGAAACATCATCTTTGGATGAGGGAATCCTGCCTTGCTCCCTGCGATATCAGGTTGAGATAAAGGGATGCATCCTGTTTGTTTTATCCTCTGTGTACACATGCCCTTCCATATATACCCATGGCAGGCATCTGACAAACTGCGGATGTGACTTTCACTTCTCGCTTGCTCCCTGCATGTGCCTTGAATGGCGGGTGGAGCTGTTGGGATATTTGCCAATAGGAGCAACTCCTATGAGGAGAGGTTACAGCATTTGGGGCTTTCTTTTTCAAAAAAAAATTTATTTGCATTTTCAAAAACAGGAGCAGAGAACATATTTAACCCCCTCCCCTCCCCTCTCCTCCCCCTGTCCCACTTACAACTTCGTACCAAATAAAGCATGTATACATACACCATATGACTTCCCTTCCCACACTTTTCCCGGTTCCTTTGCTTTTCTACCACTCCGCGTAATCCACCATCTTCCAAATTATTACATCACTCCAATCAGATTTTTTGTTACACATTTTCTTCTTGACTTCCTGTCCCTCCTTCCCTGATTTTTTTTAAAAATCCCCCTTAATAGCTAATTAAAACAATAGCTAATTAAATATCCCTGATAGGTCTTGCCCCATGGATCAGTTGCTGAGACTGACAGGGACTGCCTCCCCCATAGCTGTCTAGTTTCACACCTCTCTAGGGCTTTCTCCCAGCAATCGGAGACTATACCTGTGTGAAGTCAACCTCTTCTGTGCCTTTTCATGCCTCTTCTGGTTCTGGGAGATAAGTGGGGTGGGGAGACACCTGCAACTCTTCACCAGCACAGATTCATTTCTGCCTCTTCGCCTCTCTCCTGCATTTAGATTCTGATTCTGGATTCTCTCTGCCACAGACTCTCCCAGCTCACTAAGCCCTGTTACATCTTCACCACCACTCTCTCCCAGCTGGTTCCTCCCCACTATTCTGCCTGTGTCCCACCAGTCCATGACAATGATGAAGATGCTCTTTGCATTCCTACCCATCTAGCCTTGCTGCTTACAATTCCCCTTTCCAAACCGTGTGAAAACTTAGGATGATGCTTTGTGCATCTCATGAGGTGGACTCCAGCCCAGAAAGCTTAGCCATCAAGATAATGTGTTTGTCTTTTAAATTGCCCCAGGACTCTTTGATGCTTTTGCTGCAACCGACTAACGCAACTAGACTCCTGGAAATTCTTCCCTATTTCAACACTCAAAAGGACACATTGAACCATGTCAGGATAACCAAGTGCTCTGAGACATCGTAAAGATTAACTAATTTAAATATGCATATTAATCAGCACTGCTTGGCACATGCCATAGTACCTGCCTGCCTTAGGGTTGCCAGCCAACTAGGAAATAACTGGTCAAGCCTGATCCTGCAAATTTAACACATGTTTAATATGCAGAAATCAGCCATGGAACGAGGAGGGGGGAAGGGTTGCATTGAATTGAGCCACAAAGAATCCATCACTTCCTAGTCCCTGTTAGTCTACATTATCAAATAGCAGCTAAACCAGGGAGGGGGGTGCCTGGTGCCCTCCAGGTATTCTGGACTCCAGCTTCCATTAGCCCTGACCCAGCATTGCCAATGGCCAGAATGATGGGAGTTATGGTTCTGACAACACCTGGGGGCTACAGGTTCCCTGCCCACTTGAGTTAAGTTCCCTGCCACCTGGTTCCAAGCCAGCAGGCCTCGGTTGGTCCCCATGTGGCATTCATTTGGGATCTTGAGCTTCATTGGGAAAGAACCTGAATCTGATTGGCTGGTGTGTTTGTTTGAGCACTTAAGGCTTCAGTGGGACCAGAACAAGCATGAAACGATTAGGTCAGGGCTCTCAGCATGCCCACCCCCACAACTCATAGTTGCTCAGGGCAGCAGCTGGCTTACACAGCACACACTTTGCTTTTTCCTTCCTGCTGGGAAGAGCCACAGAAGCACAGCTCTGGCCAGCCAGGGCTCCAGCCAGCAGCCTGGCACATTTCACCAGGGCACTTCCTCTCAGGGGGTACAAAGGTGCCATCTTCAAGGGGTGACATTTGGCACCTCCACCTAGAGTCTCAAGCACAAGCCAGAGCAAATCCAGTGGCTTTGGGCTTAGGACTCACCACAGCACTGCAAAAGCATTAGCTGTGCTTGCTTTACTCAGTCCACCTGACCTGGGGGTACCATCCACCCACACCCCTTCAAGTCACAGTGAGCGTTTGGCGTTCCCCCACAATGCTTTGCGGCACCTCATTTAGCAAATGGGTGCCGCAAAGCATTGTGGGGGAACGCAAAACGATCACTGTGACTTGAAGGGGTGTGGGTGGTGTGGGTGGGGTGACAAAAAAAAATCCGCACCAGGTACCGCTTGGGCTTGCTATGCCTCTGCCTAGGGGGCCTTGCTGCCCCCACCAAAGCCTCTGTTAATCTGGCCAGTGTGGTGACGCCTGGTTCTGGCAAGATCTCAGCAAGATCTCGCTGGAAATGCTGGAGCTGTCAGTGCCGGTTCTCCACCAGCAATGGAAGTGCTGGGCTTCCGTTGCCTGAGGCAGCTGCCTCAGCCTGCCTCATGACTGGGCCGGCCCTGGTCAGAGGTTCATACAGATGATCCACCATGTGCTTTTTTTCTTGCAGTACGGTTGTGTCTTGTAAGTGCCTTGAATTCGCTTTAAAAAAGAAAAGAAAAGGTCAGGGTGTATGTCTTTCAAACAGAATAAATAACGTATTACAAAACACCAGGAAGCCTCCATGGCTTCCTTCAACAGGAAAGGAAATTGAGGTAAGCCTTGCCCCACTGCCTGGAGAAGTGTATAGGGCATAACAGTGGACTTCTTCGCACATTACTGAGGCACTTGTGCAAAGGTTTGTGCAAGAGTGTACACTTGTTGATTTGTACAGCTCAGCAGTTGTGCACACAGGTAGTACACTCACTAAATATTACATGTGAATAACTTTACAGGTGTACAGCTCAGCTGCTGCTGAACACAGATAGTATATTTGTGAATGTAATGTGGAATCGCCCCCATCATCAAAATCTTTCTTTGGTTTATATCCTGTTTTTCCTCCCAAAGGATCCCAGTGTAGAATGTGAAATTGAGAAAGAATTCTGTTACATACGGATACCTTGCAGCTTACTTAATTTGTTTCAACGAATTGTTTTGGGAGGTTCCCGAAAGCCTCATGGCTTTGTACATTGCATGCTTTTTCGGATTTAGATAATCTGAGATAAATCATCAGTGCTTTGCATCCAAACTATCACGTCTCCCATTCAACGCCTCCGTAACAGCGCAAGCAAAATAACATAGCATGTCTTGGGAAAGAGCTTGGAATACTCACAGAACTTTTAGTTAGTTTGAACTCTCTGGTTGCCCTTCCAAGGAATTGAGAGGGCATTGTTTGATATCACAGTGGAAGGAAGGCAGAGAGGTTGCAGGCGTGAAACATGTAAGAGCAAAAACACAATTGCCCTGAAAGAGGAGGAAACGAGGGAACCCAGATTAAATTACACAATGCTCAAAAGAGCTTATCAAGATTGTTTCTTCTAGCCCAGTATGTCCTCTGTATGGCCAACAGAGCTGTTCAAACCTGTTACACAAACCTAGATTTCCAGTACGCTCTTGAATCCCTCCCACAAAACACTGACAATCAAGAAGCACCCATTTCCACCCATGGTAGTTCCTTCTAGACCAAGGGTGCCCAAACTTTTTCCAAAGAGGGCCAGATTTGATGAAGTGAACATGCGTGAGGGCCGGCCAAAGTTGTTGACCTTTTTAAAGGATTGAGGTTGTTGAGATTTTTATTTTTTTAAAATGATTTTACCCCAAAGGATTGAAGTTTTTGAGCTTTTGGGGGGATTTTACCCCAGGAGATAAACTGCCAAAGGAGCCAGCTTAAACCAACTAGTGAGCTGGATAAGGCCTCCAAAATGGACTTTGGACATGCCTGTTTTAGACAGATCAAATGTTTGGTAGAATAAGGGGGAAAGTCTTTGCTAACCTCCTACAACTCAAGAGAAGGGAAGCAATTGTGCAATCCAAGCACACGGCTGAGAAGGCCTTGCAATAAGCCAAACCCAACCTCCTGACTCAGCAGCCATGTAACTTTTGAAGACCTTCCCTTAATTTTCCCAACCTTGTGCCCTCCAAATTCCAGCACCCACCTGTTCCGACCTTGCTGGCGAAGACTGATGGTAACTGGAAGCCTTGTGCTAGTGTATGGCAGAGTTTATAGCTCACTCAATAAAATAATACAATGCTAGCGGAAGCTTTTTATAGCTTGACTATGGTCATGCAATCCATTCTGCTGCAATCACAGATAACGTACTTGCATTTTTCCTTGCACAACAGCTTTTCACAAGCATAACAAGGGGACCACAAAGTGACTTTAATTTGGCGGGTTGTTGGATGCAGTCCAATAATAATGGCAAGATCCGTTGTGTTTTTTGTTTAAATTACAGCAACTGCTTCTTAATATGTTGCTATGTGTTTGAGGTGTTAAATGGGTGCTAGACCCCTCTAATCCCTGGACCCAGCAAGTGTTATAATTTAATCTTGGAATAGCCAGTTTAGTCTCCTGGTGAGTCGACAGTCTGGGTGATGAGCCATTAAGGGAGACTTAGGGGCGTGGTGCGAAGAGGCAGGTGGTCCCCCCTCCCTCAACAGAGAAAGCCAGAGTTTGCAGTTGGAGGTGGGTGTGATGTGACCGAAGTAATGTGGCAAGCTGGAGAGAGCGTCAGAGCAATGTTTGAAAGCAATGTTTGATTTTTGCTTGGATCCAACTTGACACGCAGCTGGAATTATTTAAGCAGAGTTTTCATTGAGACAAATAAAAACTTTTCTAAGTTTAAAATAAACTTCTTAAAAATAGATCACATATAGAATATAGGCTCTTCTCTATACTGGCACACACTGAGAGAAACTAGTCCCACAGTCAAGGTAAGTAACTCACACAGCACTGAAAAACAGTTACAGACTAGAATGGCAGTTACATCTTAGAACGACAGTTATAGCAGGCATCAACAGCTGTTCCTGCTCTCATGCGTCTTTGTCACATGACAACTCTGCACCTATGGGAGAAACAACCCTCTTGGGTGCTTATGCTAGGAACCCCTGTCTCTATCTGGATGCTGTCAGCGGCTCCCGGCCGGTTGCCCAGGAAAATATAAATCAGTATACAATAAGCAGCACAAAAACGGCGCACACAAATCTACCAAACCATTCCACGTTCTGAATTCTATATTGGTAGTCCAATCAAAAGAGAAGAGCAAGTCAAACAAAGAAGCCACAAACAGAAAACTCATTCAAGTTAGTGCAACAGGACAATTTCAGTCTTTAAATTTCTTTAGCCAGGCTGCTGTAGATATTGATGAAAATAAGTCCAGTCAGATGAAATATCAATGATGATACGCACAGATGTTAATTGATGAAGGCAAGCCCAATCAGATGAAATATTGAAAATGTTACGCACAAAAGTTAGACAGGGTGCCGGCGTTTGTCCCGTTTCTTACATGTAAATTGTAAGTATGGACTTTTGTATTTGTCTGTTCAGACACTATTTACAAATTTTGATATCCTTTGCACTGAATGTTTTAATACTAATAAGGTTTGACTTATCCCACCAGTGTATGTATGAAAATACAGTAAACCCTGGGAAAGAATTTACCGAAGAAGCCCAAAACTGTCCATGGGCGAAACAGGGAACAAACGACTCCGAGGGGGATTTTTTGAAATGTCTTTTCAAGGACAGGCAGCCCTTTGTTTGAGGTTCTTCCCTGCTCACTTGTGTGTGAGGAATACCCTGTTCCAATAAAACAATAAAGATCAAGCTTACTAGCTGCTTTGCTTCTAATTATTCTCTGTTTGGCCTCTGTTTTTTTACTCCTACCGATGGAGAACCTTCAAAGGACTTTACAAGGGCTATTGTGTACCCCATAAGGGAATAAGGGCAGATTTTTTTTCTTATAACATGTGCAACAATACATAAAAATTAGCATGCACACATTTTATGCAGATCTGTGTCTTCTTGTTTCATTTTTTGTGGGGGAGGGATGTGCTGTGTGAGTGACCACTTTGCCTGTCTACGCTGTCCCGGTCGCACTGGGTGGGGAAGGCTGCCCCCTCTGCTCCTCCGAGAGCTACACGACATTGACTGCTTTTCATTCTCTATCTAAATCATCAGAGTATCCACCCACCTCAAAATCAAAGCAAATTGATTCATTGATTCAACAGCTATCCTGTTCCAAAGCAAACTAAATAGCTCCAGCAGGTATTTGCTTACACATTCTGATAGGTTTGGATTCAGAGCTCTGGTTTCAGGGATGGTTGGCTCAGGCAGATTCCAGTTAGGTTCCTGGAAACTGAGGTCCCACCCCGAAAGATCAACAACTTCCAGTTGTTTTATAGCCACTTCCAGAAAGGTTGGCTCACTTTACCAGACTATATTTTGGGAGTCACCAAAGCCTGTTTTTGAACTGTGAAGTTTTTATCTGAGTTAGTCATTATAAGAATCTTTTTTAGCATATAAATTTTATTATTAATTTTGTTTTACAAAGAAAAAAATCTTGGTCCAACCATTGACAAAATTACAAAATAAAATTTGATACAATTTTGTTTGTATTTTGATCTCACATTCTTAATTGGTCCTGTGTCTTAATTGGTCCTGTGAAGAAAATACATTCAATAAGAAAAGAAAAGGGAGAGAAAAAGAACAAAAAAGAAAGAAAGAAAATATTTTCCATATACTCTTCACAAACTTAACCTATAATTTCTCAAATCTGACCTCCTGTCAAATCCCTTTGCATCTACTTTTCTTAATGTTGAATGTTTTCAAAACAGTAGGCCTTCATATATATTCTCCAATACATTCCTAGAATGTTACCTCCATAACTCTTTAACCTTCCTTTATCACTCAAAAGCTGGCATGGTAGCAAACCATTATTGCATTTTTGCACGTATCTCCTATATATATCCCATTTTCCACAAATTTTTGCTTGGTATTTCCTCTAAGATCGTTAGTTAAAAAGGCCATCTCAGCAAATTCTTGTAATTTACTTTGCCAGTCTGAAATTTTTGGCACTTCCTTATGTTTCCAGCATTTTGCCACTAATATTCGAGCCGCCGCAATTGCATACAGGAATACTTCTCTTAATTTGTTTGGTATTTCTTTATCTACTATACTTACGGTAGTAGAAATGTTTCTGGTCTTTTAATAAAAGATATCCCCATCATCTTTTTTAGTTCCTCATATACTCCCCCCCCCAAAATACCTTTATCTTTCCACACAACCACCACATGTGGATCATATCCCCATTCTTTACTCCACATCTCCAACACACATTTGCTAAGCTTTTACATTTTTGAAAGTCTGGAAGGCGTAAGGTACCACTGTGGTTCATTTTTAACATGTTTTCTCTTATATTATAATTGGCTGTAAATCTCAAATTGACCTTCCATAAGGTTTCCCAATCTTTAAACATAATTGGGTGTCCCACATCTTGTGCCCACTTGGTCATTGAATCGGTAACCATCTCGTTCATTACCTCGTAATCTAAGAGAAGTTTGTACATTCAGGAGATTATCTTGGTTTTACCGGTACTATTCAATACTCCCTTTCGAAATTGGAGGGCTCCCTTTTGAAACCAACCTGTTTATCTTGTTTATACACTTCAATGATTTGAAAATAATCCAACCAACTAGAAAGGTAATTTTTAATCTCTTCATATTTTTTCAATTTTTCCTCTTTTTCGATTAACAGTAAATTAATGTATCCACTTCTCTTTAATGTTGTTCTTTTTTTAACCGCAATTGCTTCAAAGGGGGAAATCCATCTTGGTGTTTTGGGTTCCAGGTATCTTTTATATTTATTCCACACCATATATAAAGCATTTCTTATTATATGATTTGAAAAGCTTCTATGTACTTTGGTTTTGCCGTAGTTAAGATAGGCGTGCCACCCAAAACGGGTGTCGTAACCTTCCAAGTCCAGAACATCCCAGTTTTGTAACATACACCAATCTTTCAGCCAGAGGAGGCAAGAGGCTTCATAATATATCTTCAGATCTGGTAAACCGTAACCACCTCTATCTGTGGTATTTATTAATATTTTGTGTTTTTTTCTTGGTCTTTTGCCCTTCCACAAAAATCTTGAAATTTCTTTTTGCCACTTTTCAGTATTACTGGTCTTTCCTATGACTGGCAACATTTGAAACAAAAAATAGCTTTGGCAAAACATTCATTTTGATTATCAAGATGAGGACCAAGAAGGATAAATTTAATCTGTTCCATGAATCCAGTTATCTTTTAATATCATTTCAGCATTTGGAGTAGTTGTCATTATATTAATATTCTTTGATGTTAACCATAGTCCTAGATATTTAATTTTGGGATGAGTTTTAATTTGTATTATATTTTCAAGTTCTTCTTTTTTGACCAGCGATAATTTTTTTTATAACAATCTTGTAAGATTTGGTACCTGAGCTGACTTGGTTTTCCTCTTCCCTTCCCATTCCCTTTTCATTTTGTGTTATGACTTTTTAGATTGTAAGCCCGAAGTAGGGACTGTTTTATTTCTTTTATTATTGGTATGTAAGCCACCCCAGGAGTGGGGTATAAATGCTCTGAATTCATGAATGATCCTGAGACTCTACACCACTGAATGTTCATAGACCTAAGCCCATGAATGACTTTTATACTACTTTGATAAATGACACTGACATCTAGAGGCTGTAATTCAAAAGTTGTTTCCATGCTGGGGTCCAATGGGACATCTGAGACAAGGGATGGATGGATGGATGGATGTGGCAATTTCAGTTTCTCAGTTTTCCAGTTTTACGTTCATGTCTCCATATTTCTGCTGCAATTCATGATTTATTTATTTTTATTTTTTAAATCCTCATTGACACTTTAGTGGAAATTTCTCCCAATGGGAACATTGATGTATGTAGAGTAATACATATTTTTGCAGGCAATTCTCCCTAATATAATGCATTCTTAAGGTGACTTCCACCCAATTTTAAACAACTCCTCACCCACAATAATACAACAACAGGACTTAACATGGACACTGGTACCAGAGCCTGCAATAAGCCCAGATGCCAACTTTGCTGCCACATAAACCCGGACAACACCATTACTGGCCCCAACAACATCAAACATACCATCTCAGGACTATTTAGTTGCTCATCTTCTAACATCAAATGCCAACAGTGCCCTTCAGCTCTCTATATTGGACAAACAGGCCAAACCCTACGCCAAAGGATAACTGGACATAAATCTGATATCAGGAATCACAAAACAGAGAAACCAGTAGGAGAACACTTCAGTCTCCCAGGGCATTCTATACAAGATCTCAAAGTAGCTGTCTTACTACAAAGGAATTTCAAAAATAGACTGGAAAGAGAAGTTGCTGAATTGGAACTAATTACCAAACTCAAAACCACGGAGAGACCTGGTCTGAACAAAGACATTGGATTCTTATCTCATTATACATAACAAAGCTATCTTTAGCCATCTCACCCCTTGCCTTTTCCTGTAAGACAAATTGCAGTCGTTAACAGTTGTCAACAGGTTTTCCACACCTATCAGCCTATCACCATTCCCACCACCCTTCTGAGTAATACCCCTCCCACTCCCCCTATATTAAGGATCTGGTGACTTCTGTTTCAGTGTATCTGAAGAGTGTGCATGCACACGAAAGCTCATACCAAGAACAAACTTAGTTGGTCTCTAAGGTGCTACTGGAAGGAATTTTTTAATTTTTAATTTTGTTTTTACTATGGCAGACCAACACGGCTACCTACCTGTAACTTTCTCTAATGTATGCATTTTCATGCACTTTGTTTGGAGAACAGCATTGCAAAATCTGGGGGAGTGAGAATTTTGAAAGTTAATTCCACTTCCTTTTGCACATAGGTACAAAAAGGGCAAATTAGGCAGCTTTTAAGTAAAATGCAAACCAAAAGCATATCCCCCCTCCCATTGGAGAATTCAAGAATAATATGTTTTGTGGAGACATGGCTTATTTAAATATGCCAATAGTTTCCATTTTCACAGATCTAGCTTGTAATAATATCACCTAACACTTGAAGGCCACTAAATTGAAAAAAGAAAAGATAGGTGCTTTTGTTTGAGAAAGAACAGAAAGAAATGCAATTTGCTGCAGGCCTTCTCTCCTTGCCCCACCTATGTTCTGGGGATATGAGATACTTTCTAAGAATGGGGAACGGCAGAAAGATTTTTATTCAATCATTCATTTTATTTGTATGCCCCTTTTGCACACACAGGGACACGGGTGGCGCTGTGGGTGAAATGGCATTTCCGTGCGCTGCTCTGGTTCACCAGAAGCGGTTTAGTCATGCTGGCCACATGACCCGGAAGCTGTATGCCGGCTCCCTTGGCCAGTAAAGCGAGATGAGCGCCACAACCCCAGAGTTGTCAGCGACTGGACCTAATGGTCAAGGGTTCTATATCGGCTCTTGGCAACCCCATAAGGGAAAAGGAGCAGGTTTTTTTTCTCATAACACTATAATTAAGTTATTCATTTACCAAAAAAAAAAAATACAATTCAAAAATATAGAATTCTCCAAATTCTCTGACTTCCACCCTCCCTTTTGTGGGGTCCACTAATAATCATTTTCACTGCATATCATATTATCTTCCATATACTCTTAAATCTCTATTTTCTCCTACGGTCCTCTTCACGTTGTGAGCGCTATTTCAATCCTGCTAATGTTTTTAACTGTTTACAATGTTCTGTCAAATATATTACAAATTTTCCCTAGTCTTTGTTGAAGTTTTATTGGCCTGATTCCTGATTTCTCCAGTTTTTGGACATCTCAGCATAGTCCATCAATTTTACTGTCCAGTCTTCTCTTGTAGGTATTATGCCCAAAATGTATTTTCTTTATCCCAGAGATTTAACTCAATAATTTCTGTCCATTTATGAATCACTTCCTGTAAAATGTCTCAAAGCTTAAGAAACAAACAAACAATAAATAAATAAATCAACAATGCAAATGCATATAATACAATGTTTGCATGTAAAAAAATACTATTTCAAAGCTACTTCAGTTACAGGCTGACACAGAGCTGCACTCAGAAGGCTTTTGTGAAAGAGGAATGTCTTTGCTAGGAGGCAGAAAGGCAGTTGAGATGGTGCCTGTCTGATATCTAGTGGGAGGGAGTTCCAAAGGTTAGGGGCTGCCACGCGAAAGCCTCGATTCCTTTCGCACATGGAATGGACTTCCTAATGAGATGACATCTGCAGAGCATCGTGAGCAGTTGGGTATCTGGTGGGTGATGTATCTTAGTACTGGCTTTGAACACCAGCACCAGTGCCTTGAACACAGCATGGTAGACGGTGCAATTATTTCAGTAGCTGTGTAACATTATAGCGATATCCTGCCCAGCGAGTTACTGCCTTTTGCACTAGTTGTGCTTCTAGAAATGGGAGCGTTTGTTCAATTCGGTAAAGCCTACTAACTGATCCGAAACATGTGCAAACTCTATGTGCAGGGACACTATGTATACAATTGGGAACCCTGCAGAAATGGGCCCTGATTGCATGAACAACCATTTATCTTCTACCTCTGCATACGTCACGTGAAGCAGCCTGTGACCCAAGACATATACTCGTGATTGTTAGACTTGCCCCATCATTATTGATTGTGCATGGCTCTCACGCAGCCAAAAAGAATTTATGGGAAGTTTTAAATCAAACACAGTTCTCTGCCAATCGAGTGCCGTTTCCCCATGACACTCTCATCTCCTTTCTCTCCTTTCGTCTCACCTCTACTGGTTTCTCCGTCCTTGAAGTTTAAAACTCAAGCATTCCTGCTACGAAAACAATAAGAATGCATCCGAGGTCAGGGCAAGAGCAGACATGCACCCAAGGAAGGAAGGAAAGAGGGTCAGGAAGGCGATGCAACAGTCAAAGGAACATTAGATACCTCCATACATCATGAGCAGGTTTAGGTTTGATGAGGCCCTAAGATACTAAAGGTAATGGGGCCCTTTATATTACCAGCTGTCCTTTGTCAACAACAAATTGTTGCTGTTTTTTGTGATGAATATATGCTATATGATATTTATGGACCTAATAGGTATCTAAAGCCATTTGCACATACAGAATGTAGCACCCTATATATAGAAATGAGCAAACCAGTGATATTTTAGGGAGCAGGCTAGCAGGCGGGGCCCATTACTTACATCACAGGAGCCTACACAATGCAAAACACTGTTGCTGTATGTAGGTTTTCTTTTATTTGTTTTTTTATCTTATATTGTGGAAATGTACATCCAGTTTTTTTCCCTTTACATTTTTGGGGCCCCCAAGAGAGTGGGGCCCTAAGCTATAGCTTGTTTAGCTCAGTGTTTTTCAACCTTTTTTGGGCAAAGGCACACTTGTTTCATGAAAAAAATCACGAGGCACACCACCATTAGAAAATGTTAAAAAATTTAACTCTGTGCCTATATTGGACTATATATAAAGTAATTCTCTTGAATAGGAATCAAATAAACAAATTTTTTCCCATGGCACACCAGGCAACATCTCGCGGCACACTAGTGTGCCGCGGAACAGTGGTTGAAAAACACTGGTTTAGCTTATATGTAAATCCGGCACTGATCATGAGTATTATTCTTTCAAAAAATGAACTTACAGATTGCAAGGCTCAATAAAGCCTTGAGCTAATTCTCTGTATTCATGAAAGCCTCCTTTGCACACTTACCTAGAGGTGAGCCTAGGTGAATACAGTGGGACTTGCTCTAGAGTAAACATGCATAGATAGGATCACACTCTAGGGCAAAGGTGGCAGACCTGTAGCTCTCCAGATGTCGTTGGATTACAACTCCCATCAGCCCAGCCAACCATCAGGGGTGCTGGCAGCTGGAGTTGAAGAACATCTGGAGGCCTAGAGGTTCACCATCCCTGTGGTAATGCTTTGAGGTTTAATATCCTTCACCTATCCCAGCTGTATCGGGGACAGGCCATATTTTCTGGTTGCTGCTCTTAGTTGATATAGAAATTGCACACACATCCACATGCAAATTATTCCTATGGACACATGCAGATAAATGTGCTCGCAACAGCCATTCTGAGGGGTCAACTCTGCCAACATTCACAGCTCCCCCCACCCCCATCCAAATGGTGCAAATGTCTCGGCAGGCCTGTGAACAGCATCTTGGTAGCCGAGATGACCCCGGGACTAATTGGTGGAAGATGTAAAATGAGATCATATATGCTTGCTTTGAAGCTTTGAAGTTTTGAGTTTTGGTTTTAGTTGGGAGAGGGGAGGCTTCTCGCTGCCTGCCAGCTACTACTCCCTATCTGAGAGATGGATGGGAATGTCAAACAGGCCTTTCAGCCAGGGGTGGTTAATTGGGTTATTGTTGCCAGCTAACTTAGCTTGCTTTTCATATAAGTAACGCTTAACATATTGGCCTCTCATGCTTACTGTTTCGGTGTCTGAGTCTGTAAGTCAGCTAGGTCACTGGCATTGCATCACAGGTTTTCGCCTTTTCATAACAAAGCACTAGAATTAATCACTCTGCCGTTTTTGAAACAAAATTGGAAATTGATTCCAGTAGCACCTTAGAGACCAACTGAGTTTGTTCTTGGTATGAGCTTTCGTGTGCATGCACACGAAAGCTCATACCAAGAACAAACTCAGTTGGTCTCTAAGGTGCTACTGGAAACAATTTCCAATTTTGTTTCGACTATGGCAGACCAACACGGCTACCCACCTGTAACTGGAACTATCTTCCGTTTTTTGACATCTTTCTTTGGAACCCCTGCACTAAACCAGTTGCACAGCCCCTCCTTTGGGCCCGTGGATCAGGACCATACAGAGGTGCAGACGGTCCCTCTGCACACCTAGCCTGGGGCCCCATTATCACAGCTGGAGAAGCAGAGGGGTATATATTGGGGTATAAAAGCAGAGAGTTAAGTGATTGTGGCAGGAAGGCGAAGAATGGCAGTGAAGGTAAGGACTAGGGTTTGGAGGGTCAAGAGGCCAGATTTATTTATTAAGACTATTCCTACCATGCCGATTTACAATTGTTTGCAATAATATCCCCCCCCCCTCGCATGCACGCACAAACCCACACCACCTGGCCCCCACTGATGGGTGAGGCCAGAAATTTTCAGGGAGGCATGTTCTGGCACGGGGGGTGGGGGTGGAGAGCAGGCAGGGGCGGCACTGGCGCACATCCCGGGAGCATAGCGTGCCACCTGTGGGGACATGGTGCCCAGTGCGGGTGGGAGGGCGGTGCGCTCCCTCCGCACTCCTCTTCCTCTGCCAGTGGCTCTACCACGGAGCTGGGGCCACCCTCCTCCTCAAACCGCAGCCCTTCCCAGGTCAGCTGGAGAGAAGTGGCATGCTCCCAGCAGCTGTTCCTTCTCTGACTGATGGATGGGAACAAGCAGGTCTCCCACACGCTGTGATGTACCTTCTGAGAGGAAAGAGGTGCCCTCTCCCAAAGGTTGGTGGCAAAGGCCGAATTGTGCTTCCCTGCTGCTCTGAGCTCCCAGGGCAAAATTGATTTCATTCTCCAATTGAGCCAACTAATGTTCCATTTAATTAAATGTTCTGTTTAATTGTTGCATTGCAACACGTGGGTAAAATTGCACTGCACTGCAGCAAGTTATTTCCTGAAGTGGCAAGTGGGCACATCTTGTCTCTAGTACAGGGGTGGGGCTGCATTCTCCACTGGGCGACATTTGGGGTGGGCACATGCCAGGGGCAAAGCAATAAATGTGAATTTTACTATTGTGCAGTAGGCGAGTTTCTACATCCGCTCACCCTGGCCCCATCTTCCATCCCAGCAAGCAAGAATCATTGTCTGCTTTCAAGGGCACCTTCCAGACAGGCACAAAGAAGATGTGAAGTTGGGCCCATGTATCATGAGGCAGGGAACCTTAAAAGGAGGAAACCCCATAATTACGCTCTATGGAAAGACCTCTGGGTGACTTAATGTATCGGACGAAAAATCCAGTGAAGGGGAAAAGTGATAACACATGTCAGAAATGCTGACCCTCTCAGGGAGAAAACTCATTATAAGGAGGAGGAATAGGAATGAAGTTACAGCTGACATAATGTAGGTTAAGCAAAGTGTGAAAGTGTTAAGTAGATGATAGCAGGAATACTATGTTACTGTGAGTTTGGGATGTCGGCTTGGATGCCATCCATGGGGGGGGGCATTCCAGTGTGGTGTAGTGGTTAAGAGCGGTAGACTCGTTATATGGGGAACTGGGTTCGTGTCTCCGCTCCTCCACATGCAGCTGCTGGGTGACCTTGGTCTAGTCACACTTCTTTGAAGTCTCTCAGAGTGTTTGTTGTGGGGGAGGAAGGGAAAGGAGAATGTGAGCCACTTTGAGACTCCTTCGGATATCAAATCCAAACTCTCCTCCTCCTCCTCCTCCTCCTCCTCCTCCTCTTCTTCTTCTTCTTCTTCTTCTTCTTCTTCTTCTTCTCTTCTTCTTCCAGGCCTGAGAGTCTGTATCCAGTAAGGGTTAGAATCTAGAAGAAGCAGCTGTTGAACCAGTCAAACCAGTCATTTCATAAGGTTATGACCTTTGCTGACCAGTAAAGTCCTTTCATTTGCATCACAAAGTGTGAGCTAAGTGGTGGTGTTCTCTCATAGCCTCCAATGTCTCTCCATTGAAAATAGGGTCATCCTAATACTACTACTACTAGTAGTAGTAGCAGTAATAATAATAATAATAATAATAATATAGTTGTTGTTATTATTATTATTATTATTATTATTATTATTATTATTATTATTAATGTTTATGCCTAGCCATAAACATTAAAAACTTCCCTTTACAGGGCTGCCTTCAGATGTCTTCTAAAGGTTGTATAGTTGCTTATCTTCTTGGCCTGGGGGTTGCATGACTCCATACCCTCCAACACTTCTCTGAAGAAAATAGGGACGTCCTAAGGAAAAGCAGGACATTCTGGGATCAAATCAGAACCAGGATGGCTTCTGTAAATCCGGGACAGTCCCTGGAAAATAGGGACACTTGGATGGTCTGTTTTCTAAGAAGGCAGTAGGCATGTCCTCACTACTGTTCCTCACCTGACTAGATGCAACATCATCCTAGGTTGGGGAACAAGAGGCCAAGGAGGGTTTTTTGTGTGAGTGTGAATTTTGGCTGACGCTGGAAGTGGGAGAGACAGAGGCATGTCTTGCTCTGTGCTGGATCCAAAGCTGAGACTTGAGGTTTTCCTGGATACTACCGGTAATGGGGAGGCAAGATCTGTGTGAATGCTGTGAGCCCCCCACCCCACCCCATCCCACAGATGTGGGGAAACCCCACTCGCACAGCTGAGTCCGTTTACTCACTAGCAAGGACGAGGGACATTTGATAATTCATTAACAAAACAAAGTTTGATTTCTTACTTGAGCAAGGTTACAGCAAGCAATTGGGGACTCATTAGAAAGTGGAACCTCGACCTTAGTTTCCACCCAGTGGCAATACAGGTCAGAAATTCAACACATTCAACACACCGGAGGTATGGTCTAACTGTCACCCTAACCACAAAGGCAGGTGTTTTCACACTTGAGCTATAGTATCTAGGCATTTTCCTGTTTACACATCCAAAGGTTAAGCCCTTGCAAGCTTCCATAACTTCCCTTTATACACAAATCTGTTCTTTATTTGTTCCTCTCTTTAGGTTGCGTTACAGCATGATTAAAACAAAAATTATGTTACACCAAAATGGCGTCTGTTTGGTTCAGGGTGGCGTTAGTCTGGCATTCAAGCCATTAACCCTGTACTCAGATTGTTGTTGTTGTTGTTGTTGTTCAGTCGTTCAGTCGTGTCCGACTCTTCGTGACCCCATGGACCAGAGCACGCCAGGCACGCCTATCCTTCACTGCCTCTCGCAGTTTGGCCAAACTCATGTTAGTAGCTTCGAGAACACTGTCCACCATCTCATCCTCTGTCGTCCCCTTCTCCTTGTGCCCTCCACTTTCCCAACATCAGGGTCTTTTCCAGGGAGTCTTCCTTCTCATGAGGTGGCCAAAGTATTGGAGCCTCAACTTCAGGATCTGTCCTTCTAGTGAGCACTCAGGGCTGATTTCTTTAAGAATGGATAGGTTTGATCTTCTTGCAGTCCATGGGACTCTCAAGAGTCTCCTCCAGCACCATAATTCAAAAGCATCAATTCTTCGGCGATCAGCCTTCTTTATGGTCCAGCTCTTACTCCGTACATTACTAGTGGGAAAACCATAGCTTTAACTATACGTACCTTTGTCAGCAAGGTTTGTATATATGTGTAATATGTGTAAATAAATCCACCATAATGTTCATTTGTCTTCATTCCACGAAAACCAAAACCTGGGTGACTGCTGCACCCCTGAGTTGTTAGGATATTGTTGTTAGGATTCTTAGCATTTATTAGTTGCTTTTTTCATGTAAGCAAAGTGAAATGTCTCAAGAGAATACCATACTGAATGACATAAGAGTAGCAAAAACATTGTATCAAGCCTGGGCACATCTGGAGACAAATTATAGCAAGGCATACTGTGTGTCTGCCATGGTGAGAGCAGGAAGGCATGGGTTGATCACAAGGGTCCGGCACACCCGATCATTTTGGCATGGAATTTGGCAAGCTCACCAAGGAATTTGGCAAGCTAGCCTGGACAACAAGCCTAGCCTAGTAAGGTTCGTGCTGGATTAGAATGAGACCATATCAACTCTTTGCTTAGGATGTGTGTGGGATAAAATTAGGAATGGAAGGATCTGTCCATTTCGGAGCTCTCGCTTCTCGTTTTTTTTCCAATTTAAAATTCAATTCTCTATTTTTCAGCAGCAATTAGTGATTAAATAACATCTCGTGGCAATCCACCAGCGTTTTAGTGCAAGTTTTTCTTAATAAACAAATGGCAAGAAACCAATCTTTTAGTGCACCTTGGAACTCCTTGCTTATTGGCAGCTGTTGATTACTGTATATTGGTTTCTCAAATCTTGTAAGGTTTTGCTGTGGGTTAAACCACAGAGTCTAGGGCTTGCTGATCAGAAGGTTGGCGGTTCGAATCCCTGCCACAGGGTGAGCTCCCGTTGCTTGGTCCCAGCTCCTGCCCACCTAGCAGTTCGAAAGCACGTCAAATGCAAGTAGATAAATAGGTACCACTCTGGCGGGAAGGTAAACGGCGTTTCCATGCGCTGCTCTGGTTCGCCAGAAGTGGCTTTGTCATGCTGGCCACATGACCCGGAAGCTGTCTGTGGACAAACGGCAGCTCCCTCGGCCTATAGAGCGAGATGAGCGCCGCAACCCCAGAGTCGGACACGACTGGACCTGATGGTCAGGGGTCCCTTTATCATTTTACCTTTCAAGGTTAGTGTGCCTGGTTAGTGTGCCTGATCATGCTAAATGAGGATGTTTTTCAGCCACCAGTCACCACTAGTATTTCTTTTTATGAATGGATGAGATGAGAGACACAGAATGCCTTTTCTATGCTTTATTCACTCTTTCGTTTGTCAGCACATACAACTCATATATGCAGTGAATCATTTCAATTATTGGGAAGGGAAATAAGATTGGTTCTATTCTCATTTGAAGGAAAATCTATCAAATTTGCACTTGGTGAAATAATGCGACAACCAAAACACAACCATCCTTCAAATATCGTATCCAGATTTCGAGATGTGGTTCTCCAACCAAACAGTGTTTAAAAAATGCACATATTAGAGGGAAGGGTGCATAAAAGAAAGCTACTAGTGAAAAATGCACTATATTAAGGGAAATTGCTTGCAAAAATGTGCATCTTAGTCAGAACTACATACCACGTGTGCCTTCTTGAGGTCCTTGGGCCAAAGGCATGCAAAAATAATAATAATGGAATAAATAAATAAAACTGACAGTCGATGTATAGCAGAGCTGCTTTGGTGTAGAAATTGCACAGGAACCCTTAGCCACAGGAATGGAGATAACTACCACTGCAAATGCAGCTGTTTCATTAACCTGATCCCGGCTGATTTCAAAAGCGAAAGCTGGAGTGCTCCCACACAAGGCATTTTTCTACAGAGCTTGTGGTTTCTACAGGCAGATTTGATGCCTTATCACAGACTTGATCTGAGGCTTGTCTCACATGACATGAATTGCAGTTCTGCTGGGCTGATGCAGAGATAAGGGGGTTAATCCTTAGGAGTTTAGCAACGACTGTGTACAGTACTCACATAAACAATGCTAGGTGGTTTTTGTTTCAAATTAGAAACTGCTCCCACTAAAAAGGTGCACTGATTTCTACACAAACGCACAACCGTTTCTCAGGATCTCAGGACCAAGGGCCAAATATGGCCCCCATCACAGTCATCCCTCTTGGCCCTCAGGATTCTCCTCATGATAAAACTCTTCCCTGGGCTCTGCAGCATCCTCAAATGCTTTTGCCTGGCCAGAAATGTGTGTTTGGATTGTGATAATGTGTCAGGGCAGGTGTCAGGAACAGGTCAGCAGTAGCTCACATGGTGCCGGTGAAGTTAACTCTCTTTACTCAAAGAAACAAAACAGTTCAGAAGCAACCCTTCCCCGTAGATCTTGCCCCAATGATGTAGTTGTGAGCACTTTCCCACAGCAAATTAAGTCTCCTCCTGCCCTGGCTCCTTTCATTCATTCTGCAGGTATGTGTGCTCCAAAATTCTTTACTTGGCCTATGCTTTGCTCTTTCCCTTTAGGGTAAGGACAATTAGGAGGTGGGCAGTATGCAAGCATTGGTTAACAATGGACAAGCGTTTTCTGGAAGTGAGCAATTGTGTCAATAATGGAAAGGTATTCAGTAAAGAGAAATCACTTGACACCCCTTGGCTGCCAATGCATATTTTGGAACAATGATTCTATTTTCATACAAAATGAAGTCGTTTGCCTAGTTTTTGGAGAAGACCTTTGCATGCAAAACAAGGTCAGAAATACAAGCAGGTGACCCCTCTGTCCCTCCCTCCCCAAGGGCCTTGGGGCTTTGCTTTTAATAATTGCATGGGAGACCACCATTCAACAAATGCAGCTTTTTCCAACTGGAAGATGAGAAGACCTTCTCCTTGTCAATTTCATCTTATCACACAGCTGCCAAGGATCTGACAAGGTAAGAAAAGATGACAATGGGCAGGTTGGAGGCCATTGAAGATGTACGTCAGGATAATCAGGGGTGCTTCCAAGAATAAGATCAAAAACTGCATGATGAGTTATGCAGTGCAATGTTGTTGGATTCCCAACCCTCATCAGCTTGAGCCAGCATGACCAATGGCCAGGGATGATGGAGACTGTATTTCGACAACAGCCCCAGGACCACAAGTTCCTCATCCCTGGTGCAGCAGTTCCATTTTCACAAGAGGCCCAGGTTCAAATTCCTGATGAGCTGTGAGATAGATCTCTGGCCAGCTACACCCACTAAGCCCAAGTTACCTCCCAGGGTTGATGGATGGGCAATGGGATCATGTGTGCTGCTGCCTTCTTTGAAAGGTAGGATACATATCTGATACATTTAATTAGCACCTGTATTTTTACAGGTGAGGGATGTTAAGGCTGAGAAACAACTTCAAGCAACTGGAGCAAGGCAGGGTCTAGCAGAGCTCATTTGGTCTCAACTTGCAGTTATAGTTGCTATTGACAAAAAGCCCTGCTGACCTTCTAGTTAAGTGTAATCTGTTTACGCATGAAGCTCACTGGGTGACCTTGGGACGGTCGCTTCCTTTCAGGTTAGCTTCCTTCAGAGAGGAAAGGAAAATGTTTCAGCAAAAGGACCATAGATCAGTAGTAGAGAATATGCTTTGCGGGGGAAATGTTCCAGGTTCAACCCCTGGCATCTCCAGGTATGGCTGAGGAAGACCCATCCATGAAACCCTGGAGAGTATTCATTGCAGAGCAAAACAAGAGAACCTGTGGCCTTCCAGATACTGCTGGACTACAATGTCCACCATCCTAACCATTTGCAACACTGGCTTGGACTGGTGGGAGTTGCAGTCCAACATCTGCAGGGCTTAGCTCTGCCCTAGCAGAGATGCCCTTTCAGCCCATCACTGCAAATGGAGGCAGGAGTTAGATTAAGCCAGTTGGTTTTAACAAGCTCTAGTAGGCAATAGGGAATACGCTGCTAGGGAAATGCTCCTGAAGGAGGATCATGAATTGTCGAGAGTTGGCAGGCACCCTGAGGATCATCTAGTCCAACCCCCTCCAATGCAGGAATCTCAACTAAAGCATCCATGACAGATGGCCATCCAATCTCTACTCAAAAACCTCCAAGAAAGGAAAGTCCACAACCTCCTGGGAGAGACCGTTCCACTGTCGAACAGCTCTTAGAGAAGAGCTGTTGATGGTTCCCTTCTCCATGCAAGGCATAAGAACCTAGATATCTGGTCAGCCCCCACCCTCTCTCTCTCTCTCTCTCTCTCTCTCCTCTCCCTCTCTCCTCCTCTCTCCTCTCTCCTCCTCTCGTCATCCTTCTCTCTCTCTTCTCTCTCTCTCTCTCCTTGCTGTTGTGGAGGTGTTTTGCTTGCTTCTGTTCAGGCTTTCACGCTTTCCCTACCCATGGGTCTTGTTAGGTGAAACTTTCCATCTGAGCTGGCAACTCATCAAAAGCCAGAAGGTTCTTGCATCATTCGCTGAAGTCTCCCTTGTTGTCAAAGGTTGGCAAGGGAGGGGAGGAAGGAAGGAAGGAAGGAAGGGGAGGGAAGGAGGAACAACAGGAGAGGAGGGGGAATGCCTTATTCTACAGTTCGGCTGGCTGGATTTTTTCTTCAAGGGCATCTGGTGGAAAGATGAGTCAGTCTCTCTCTCCCTCTCTCCTTCTCTCTGGTAGGTAGGTAGGTATGTTTATTTCGGCCATGTGGCCCATATCACATCGTAAAACACATTCATCATAATACACACAGAGTAAAACAATTTAACAAATTTAAACAATACAGTATGAAAACAATTTTAAAACAACCCATTTACACCCTTCCATCTAAGTCACACTGAGATCTGAGTAGTCCAACTGAACTAGTTTTTTTTAATTAAAATAAAAATCTGTTAAAATTAATTTATCAGCTATTTTATTGCCCCAATAACAGGTCTTAATTATTTTCTGCATTGTCATAAATGGGAAGAGAACCATTCCTCTTCTTTGTAAATAGCACATTAGTCAAAAACCTAGCAACCATATGGGTTCTATTTGGTTCCTCGTCATTTAATAAGAAATTAATTTAGCATCCTGAGTTTCTCCTTCTCTCTGATAAAGTCTGGAATCCAGGAATGGGGAAGCTCAGGCCCAGGTGGGGCTCCCCAGGCTACACTTCACCCCCAGTTGCAGCTTCCTCAAGTATTTTTGCTAGGCTGGAGATGCTAGGGACTCAACCTGCGACCTTCTGCATTCAAGGCAGCTGCTCTAACCACTGAGAAACATCCCTTCTCTCTTTTTAATAATAATTTTTATTAAATTTTACATACATTCTTTTAGTTACAGGTGGGTAGTCGTGTTGGTCTGCCATAGTCAAAACAAAATAGAAAATTCTCTCCAGTAGCACCTTAGAGACCAACTGAGTTTGTTCTTGGTATGAGCTTTCATGTGCATGCACACTTCTTCAGATACACTGAAACAGAAGTCACCAGACCCTTAAATATAGTGAGGGAGTGGGGAGGGGTATTACTCAGAAGGGTGGTGGGAATGGGTGATCAGCTGATAGGTGTGGAAAACCTGTTGACGACTCTAAACGGCTGCAATTAGTCTTGCAGGGAAAGGCAAGGGGTGATACATTCTTTTAAACACCCATTAATATCATCTCTTATACATATTTTTGACTTCCACCATCCACTTCTCAAGATTTTCAAATTTCCTAATTTCTTCTTCTATTTCCAATTTCGCAATTACTTTTTATCACAATAATTAATTTATACCTTCCAAAATTGTCTCCGTAATATTTCCTAAAATTAACCTTACAAAACTTCTTGCAAACCTACTAGCATGATTTGTTGTTACAGTTGTCTTTCAAGTATTGAAACAGCCCTTCTCAAAGGCTCAAGTGGACTGTCTTATCTCGATGTCAAGATGAGCTTCACCAGTCAGTGTTACGCCAGACAAACAGAACCAGGTTTCAGGGGGCCCTGGCAGTATGTCCTCTGGTGAGCTCCCTCCTCTATCCATGGGCCCTGATGGACTTCCCAGGTTGTGATGGCAGCACTGGGAAGGAGGTTTTGGCCATCCCTTTCATTTCCCACAATGCCCTGGAAGTCAGGGTACACAGATCTAGTTGCCTGCCTATGCTTGAAGCACCAGGCTGGGGGTACAAATAAAAATAAAATAAATAAAATAAAATAAAATAAAATAAAAAATAAGATTATAATATAATATAATATAATATAATATATAATAATATAATATAATATAATATAATAATAATTAATAATATAATATAATATAGGAGGCCTCAGGCAAGCACCAGCGGTCGGCCCTGCAGGATGCTGGGGCCCTGGCAAGGGTGACAGATGCTGACACCAGCCTTGAGATCAACCCTCTGTTGAAATACAGATTCAGACTGACTCTTCCTCTTTTTCTGGCAATTTGGCAATTATGAGGGAGAATGACTGTGCCTTTGTGGGTCCCCCTTCCTTATTTAAAGTTGGCTTCTTAGAAATTGGACAGTGAACATGATCGAGGACGTGGAACAACTCCTGCAATGAGGAAAGGTGACAGAGTCTGGGGCTTTTAAGATAGCAGTCTGTGTCTTTATTGGATTTGCAGTCGTTTTCACATATGAAATGGTTTTAGTAGTTTGCATATATGGAGTTGTTTCCAGCTGCTGATGTTTTTACTGTGAATCCCTTCAGGTTATTCTGTGGAAAGTGATTCATAACCAGGATCAAGCTTTCCGGGCGGCCATAGCCGAGGCAGCAGAGGTCAAAATGAAGTTCAATCCATTTGTGACCTCAGACCGCAGCAAGAACCGCAAACGGCACTTCAATGTGCCATCTCACATTCGCAGGAAGATCATGTATTCTCCCCTTCCCAAGGAGTTGAGGAGAAATGCAATGTCCGTTCTATGCCCATCCGAAAGGATGACGAAGTCCAAGTCGTCCGGGGTCATTACAAAGGGCAACGGATTGGCAAGGTAGTCAAGGTATACAGAAAGAAGTATGACATCTACATCGAACGCGTACAGCGTGAGAAAGCCAATGGCACAACGGTACACGTCGGCATTCACCCTAGCAAGGTGGTGATTACAAAACTAAAGCTGGACAAGGATCGTAAGAAAATATATTGGAACGTAAAGCAAAGTCTCGCCAAGTTGGCAAAGAGAAAGGAAAGTACAAGGAGGAAACAATTGAGAAGATGCAAGAGTAAAATGGACTCATATTTGTGAAAACCATTAAAGTTTCAATAAAATCTAAAAATATAATAATAATAATACCAGGATCAAATCAATCAATCAATCAATCAATCAATCAATCATCGTGTGTGGGTTGGAGAAAGGGCATAGAGGGAAGTTTTTTTTTTATCTTTCCCTCATAATATTAGAACTAAGGGTCTCTCAATGAAGCTGAAGGGGAGGAGATGCAGGACAGGCCAAAGGAAGGATTGGACAATACTGCACTGCAGAATATGGAATTCTCCCCAAAGGGATGCAGTGATGGTCACCAATTTGAGCAGTTTTACAAGGAGATTAGGCAGATTTAAGGAGGATTAGGCTACCAGAGGCGTTATGTCTATGAAAGGCAGCTGCAGGCAGAACCTCAAACCAAGAAGCCAATGTGGCCCTCTGGGAATCTCTGTCTGGCCCTTCAAACTCTCAATATATCCCTCATTGGCCTTACTTCCCACCCTCTTTGGATGTTTGGCTGGCTGGAAGGTTCCTTGAACTCCGACGATGACTCTGGCTTGCCTGGATGGGCAACGGAGATGGGCGCTTGAGCCTGAGCCTCCGGATCTCAAGTAAAACTCATATCTGCTACTCTACCCTCTCTTGCTTCGGGCTCTGTGCACCATGCGCACGTGGTCCCTGGAAGGTAGATGTAATACCTTCCAGAAAGCAATGTAGCCCTTGGGTTAAAAAAGGACTCCCCTTCCTGGACAATTCAAAGGACTCAGTTTGGTTATTGAAACAACGCCTCTCTGCCCTCATATGAACCAGCTGCTGTCATGCATTGCTTGTCGAGGAGGCGCAGATCCACGCTCCACTGCCATGCAAGGTGTGGCTGGGGGGGGCCATGCAGTTGAGGGCCTTCTTGGTGGTGGTGCCCAGGCTGCAGAATTGTCTACCACGTGGGGAGATGCAGAGAGTCTTCCTTTAGGGCAGGTTTAGGCAACTCAGCCCTCCAGATGTTTTGGGACTACAACTCCCATCATCCCTAACTAACAGGACCAGTGGTCAGGGATGATGGGAATTGTAGTCCCAAAACATCTGGAGGGCCGAGTTTGCCTATGCCTGTTTTAGGGCATCCATGAAAACACAATGCTATTTAGAAATGCCTTTTGTACAACAGTTTAACGGGCAATGCTGTCGGCGGTTAATCCCTGGCTTCTGTTTTTATAGTTCGTGTTTTATTGTCTTGATGTCAGATGTTATCACCTGTGGCTTTCTACCTTTAGGATGGAAAGGCAGGATATACCTATTTTTAATAAATAGATAAGACGCAAGGGCAAATATACACTTATTACACAATAAACTGATCACCTAGAAATATGTGATGATGTAGAACAGGCAATGACTTCTCAGAAGGAAGGACCCTGGGGAAGAAGGCTGATCACCGAAGAATTGATGCTTTTGAATTATGGTGCTGGAGGAGACTCTTGAGAGTCCCATGGACTGCAAAAAGACCAAACTTATCCATCCTTAAAGAAATCAGCCCTGAGTGCTCACTGGAAGGGCAGATCCTGAAGTTGAGGCTCCAGTACTTTGGCCACCTCATGAGAAGAGAAGACTCCCTGGAAAAGACCCTGATGTTGGGAAAGATGGAGGGCACAAGGAGAAGGGGACGACAGAGGATGACAGAGGATGAGATGGTTGGACAGTGTTCTCGAAGCAACTGGCATGAGTTTGGCTAAACTGCGAGGGCAGTGGAGGATAGGTGTGCCTGGCGTGCTCTGGTCCATGGGGTCACGAAGAGTCTGACACGACTGAACAACAACAAGTGCCCCCCATGTTCCTTTAATTGTCAGACAGTTACCATACTTTAGTTTCCCCCCCCCCTCCTGATTGGGGAGGAGTTCTTAAAGCTGTAACAACTGAATTCTGATGTCATTCTAACCCAGGTTTCACAAAGTTTCACTGGGGTTGGTTGTGAACTCCCAATTGGAAAACTGCGATATAAAGCTGTGACTTTGCACATGCATATCTGGAAATAAAGGTGAGATTTGACCCTCTATGATCTGCTTTGGGACCTGAGGTGTTAACAGTGGTGGGAGCCTCTGCATGTTTCCTTGTGTTCAGTGGGGCTTACTCCCAGGAGGAACTAACAAGGACTGCAGCCTCAGAGTAGGGAGACCTGCTTAGACACAGCCAGGATTTTTTTTTTTTTTGGGGGGGGGAGAACGCCCACCTGTCATTATCTGTCTAGCAGATTCAGAATAAAACTGCCTCAACCACAGTTGTTTTAAATTACTTTCTTTTGACCCCAAGTGCTCAGAGAAACCTGTCAAAATCTTCCTACAATTTCTACTTTTAGTTAAGTATATTTATTTATTTCTGATTTTTTTTGGGGGGGGAGCAGCTGCCCCCCCCGCCTATGCCCATGAGTACCTATATCACAGGACAGGAACCCTACTTCCTTGAGAGTAGACCCCACTGAATTCAGCAGCACTACTTCCAACTGGTTAGGATCAGAGTCTTGGCTCCTTCTTTCCAAAAGCTAAAGTAAGTGTGGGGAGACAGACAGCTGGGCCTTTTCTCTCACATTCCAAGAACTGCCTACCTGGCAGGGTTGTTGTGAGAATAAGGGAGGGGAGGTCTACATAGGTATGTTCCTTGGAGTTGAGCTGTGATTCTTGCATTCTGGGGGTTGGGCTAGAATATGATGTCCCTTCCAGCTCCATGATTCTATGAGCTCCTTGTTGAAAGGAATTGAATGAGCAACAACAAGAAGTAAATCAAAAAGGGTAATAATAATAATAATAATAATAATAATAATAATATGGTGGTGATGATGCACAGGACTTGGTTCCACGTGCATGATCTTACTGGCTTCTTTTCTGTCTTTGCGAACTTTCTAACCTCTTTTTTCCGCCTGTTGATGCAACCTCTCCGCGTGGGATCCGATTGGCTCGGCTCGTCCCGAATCCGGATTACGCGGAAGGTTGCCATCACATTTCAGCCTCGCCGGCTCCTCCCTTCCCCCTCGCGCACCCTCCTCATCCTCTGGACTCCCCTTCGCTCCTTCCTCCTCCCGCGAGGCGGGAGGGACCGGAGAGACACAGGCACACACAGAGATCCTTTCAGATGACTGAAGCAGCAGCGGCTCCGGATCAAGCTCTCGTCGCTTCCTTTCTGCAAAGTGGTGTTTTTTTGTTTTGGCGCGTGGAGAACCAACGGGGGAGGGCGAGGAAAAAGAAGTCCAGACAAGAGTTTCTAGGCCTGGGCAACTCGGATTTGAGTTTTCCCTTTTTTAAAAAGGAGAAGGAGGAAGAAGGGAAATCAGTCCGGATCAGCGCTCGCTACGGATCTGGAACCTCTATTTGCTGCCTGCCTCTTTTAGGCACCCGGAGTTTGTTCGGCCAGCTCGGATCCGAGTGCGCCCTGCTTTTGCAACTTGTACCTCCTGCGAGGCTGCCTTTTTCTATTTCTATTTTCTTTTTTTAAATAGAGAAACCATCTCGTCCTCCGCTACCACTTGCTCCCCTCCCCACGAGCCTCCCGGAGCGATTCCCCACCCTATCGGGGGACTAAGATGCGCTTGTGGGGGCAGCCTTACCTGCGGGGAGCGACGGAGTCCGACCCCGGCAGCTCCAGGTAAGATCGGTTTCTCTCCGCGCAAGATTTAAGCCCGCTTTCCAGCGATGGAGAAACGGCGGCTGCCTCAAACCTGCCCTTTGAAGGGGCGCTGGAATCATAAAATTGTACAGTTGGAAAGGGGTCCCGGGTTCATCTAGTCCAACCCCGTGCAATGAAGGAATCTCAACTCGATCATACATGGAGGATCGTGGCTATATTATTATTAATTATTATTATTATTATTAATTGAATTTATATATTGCCCTAGACCTGGAGGTCTCAGGGCTGTTCACAGAAAATAAATAAATCTGGCTGGGTTTTCCTCTCTGGGTGGCTTACAGCACATTAAAAATGGTAAAACATTAGACATAAAAAATATCCCGAACCAGGGTTGCCTTCAGATGTTGCCTTCTAAAAGTCAGAGGGTTGTTTGTTTACACACGGGCTTCCTCCCTCCCTCCCTCCCTGCAATTTAAAAAGGCATGTTTACTCGGGAGTAAGCCCCGCTGCGCCCACTAAGTTAAGTCAGTCTGTGTCAGGATGGTAGCCCCGGGCTGCATCCCTGTCAAAGGATGGGAGTAGAAGCCCCGTGGAGTTGAGTGGGTCGTACTCGCGAGTAAACACGGAGGTTTGCGAAGGAGGCATAAGTGCGCGTGTGGGTGTTGGGGGGGGGGCTGCCTGCCCCCATCTGAAACGGCCTTTTGTTAACCTGGCCTCCCCAATGTAGACAGAAATAAGCCAGAACAAAACCCGGAATGATAAGCATCGCGATTGCATCACTTTGCTGGCCTAGGGAGGCGGCGAGGGCGCATTTCCAAAAGCACCCAGGTGTTCAGCTGTGCAGAGGGGAGGGGGGTGTTTGGGTTGGTGTCTGGCGGAGAAGAGTCTCCTCCAAGATAAACAGAGAGCCTTAAAAAAAAAGGAAGGAAGGAAGGAAGGAAGGAAGGAAGGGGAGAGCAAGCAAGCGTTGTTTAGTCTGTTGGTGCGTTTGGAAGGGTGCCCAAACGCGCTTTGCGGACTCGATCCCAAGAAGAGATCGTTCGTTGGATGCCAGGGACCAGTTGTCGCTCTACTAAGCAGAGTTCTCTTGGAACCAACCATACAGGAGATTGTGCTGATTTATTTTTTTTAATCACAGGGCAATCTAGTCTGTTTAAAAGAAAGGAAACACAAAAAAATATTATTGTTATTTAAAACGAGAGTTGCCTACCACTTAAGTTCCTTGGAGACTTCTAATACAGAGGCTGGTTGCAAAGCACTCTGCACATGAGTGGAGGAACTCGTTCCTCTGTTGTTTGTGTGTGTTCTGTCCTGTTTTCCCTAAGACATGAGCATTTAGGAAAATTAAGGCTTCAATCTTGCTGTGTGGAGGCTTCATTGAAGACAGGGGTGGGGGCTTAAGTTCTGGGGGTTGGGTGGTGGTGGAGGTAGCATGCCTAGCTAGAATGCTGGCTCCCAAACCCCAAGGTGGTTTTTCTCAGATTTGCTGCCTGCTTACAAGAGCTAAGGAAGTAAGTAAAGCGTGGGCTTTCTCTTTCAGCAGAAGGAGGTAACATAATCCCACCCCCCTAGAGGAGGGCTGGTTTTCATCTGCTGACAAGAGTGTGCTGTGTTTTTCTATCCTGGCACTCCTCCTCCTCCTCCTCTTCTTCTTCTCTCTCTCTCTCCTCCCCCCCAATTTCGCCCCCCTCTCATTTGCTAAAGGGTGGGATTTTTTCCTTTGACAAAAACCCCAACAACTTGTTCCCACAAGATCATCTGTTTCTTGTTGGATGCTTATGAAAATATAAGGGCCTTGAGGCTCTGGTTAGGGCCTTTGTGACCATTTATGGATTGCCTAAGTTGTGTGTGTGGTGTGGTTCATAGGAGCGCTTGCATGCGCACACATGTACAGGGCTGGAGACTGCTGCTCTGCAGGCACGTGGTCGGCGCCGGTTGAAAAGCCATGCGTTTCGGCACCACCGCCTCTGCTCCGAAAGCTCGTGTTTGCGGTAACTATAGTGCTCGGGTACACAAATGCGCTCAGTGGGCAGAGTCTAGGAAATGCCATTGGTGTGAGTGAGTGTGTGATGCTTGGAGCAGAAGCGTGAAGGAACGGTTTGGCTCCGTTTTCTCTGCAGATGCCCAGAATGAAGTAAGAAGTCTGGCGACAAAGAAAGGGGTGTGTGTGAGAGAGGATGTCTCTTAGTTGCACCAAACCAGGGGTGAAGAATGTGTTTCCCTCCGTATGTTGCTGGACCCCAACTCCCACAGTGATGTGTGGCGATTTGTTGTTGTTGTAGGGGGGACAGTTAGGGCCAGAGCCGCCAGCTTGCGAAGGTGATTTGGGGGGCAGGGAGCTGTTTGGGTCAGCATCCCACCTCCCTCCCTGAGCCAGGTAGAAGCTTCCCAGGCTTGGGAAGGGGGTGCCAGGGGAACATTTAGGAGACTAGCCTAGTCCCCTTGTTATGAGTCTTGTTGCATCTATAAAGATCAGGCCTCCTGGCTGCTGGTTTGCTTCAATTTCATGGCTGTAGTCTTGTTTGACCTCCCATCCTAAGCCTGCGGAACTCACCGACACCCTAGTCCACTGACCAAATGCCGCTGAACTCCCATCTGCATGGCTGATGGCTGGGGGTGATGGCAGCTGTAGCACAACCGCCAGCTGGAAAGCCGCAGGGTTTTCGATTCCGCCACTGGTTTCAGTTGGTACTTTGGGTTATGAATTTAATTCATTCCGGAGGTCCGTTTTTAACCTGAAACCATTCTTAACCTGAGGTACCACTTTAGCTAATGGGGCTTCCTGCTGTTGCTGTGCCGCCGGCGTGCGATTTCCGTTCTCATCCTGGGGCAAAGTTCTTAACCCGAGGTACTACTTCTGGGTTAGTTGAGTTTGTAACCCGAAGTGTTTGTAACCCGAGGTACCACTGTATATTGTGTGTGGGGGGAACCCTATGCAGGTGTACTTGGAAGTAGGCCCCCCCACCAAGTTCCGTTGGGTTTATTATTCTCAGTTCAGTGTCCATGGATTTCCATCTTTTGCATGCCAAGACATGTGCTGTGCTGCTAAGCTACGGCCTTTCTCCAGCGCACTTCACCCATTTACCCCAACCTATGCGTCCTTATCCTTGCACATCTTTTCCCTTGTCACATTTTGGATTGTAAGCTCTCTGAGATAGGGAGGCACCATTCACACTAATGGCACCATCTCTTCTTCTTTGGCAATCCCTCGTTGCCAAGTAAGATTGTCTTCCATGAACACAGTTTTAACAGTGAGTCCGTAAGTGACTGTGGAGGCCAATTCTGGATCCACATGTCCTTCCACAGTGGAGACATAAGTTTCCGGGGGGAGTTGATCATGGTGAGGGTTTGCCAAGCATGCCTTCCTCTTAGCACGTTTCTCCCTTTCGTCCTGAGTTCAAGCATCTTCAAAGCCCATGAAACCTTTGGTAAAGGCTGTTCTCCAACTGGAGCGCTCGCAGGCCAGTGTTCCCCAGTTGTCGGTGTTTCTAATACATTTTTTTAGATTTCCCTTCAGAGAGTCTTTAAACCTCTTTTGTTGACCACCAGCATTACGCTTTCCATTTTTTAAAGTTTGGAATAGAGTAGTTTCTAATGGCACTAGATATATAACAATAACAATATTTAATCAGAACTTTTTCTCTCCGTTCCATGGGGGCTGTTCCAGGTACCGTTAAGTCATGGCTGTAATCCTAGGCACACTTAGGAAGTTAGCCCTGTTGAACACAGGCAAGCTTGCTCATTAGCAGCGCTTTTTTCTGGCAGTTCTCAAGGGTACCCCAGCATGTTAAAAGTGTGGCACTTACTGTAACAACGTCATAGTGAAACAAAATCAAAAAATCAAAAAATCCCTTCCAGTAGCACCTTAGAGACCAACTAAGTTTGTTCTTGGTATGAGCTTTCGTGTGCATGCACACTTCTAAGGTGCTACTGGAAGGAGTTTTTTTAATTTTTAATTTTGTTTCGACTACGGCAGACCAACACGGCTACCTACCTGTAACTAGAACTTCATAGGGAGTACTGGTACCTTTTTTTCCTTTAAATTAGCTCATTAGTAAATATGCACAGGATTGTGCTGTTAGAGTGATACACACACACACACAGCTGTATTCAACTAATTGAAATTAATGAATCTTAATTAGTTTTGTTGGCTGATTTCAAAGGGCCTAATGGACAGGACAGACATTGGATGCAGCTACCCCCTCCTAGATCCGTTGGTTGATTTTATTGCCCCCACCTGTCGCCTCCTGCAATCTGTGTTTTCAACTGAGACATCAATGACTTAGTGATTGATAAAAAAATCTTTCCAGTAGCGCCTTAGAGACCAACTAAGTTTGTTCTTGGTATGAGCTTTCGTGTGCATGCACACGAAAGCTCATACCAAGAACAAACTTAGTTGGTCTCTAAGGTGCTACTGGAAAGATTTTTTTTATTTTGTCTCAAATAAATTGTCACTAATAATAACCAAAAGTGCTGCCTGGTTACAGATAAAGAAGGCAGATAACTATGTCGGCCCATCAGGAAAAATCCGACCAGTATTATTTGTAATGTTTCTGTTTGGCTATGGGTTTCTTTCCTTAAAATGAGTGAATATCAAACGTGGCACAATGTTCTGCCAGTGGTATTTGGTGTATTTGAGTTATTCCCCTATCATCAGTGGTAGTTACATCCTTCTGGACTCCCTAGTAATTATGTCTATGGTTATGCCTAGCTGTGTGTATTCTGCCAATGCCCATGGCGTATTGTGAGCTACAGTCAGCAAGAGAGTAGCACATTTCTAGCAGCTTTGAAATGCTTCTGAGCATTGGAACCATGTAGACTTTGTCACTTTGATGTTAAGAGGAACCTCAAGTAAAATGGATGATAAGTGCTCTGTGTACCTTAATCCAGTTTGGGATTGAACAGAGTTTTTCAGAGAAAAAAGGAAACTCTCATGCAGGCAACATTAATGGAGTTGTCAGCCGGTAGAGTTCCCTGACAAAGGAGGTCTTTTTAATTTTTTTTAAAAAGTGCTTTTAAGTTGTATGCCTGATATAATATGCAACAGAATGCCCATGAAACTGGAGGAAGGCATTTTCGATTTAATGTTGTACTCAGCTCTTGTAAGATCGAAAATCAGCATCATGAGGCGACGGGTGACTTTCTAGAAAGCCTTACCAAATGTGTGTTTCTCTGAGACTGAAACTTTTGGCTTGCTTTGTCAGGGTTTATAAAATGTGGGTAGGTCTCACTATTCAGACCTGTGATGGGAAGCTGGACTTTGTGTATAGGCAATGCATTAGTGAAATCCTGTGAAGGATAAGCTGTCAACACTGTGCCTGCTATATTTTTAACATGAGCATGGGGGAAAAAAATAAAATTTTTGGCACAGCAAATCCCTCTGATTGATATAGGTGCACATGCCATGGAAAAGGGTTTGGTCATAGGTTTTCACACAGCATGGACACATGAACCCCATTTAAAGCAGTATTATATTACTTTGCACTGCCATTGCTTCCCTGAGGGAATCTGGGATTTTCGGTTTAAGGGTGCTGAGAGTTGTTAAGAGACCCCTGGTCCCTTCATGCAGCTACAATTCCTGGAGTGGTTTAACAATCAGCCTTTCCCGGGGAACTTTGGACCCCCCCCCCACTACGTGCAGGAAACTGCTCTTCTTTCAACACCTGTGATACAACCTGTTAGACCAGTCTCCTCCAACCTGGCTCTTGCTGGATTACATCACCCATCGTTCCTGACCCTTGGCTGGTGCTGATGGGATTTGTAGTCCAACAAAAATATACTGGCTGCACTAGGCTGGGGAAGGCTGTGTTCGACAGATGATTCTGTCCCAAGCAAAGAGCAGCCAGGAGGCAAACCTCTGAATCTTTCTCATGCTCAGGATGGAGTCACTTGTCCAATAACCACACAGGTTATAGGAAGCTATCTTCTGCCAAATCAAGTCATTGGTCCATCTAGATCAAAACTGTCAACACTGACTGGCAGCGGCTACTGACTCCAGGGTTTCAGACAGAAGCCTTTTCTGGTTCTGCTTGAAGGTGCTAGGGATAAACTGTGAGACCTTTTGCACCACGTAAATCTAAGCATGCTTGTGGAATTTGATCTTTGCAAATTCCTATAGGAGGTGACCAGATCCACACCTCTTGGAATAATGTGCAGATAGAATCCTAAAGTTGGAAGAGACCCCAAGGATCATCTATCCCAAACCCATGCAATACAGGCATCTTGACTAAAGCATCCAGGACAGATGGCCATCTACCGTATTTTTCTCTCCATAAGAGGCACTTTTTCCCTCCTAAAAAGTAAGGGGAAAAATCTGTGCGTCTTATGGAGCGAATGGTGGTCCCTGGAGCTGAATTGCTCAGGGGCCAAAAGAGGATCATGCTTTTTATTTTACAAAGAGAAAAGGGGGTGTTGAAAGGACCCCGCTCAGCAGCTGATCAGCAAGAGATCGGGAGAGAGATAAGAGTCCCAGCCCTTTAAGCCCCGCCCTCCATTGTTGAATGTGCTGCAGAGGGAGGTTGTTTGTTTCCCCAGCGACATGTGACTGGCTGATTAGATTATCTGTCTAGAAACTGTAGAAAAGGCTCCCTTTCGTTTAGAAGCTGCAGAAATGTGAGTTGAACCCCATAAAACACGGGGCTTTTCCTCTTTGCTTTTCCCCTTTGCAAAAAAGCTGCAAAACTTTTAGCTGATCCTTAAAAAAAGGGTTTTTCCCTTTGCAAAAAAGCTGGAAAACTTTTAGCTGATCCCCCAAAAACCAGGGCTTTTCCCTTTGCAAAAAAAGCTGCAAAACTTTTAGCTGATCCTCAAAAAAACAGGGCTTGTAGAGGAGGAAAACCAGAAAAATATCTTTTTTTCTTGTTTCCTCCTCTAAAAACAAGGTGCGCCCTATGGAGCGAAAAATACGGTAATTGCTGCTTGAAAACCTCCAATGAAACCCTATCTCACTGCTTTTCCAATGTTTGAATGCATGGTTTACCTCAATCATCAATCTCATTTAGATGCCTTTTTGGACATACTGACTGTGTCTATTAAACTGTTCATTTAAATTAGGATTGATAGATTATTTTACTGTTATATTATTCATGCTAACCTCATTGTAGAACAGCCATTCCTAAAATCATTTACAAACTTCCAGTTTTGGCTCTTGGAAATGCAAACAGAGTTGTTCTGATTTCCCAAACACAGCAATGCTTAACTCACACCCTTTAAAAAACTATCAGTTGTGTCATATTGTGACAATCAAAGTTTAAAACTGAACACCACCAGAACCAATGATTTTTTGGGGGAGATGATTTGGTAGTGCAAAGTTTCAGCCATAAGGTATTAAAAATCTCAGTGATGACAGTAACGGATCCACACTTTTGCCTTGCATGTGGGTAGAGCAACTAATCCATGTTTGAGATCCACGTACAATATTTTCAGTATGTGTTGCACAACTGCCAATACTAGGAGGAACAGAAGCAGAATACAACTTTGCCTTAAATAATCTAGAGGAAAACCCCATGAAAAGAGTGACCTTTTTATTTTACTGATTGATTAGAAAAACGGGCACAGCTGCAATTACACGTGCGCCACCACTTTGTAAACTAGGAATAAAAAATGCTTGATCCCCCCCCCCCCGAATTTCTGCAGAGTGGCTTTGGAGTACATTTCTTAGAGTATATTTCGCCCACACTTAAATACTTCTCTCTTTCCAGGCAAGCAGAAAGCATGATCATAGATAGTACAAGGACACATTCCAGCCAGACAAAGAAACTTGAGAGGGTGCAAAGTGGGGCTGGCAAGGGATTTGGCTTGTGGAAGTGGAGTGTGCGGGTTGGGCCAGATAGAGAGGTATGGAAGGCTGCGTTTGTGCCTGGGTCCTGTGGTTCCTGTCTCTGGTTCACTCACGTGGTGGGTTTAAGAGGGGGCTTTTGTGCACCCTAGATGGTGGCTTTCTGCCTCTCTGCCTTGTTGGCTGTCTGTCTAACCGCACCGCACACTGCTGTGGAATCTGGACATAGGGTTGGCATATTTCGAAAAATAAAAACCAGGACATCCCAAAATTGTTGCGCTTTCCCAAAGTTGTTGAGCTTTTCTTTTGACTGACTTGCCTGAGATCCAGGACAAAGCGACGCCTTTCGGAAATTCCCCCCAGGTGTCAGTTACGCGGTGATGTCCGGGTGTATGGCAGCTGTAATTTGGAGAAGCCACACGCTTTGTGTTTGGCATTGGCAGAATGGCATCATAGTTACATGTACCCATTTTGCGGCTTCCTGAAATTCTGGTTTAGTGCTGAGAAAAAATCTCTCTCTCTCTCTCTCTCTCTCTCTCTCTCTCTCTCTCACACACACACACACACACACACACACATACATTCGTGGACACAATATATGTCTGCAATGCTAGGTTTACCGGTAATTTTCCGGGAAAATTCTACAGAATGAGGGACATGAACTTCCCAGTAAACATGCTTAAGAGTGCCAGATAGTTCATCAAGTGTCGCTGGGCTGGCTGGCCATCTGAAAAAAGATTGAAACTTTGTTGTAATGTTTAACATTAGTCTATTTTGGATACGTGCCTCTGAGAGGGCAGGCTGGCTGGCTGGGCGAGGCACTGGTCGTGGTGTTTTATTTTACAAACTTGCTTTCTCCCTCGATGGCTCCTCTTTCTGTGGCCTGCCTCGTAATCTTTTGAAAGTGCCACCAAGCCACGGTGTGGCTTTCAAACACCAGAAAAACATTGCCTGCACATGAGCGCGCTTGTTCTGAATAGGTCCAAGTCTTGAGTGCCATCAGTGGAATCTCTCAACAGAGATTCAGCAGGCGCCTTCTGTTTTAACTTTTCCTTGTTTGCTGAAAACTTCTCTATGCTGCCAAACTTGCGCAGACAGTTGAAAAAGCATCTTCTGTAAATAATCTTCTGGAGGAGACTCTAGAGAGTCCCATGGACTGCAAGAAGATCAAACTTATCCATCCTTAAAGAAATCAGCCCTGAGTGCTCACTGGAAGGACAGATCCTGAAGTTGAGGCTCCAGTACTTTGGCCACCTCATGAGAAGAGAAGACTCCCTGGAAAAGACCCTGACGTTGGGAAAGATGGAGGTCTCAAGGAGAAGGGGACGACAGAGGATGAGATGGTTGGATGGTGTTCTCGAAGCGACTAGTATGAGTTTGGCCAAACTGCGGGAGGCAGTGAAAGATGGGCGTGCCTGGTGTTCTCTGGTCCATGGGGTCACGAAGAGTCGGACACGACTGAACGACTGAACAACAACAACAACCACCTGGATGGATTGGCTCTAAAGGACAATTAGATAAATTAATAGGGGAGAAGGGAATCAATGATCACTAGCTATAATAGGGTCACACCAGTAGGGAGAGTGCTGTTGCACTCAGGACATGACCTGGCAATATATCACGAATCATGATGCGTGTTTGTGTGCTAAGCAGAAATCACAATGTGGTAGTTCCATCCTTACTGCAGACATTGTGATTCATCAGTATATCACAGTGTTTTAAAGGTTATATATCAAGTTGAAAACCACATATCACCCAGCTCTGCTGTTTGCTTCCACATAGTTCCATCCTTATTTTAGATACCGTGCTATAGCAAGTGATATATCGCAATGCTGAAAACCAGATGTCGCCCAGCCCTATCCTCCTTATCATATTATTCATTTATTGTAGCATTTTAATCAGTGCTATTTTTCTAGAAAAAGAAGTCACCATGAATGCCTCCCTTGTTCTCTTATAAGGGCAATGGCGCCAACCTGAGAGGTGCCGGAACTGAGTTCTGGTGAATTTTGACAGAAAAAAGCACCACCCTGATTTTAATCTCCCTCTGGTAAGCTACCTCGTGAGGTCTTGCTAAAAATACACAATGCAAATACCGCCATTTCTTCTGTTTCCTAAAGTCAGAGGTGAGTGTTTCCATAACAGTGTGCATCGTCATTTTGCAGTGTCATCCATGCACACAAAGGACGTGTGTCAGAAATCTTGGGACCTGGCAAGGTTTCTACGGCTGCAGAAACTCCTTTTTGATAAAAAACCCTAAAAGCAGGGTCAGGGACAACCCAGGAAACACTGAGCCTGCTCAGTGGCTATGGACTACCGTGAGAGACTATTGGGACAAAAAGCCTATTCTGAGGGAGGGGGAATGGAACGGCAAAAGGAGGGCATGGCTGGCTGGCTGAAACCTGAAGCAGGAGCTTTCTACTTTGCAGCTTTGTGTTGCAGATCCTACCTGTACCTATTCTGTTAGGAAACTCATTTTATGAAAAGAATGAGCCAATCTTTTGCTACTCTACAGGTTATATAGTAGAGGCAGTGGGGATCATGCAGGTGAATTTTCCCATGAGGCAGATAATCATTTTATTTTATTTTAATATTTATTTTATTTTATATTTATATTTATATAATGTCCTTCATCAGGAGACCACAACAAGGTTTACAATATTTGCCTTGTTTCTTGATGCTGTCCATTAAGCTCACCCCAAATTCTGGCTGCCACCTGAAGTGGCTTCTGCCAGTGACCCATGGATTTGTGATGAACCCACACTGAGATGGGTTTCTTGGAAGCTCGTTCTGTGCCCTGAAATTGTAGGTTCCTGAGAAGAGGCTGAAATATTTGCCTGACAAGAAGAAGAAGAAGAGTTTGGATTTGATATCCCGCTTTTCACTACCCGAAGGAGTCTCAAAGCGGCTAACATTCTCCTTTTCCCTTCCTCCCCCACAACAAACACTCTGTGAGGTGAGTGGGGCTGAGAGACTTCAAAGAAGCGTGACTAGCCCAAGGTCACCCAGCAGCTGCATGTGGAGGAGTGGAGACGCGAACCCGGCTCACCAGATAACAAGTCTACCGCTCTTAACCATTACACCACACTTGTTGGTTCTTCCGGACTGACTCTTGAGGTGGCATTTTGCAATGTAAAGCTGTGCGGAGGGGGGAACCCCTGGTCAGATGAGGTCCTCCAAGCCTCCCTAGGTGGCTTGCAAGGTTGTTCTAGCCAAGGCATGCCAACCTGCCCTACGCTTGATGTCATATATAGGATGTCAGGTGTGGGGCAGGAAAAAGACAGTCTGCAGAATACGTTTAAAGCGCCCATATACCACTTTAGCAGTCATGCTAAGGAATTCTGGGAACTAGTTTGTGAAGGGTGCTGAGAGTTGTTAGGAGACCCTTGTTCGCTTCCCTGAGCTACAATTCCCAGAGTGGTTAACAGCCAATCCCTCTTCCCAGAGAACTCAGAGAAACAGTGTGGGGTAGTGGGTAGACTAGAGTGCTGGACTGGGACCCTGGGAGACCAGGGTTGAAATCCCTGCTCAGCCACAAAACTCACTAGGTGACCCTGGGTCAGTCACTCTCTTTATTATTATTATTTTTAATGATTTTCAATTTTATACATTCCAATAATTTTATAATCATTTTAATATTTTAAAACTCAACTTCCTTCCCCCTCTTTCTGTGGTTCCTTAAATTCATTTTTATTATTTTCTGCATACAGTGGTACCTCTGGTTATGTACTTAATTCGTTCCAGAGGTCCGTTCTTAACCTGAAACTGTTCTTAACCTGAAGCACCACTTTAGCTAATGGGGCCTCCTGCTGCCGCTGCGCCGCCAGAGCACGATTTCTGTTCTTATCCTGAAGCAAAGTTCTTAACCTGAAGCGTTATTTCTGGGTTAGTGGAGTATGTAACCTGAAGCATATGTAACCCGAGGTACCACTGTATTCCAAATTAACTTAATTTGTCCATTTATCATCTATCTTAAGCATATACTGATAAAACTGCAGGTTATTTCAATAATCCTGCCAAGTTCTTATCTGTTTACAATTTCTCTGTAAATATACAACAAACCATTTCCATTCCTTTATAAAAAGTTTGTTATCTTGATGTCTTATTTTTTTCCGGTAAGTTTTGCCATTTCTGCGTATCCCATAAGTTTTTTTATCCATTCTTTTGCCCGGACTACTTCTTCTTTCCAGTTTGGGTCAGTCACTCTCAGCTGAAACTACCTCACAGGGTTGTTGTGAAGGATAAAATGGGGAAGGAATTCCATGCCAGTCTTAGCTCCATGCTGGAAAGGTGGGTTAAACATGAAATACCGGTAAATATAATGAATGAAGAAAAAGGTAAAGGTAAAGGAACCTGACCACTAGGTCCAGTTGCGGACGACTCTGGGGTTGTGCACTCATCTCGCTCTATAGGCTGAGGGAGCTGGCATTTGTCCACAGACAGCTTCCGGGTCATGTGGCCAGCATGACTAAGCCGCTTCTGGCGAAACCAGAGCAGCGCACGGAAACGCCATTTACCTTCCCGCCAGAGCGGTACCTATTTATCTACTTGCACTTTGATGTGCTTTCGAACTGCTAGGTTGGCAGGAGCTGGGACCAAGCAACGGGAGCTCACCCCGTCGTGGGGATTCGAACTGCCGACCTTCTGATCACCAAACCGTAGGCTCGGTGGTTTAGACCGTAACCCCCTGTGAATTGTAGTTCTTTGAGCCCTACGCGTCGCCCTTTGCAAGCTCAAATAATCAGCTGATGGTGAGGGCCTTGCCTACTTTAGCTTGTAAAGGGCAGGATGAGGGATGACACTGCCGGGGCCCCCCCCCCCCCAGCTAGAGTACTGTCTAAATTTGTTGCTGATGTGGAGGAAGTCTGGCCTCATCTGTGCCAAGGCCTCGTGACTGCCGGGCTCCTGAGGACTGAAGTGATGCTACACAGTCATTTTGTTGACTGTCCTCAACAAGTGACAGTACTATTGCGAAAGGTCTTCCTAGTTCACAGTTGCTGGCTTGGGTGATTTTGTATGTGTGGGGTGGTTTTTTAAAAAATGTTTTCCTGCTTCAGGAGCTGAGGGGTAGCTGGTTTGGGAAGCATGAAGGCGGTGAAAACATCTAACTTATGAATTGAATTGTATTATTTTTCTGCTGGTCTTTGACCGTATTAAAGTTTCACTTACTTATTCTCCCCATCCTGGCCTTTGTGACTCTTGATGCCTCCAGATAACCCCAGGCTGCAATTGGCAAACATTGAGCCTTTTGCGAATTGGCCTGTGGCTGATACAACCTCTTATTTGGTTCTGAAAAGCAGCTGCTTGCTCCCTCCCCTTTGGTGCTTCTGGGAAAATCCATCTAAAAACAGGAACGAGTCTTTATTTACCTAAGCGGCAAGGTTTTGAGATTGCTCACAAAGAACTTTGCACGTGTTGAAATACCGGCCAGTGTCTTGCCTTCTTTTTCAGCATCCACCCCCCTTCCCGCACCTTCCTGGCCTTCATTTTTAGTAAGAAACAAGAGGGGGAAACGCAGGTGGGTGGGGGACCCTTTCTGATTCAGAGAGCCACATCTGGGCAGCCTTCTGAAGCCACGTTATGGTGGGGGGTGGCGGGGGTGGGGGAAGGGGCAAAGTGGGCAGAGCAACAAATGAAAATTTCAGTTTTGTACACTAGGCGGTTCCTACGCACACTCTTGCTACCCCTGTTCTCCAGCCAAGCAACAGACATTCTAGGAGCACTTGAGCCGGGCAAAAACGCTCAAGATGCAAAGCATGGAGGGTTTTGGCTGGGGAAAATCCCAAGGGCCAGGAATTTGGTCCCTTGGAAACCTCCACTCCTTGCAGCTCCCCCACACCCCTCCAGCTTCTTTGCGGATATATCAATATACAGTGGTACCCTTGGTACTCGAACGGCTTGGCTCCCGAACAAATCGGATCCCGAACGCGCAAACCCAGAAGTGAGTGTTCCGGTTGGCAAACGTTTTCCGGAAGCCGAATGTCTGACGCGGCTTCCAATTGAGTGCAGGAAGCTCCTGCAGCCAATTGGAAGCTGTGCCTTGGCTTCAGCCCAATTTCCAAGTGGCTTACACGGACTCCCGGAATGGATTAAGTTTGACAACCAAGGTACCACTCTATTGTCCAAAACTGGTTTGGAGTCAATATTGTGATGTCGGTTTCATAATTTTTGACCTGACAATACATCACGAAACATGGTGTGGGTGTGGGTGCGCTCGCTATGCAAAAATCACATTTCCCGTTGCTGAATTGCCATTTCAGGAAAAAAGACTGCTGATTTTTATACCATAATGTACAGTATTTGCTCAGGAGCCTGGCACACACACACACACACACACACACACACACACACTCTGTAATGTTGTTATGTTATGTTTTATGTTTTATGTTTGGTGTTATGTATTGAAGTTCTCACCCTAGGCCACTAGGGGTGTGTGTATATAGTTCATTCTGCTGCAGCTTTCACTCAGGTCCGCACATGCAAATGAGGGATTGAAAGTGACATTCAGGGATTGGGTAACTACAGAAAGTTGTTACTGTTGCTTTGTAGCTGAGTTCCATATAAGCAGGTTGCTGAGCCCTTCAGCTCACTTCTGTTCCAGCCTGAGAATAAACAAGAGCTGTTTGTAAATCACTGTGTTGTCTGCTGTGTCCACCCACAACTTAACATTTTGTTATGTTGATAATGCTATTCTGAGTAAAGTTGCATTGCCCTCCCTGGGGAAAAAATCGCAATGTGGGGAAACTGGCCAATGCTTCTCTAAATTTCTGCAGCCCCTGTTAACTGTCGGCTCAGCTCTCCCCTGCCATCTGCAGGGAGCAGCGAATCACCGGCAAAAATCATGATGCGGTCATGATATATCACTTTATTGAGACGTTGAGCTGGTGATAGATCACAATGTCGAAAACCAGATATTGCGAACCCTAGTCTCCAGAGTCTGGGCAGAGGTCTTCCCCCATCTCATGCTACCTCATTCTTCTGCATGGAGATGCCGGACACTGAACTGGGGATCAACTGCCTGGAAAGCACATGCTCTATCTCTGAGCTATGGTAAACCAGCCCTTCTAGGCTCTCCAGGTACCACTGGATATGACAAAACACCAGAGGAGCCATTGATTTAATGGCAACCTATAGGAAAGTCCTGCTCTGTGTAAGCCACTTGGAAATTGGGCTGAAGCCAAGTGGCAGCCTCCACGGGGCCTTGGAACCTCTGTCAGTGATAATGAAAATGACATTATATCTGATAAGAGACTGAGAGGAGCATAAAGAGGCACCACAGCAAAGGCTAGAACCATAGTGTACTTAGATTGTTTCAAAGAAGATGATGATATCAATTTTGCCAGTGTGAGCAATGCCAGAATGATGCAGATGGGATGCCAGCTGCGCCTTCCCCTAGAGCAGGGATGGGGAAGCTGTTTTTGGATTTTATCACCCATCATCCCTGACTATTGGCCATGCTGGCTGGGGCTGATGGGAGTTGGGAGTTGGGAGTCCAGTTTATATCTAGAAAGCCAACACTTCCCCATTCTTGCCCAAGAAAGATTCTAGGCATGTATGAAAGTTGGGAAAGTGCTTGTGTTCCCTCCCTACTTCAAGCACCAAATGATGCATGCAATGAAAAGATTTAGTCCCATCACTAATAAATACAGAAGATGTTGAGACGTTCAGTGATGCTCCTCCTCCTGCATCGATTACATTTTAACATCATTTCACTTTCCTCTTCCTGGTGTTTTTGCTTTTCTCTTCACTTTCCCCCTTCCTTCCCTGCTTCCTTTCCTTCTGTAGTCCTAGCTGTGTTGGGGATAAAAGCATCCTTTAAAAAAAATTATTATTTCATTAATAACAATCCAATGGAGGCCACATTCATATAATACCAAATCATGCCAAATCACGATACAATAAAAAAGCCAATTAATCAGTTCTGAATTTAATGTTTTTGGGTGACTTCCCGTGTTCTGGTTATCTGGAGCTGATGTTAATCCTTGGTCCTGCTCCAATTCTCTTAATTAGTCCAAATCCCACAATTCCAGTCATAATCCTTTGTTTTAGCAGCCACTGGTGTGATGACTTTCGTTTGTATTTAATAATTCCATATCCGTTAGCTTGCAGAAGGAATTTATATCCTGTGGGGTTTTTTGTGTGAAATATTTGTTTACCTTCTTCATGTTGTAATCAATCAGTTTTCTTCAACATTGCCCCTCCTTCGAAAACTCATTTCTAAGTACACCACAACTCCCTTTTCCCTCTCCAAAACCGAAAGCACTCCAGCGTCCGGCCGTGACTCCTGGCTTACTTCCAGCACTTATCTCCTTTACTCCTTTCCAGCCTTCTAATGAGCTGGTGTCTCGCCAAAGCCATAATAAATCAAAATTAGAGTTCTCTGGGACAAAAAGATCCTTGAGCCTGCTCCGCTGGGTGGGCAGCTATGAACTTAAGATAAAAAACTGGACCATTCAGAATGGGGAAGAAATGGTTGGTGCTTTAAACTGGATGGGCTGCGGGGAATTTTAGTAGGGAGGTGCAGGTTGAGGATTATTGGTGCAAGAGTTGAGTGGACAAGCTGTAGAGGAAGAGCCAGTCCAGGGAGCTACTGCTTGGACATGGGCTCTCAGCAGGTTCCTGACCAGAGTGGCCTGGTGATGTTGGCCCTGGCAGTTAATGACGTTGGCAGCCAGGGAAATTTAATTAAGAGACAGGAGCTTCTTGCACCTGCAGAATGGGGACTGGTGCTGGCTCCAGGATTTGGCGATGATCTCACTGGGCCTCCTTTGTCTTCATGGTCCTTGCTGCTGCCCATTTGCTTGCCTGATGGGGAAGGTTAAAGGGAATGTGGCTTTAAAACAGGGTGGATTTGATTTAAATCAAATCACGATTTCAATCACTAGTCAGTAAGACTTGATTTAAATCTTTTTATTTCTATTTTTTTACAGAAAGACTCATTCTTGCTGTTATAATCTTAATATTGACAACCAGAGGAAGGTTTCATTTTTGGTATAATAAATTTTCAGAGTAGTTTTTACTGTACAGTTATATCAAAAATTAACTGATTTGGTTATACAGCGGTGCCCCGCTAGACGAATGCCTCGCTAGACGAAAAACTCGCTAGACGAAAGGCATTCGCTAGCGGAAGGCTGTCTTGCAAGACGAATTTGTCAATGGGCTTGCCTCGCAAGACGAAAAAAATCCCCCCCATCAAATCGCTATTTTCCTGTTGGTGCTTCGCAAGACGAAAAATTCGCTATACGACAACACTCGCAGAACGAATTATTTTCGTCTTGTGAGGCACCACTGTACTATTAGAAATACATAGATGGATAATTATGAAGTTATTGTGAGGTCGAACAAGTTAACTGTTTATATTTGGACAACGTTTCTGCTGTACTTTATTGGAAGGAGAAAAATAATCATTTCCTTAAGAACAATTTAAACAACTAAAACAATAACATTATAGCATATATATCCATGTTTCTTAACGGATGTGGTTAAACATTTTTATTTTTTAAAGCTTAGACTGAGTTTTAGAACACATGAAAAGCTTAAAACAAATCCTTATTTCCTGATGAATAGCCTTTGGACTATAATGAACTTAAATAGAAAACTATCTTTAGAAAGATCCCCCCGAAAAGCAGTTTATTTAAAAATCTAATTTAAAATTTAAAAAATCTGATTTATTGATTTTTTAGTAAAAAAAATCACAATGATTTTTAATCCACCCATGCTTAAAGAGGATGAGACTCATTCATGGGGGGATACCAGTTTCTGAAAACCACAGGGAGGGGGGAGGGGGCCGTTGCGCTCAGGCCCTCCTTTGCAGTTTTCCCACAGGCAACTGGTTGACCACTGGGAGTAAGTGGGCCACAGGCCTGACCCAACAGGCTTGCCTCGTGAGGATACTGCTCTTTCTGTAACTGGATGCTTGCTTGGAGATGGCAGGTGAACCGGAAGCAGTAGGAAAGATGTCTCTGGTGTCTCTGGTGGGCTCCCTTGGAGGATGTGGGTGACTTGGCACGGGCCCAATGAGCTTTCTTAGAAAGTAGTCAGGTCAGAGCCGTCTTAAGGGGATCTGCCGCCCTGGCGCGGCTATCCCTCCGGCGACCCCGCCATGCCGCCTCTCCGCCGCCTCCCTCCCGCGCTTGCCGCCCCTTGGGAGGGGGGTGGGCGAGCTGGGGGATGAGGGGCGTGGCGCTGGAGCGGGCGCGGGGCTCTGCGCGTCCCTTCCAGCGCTTCCGGGATGGGAGGCGAGGGCGGACGGCTTGCGCTCCCGCGTGCAGCCGGGCAGCTCGCGCTCTGCGCGCAGCCGGACGGCGCGACGCGGCTGGGCAGCTCACGCTGCGCGGCAGCTCGCGCTGCATCGGGCGGGCGGGCGGCTGCGCGGCGCCCTCCGGCTGCTAGCGCGCGGTGAGCGCGAGCCTGCTGCCCTCGCCTCCGTCCGGAAGCGCTGGAAGGGCGCGCAGAGCTCCTGTGCTCTGCTGGGCGCCAGAGGCGTGGCGTGGCCGGCCAACTCCCTTGCCGGGAGTCAGAGGGCGCTGCCGGCCGGCGCTGCCAGCGGGGCTGGAGGGCGGAGGCGCCCTCCAGGCCATTGCGCCCTGGCGCGCCGCGCCACCAGCCCCAATGGATGCGACGGCTCTGAGTCAGGTGCATTTCACATCTGGTGTGTGGTCCGATTGTGACACGTGGAGATCTCTGGATACCAGGTTGGCGACTTGGGAAAACAAAATTGCCACTGTGAGAGAAAGATCTGAAATATTTTCCTTGAAGTGTTCATGAGGCTAGTAAGATTCACGCCAGACTTTCCTTATTGGAATTTCGCCCTTAGAGATTCTGGATCAAGATCTAAAGTATAGCAAAAAAAGACCATCTCCCAAAGATTGGATGATATTGAGCTGCAGCGCAAATATTATGCTGGGTGGGGGGGGGACATGCTCACCGGAGATCTCTGGGCATTGTAACCCCCACTTCAAACACCTGCCTATCTATCAACTCTTTCTATGTGCTAGTCTCCGTTTCGCTTTTGATGAAAGCACGGTTCAGTGTCTTCCCTTCAAAAACGTTCTTTTCACAGATTTCTGGGGGCCAAGTTTCAGTCTTATGTGCCTGTGATAACTGTTCGATTGAATCTTTGTATCACATAGGGTTTGTCTGCCCCTTGTATTCTGATGCCCGAAAGACTTACTACTTCCATTAATTCAAAATTACCGGGGTATTTGGGAAGAGACTTACCTTACTCTTCTGTTGCAAGATACAGACCCGATTGTAACTTTACATATTGCAAAATTTCTGACCTCAGTCCTGACACTTAAGAAACGCAATGGTTTGCTATATACAGTTTTAATTTTAATTTAACTTTTATCATATTCTACGCAGCTGAGTATTTTTTAAGCTATTTTTTGTTAGTAATTGTAAACCACTCTGTGATGTTCTGTTTCTGTTTTTGGTTGTTATGTTTATGGGGTCAAAGGCGAAATAAAATGAGTGAGTTTCCTTGAAGCTTGAATTTGTTGTATTGTGGATGGGCTGATTTGATGTTTTAAGGTGTTGTGAACCGCTTTGAGATTTGTTCTTTAAATATAAAGTGGTATAGAAATGGAATGAATAACCATCCTCGTTGTCACCATCTCTGTGCACAAAAAGCCCACAGCACTTAGACATCTCGTGGTGACTGCAACCTATAAGGTGCCATTGGCAATTAGATTATATATCTGAGTTTCTAATACTGCCAATGAGGCCAACAGCCGAAGCCAGCCCTGGCTGCAATTTGAGAAAAAACTATGAGAAGTTTTTTTGTTCTCTGAAATTGCCAACTTGTTTGCATGGGTGTGTTCTCTGCAATAGAGACACCTGGTTCTCCTTAAAATGCTTTATCCTAGCAGAATCTACCAGTTTAAAAAGTTGGAAGTCTTCAGGGGAAAAGATCTTTATTTTTGCGTAATGAACCAAATCAAGATCTGCACTGGGGAAAAAAGGAAGGTGGGTGAGTGGCACTCAGCTGCTTGTTTTGCCATGCTCACAAACCCAGATTCTTTGTGAAGAAATGGATCATAGTAACCGTGAGCCACTTTTCCTGGGTCATGCCCAAGAATTTTTGAAACAATCATTTCTAAATTTTACACAAGGACCACATGGATGCATTTCTAAGACCCACTTAGTCTAAACATATTTCCCCCTGTGACCAGTTGGATGCCTGATGCCTCCAGGAAGCCTGCAATCAATGTTTGAAATCAATTATCCCAGCAGCTCTTGCTCCCCAGAAATTGAAATTAGAGGTAGACTGCCCCTGAAAACAGAGGTTCTATTCTCAGCTGTTGTAATGCTGGGGAGTCCAGTCCATGGTTTATGTGCATTTCAGTTCACCAGGGTCTGGAGCAGTTACAGACTAGGTCTTACACACCAGTTCTAGAGACACCAGGCCCTGAAGCAGCTGAATTTGTAGATTTCTGGTGGGCTTTTTCTCATGCCTCATGTTTGTTAGAAACAAAGTATTTTGTTCACTGTCATTTGTGCCAAGAATATGTGCCAAGAATATGGCAACAAGAGACTTATGAACTCGCATGTGTATCTGAAGAAGTGTGCATGCACACGAAAGCTCATACCAATAACAAACTTAGTTGGTCTCATAAGGTGCTACTGTTTTATTTTGTATCGAACTCACATGGACTTTGGGATGCTGGCTGAGGTCTACTTCACAGACAAAAGCCTCCATATGTCTGCTCATAAGTTAATAGGTGTGTAAATGTCCTTTCGTCTTCCTGCTTTGTATAAGATGGAAAATAGAAAACCAAACCTGCTATGGCTGCTCTCTCTGATTTTCCCTCAGCTGATGCTTATGTTTCCCACACAACCTTAGGGCTCTGTTGGGATGAATGGAGCCAGAGACTGGAAGTTTTTTTCCGTGCTATGGTAATGGAATGCAATGAAATATGCTCTCCTTCTGCTATATGCTACAGAGTGTGCGACATCTTTACCATCCTCCCAGTTGCAGGAGATGGTGATGGTTACATGAAAGGGAAGAACACACTGACAAAGTACTTTCGTCCAAAGAAGAACATAGATTTTGAGATGTATAAGTTATGCCAGGCCAGACAGAAGCAAAGAGAATGCAGGGATGAGCTTCATGCATGTCAGAGAAACCAAGCTGTTTCCTCTAAATTCAGCAATGTTTTCAGTGATGGGAAAGCTGAGATATTCTAAGGATTTCCCCAGCAACCGTGCTTTTTGGGTGTCTGATATCAGAACTTACAGTTCCAGCTCAGCACGGCAGGATTGGGATGCAAGACATGGCAGCCAAAGGAAAAATAAATGAAGGAGAATGCCGAGAAGCACAGAACCCTATGACAGCCAACCGTCTTTCGTCTGAAGAAGTGTGCATGCACACGAAAGCTCATACCAAGAACAAACTTAGTTGGTCTCTAAGGTGCTACTGGAAGGAATTTTTTATTTTATTTTGTTTTGTCTATGGCAGACCAACACGGCTACCTACCTGTAACTTTTTCAGTCCTGTTTGAGTTGAATAAAATATTGGGGCGGGGGGCGGGGTGGGCAGGTAAGCCATGCCTTGCATAACCAATCATATGATTCAGCACATGCACATCATTTGAATGGCAATGCCCATCTAACAACCGCTACAGTTGGCATGCGTATCTAAATTACGATATATCTAAAGTGCATAAAGGTTTCAATGACCACAGAGTACGAAATGCCTTATTTAAGGTTTGGGGAAAATACAAAAGATTGATGGAACCTAAGACCCCTCGATGGATATCTCCATTAGAGGCAAAGGCCGTAAAGAAGAAAAATATGAGAGGAAACTGGCTAACATATAATTCACTACTGATAGAAGATGGTAGCCAAATTAAGCTTAGAAAATATGAGGAAATTAAAGACCAGCTCTCAGGGTGGCTAGAATATCATCAACTCCAACTATATCAGATTGGCAAAGTAAGTTACAGGAATATGTAGAAATGGCGCAAATGACAAACAGTTTGAGAGGCAAGCTGTATTTGTTTAAAAATGGGATAAATATAAGGAATATTTATGAAAAAATAACAGCAGCATAATGTCTATGGCAGCATTTGAATGACCCTTGTTTAAAGACAAATATGAGGGGGGATGGGGAACACAAAAGGTACAAATTGCTGTAGGGATGTATTAGAAAAAACATAAAGAATATGATAATATGTACATTCACTATTAGAATGAGAATATACACTGGGAAATGATAGGAAGTCTAATTTTTAGTTTTTTAAAAAATTTAATCAATGTTACTAATCAGGTGGGACGTGGGTGGCGCTGTGGGTTAACCACAGAGCCTAGGGCTTGCTGATCAGAAGGTTGGCGGTTGGAATCCCCGCGACGGCGTGAGCTCCTGTTGCTCGGTCCCAGCTCCTGCCCACCTAGCAGCTCGAAAGCACGTCAAAGTGCAAGTAGATAAATAGGGACCACTCCGGCAGGAAGGTAAACGGCGTTTCCGTCCGCTGCTCTGGTTCACCAGAAGCGGCTTAGTCATGCTGGCCACATGACCCAGAAGCTGTACGTTGGCTCCCTCAGCCATTAATGCGAGGTGAGCACTGCAACCCCAGAGTCGGACACGACTGGACCTAATGGTCAGAGGTCCCTATACCTTTACCTTTAACTTTACTAATCAGGTAAGACATTTAATCTATGTTAGTAATTACCGGTAGATAAGAATACAAGAGATACTACAAAGACAACCTAAGTTTAAGTTCTCTAAATATGTGGAATGTTATTTGTATATGGTTTTTGTTTATACAGTTGTTTTCTTTTTGTATATTCAAGAAGCTGTACATCATATACAGTGGTGCCTCGCAAGACGAAATTAATTCATTCCGCAAGACTCTTCGTCTTGCGGAAATTTCTTCTTGCGAGGCACCTTTTCCCATAGGAACGCATTAAAATTTAATTAATGCGTTCCTATGGGAAAAAAGCCTGGGGGCCCCTTCCCACCGGCACCGGAGCCACGCCGCGCCGCGTTTTAAGACTGCAGTGAGCGAACAGCTACGCTGCTGTTCGCTCGCTGCAGTCTTAAAACGTGGTGCTGTGGCTCCAGGAGGGAGGGAGGGGGCCGTGGGATCATGCCCGCCATCGGGCGCGATCCCACGGCCCCCTCCCGACCGGCAACGGAGCTCCGCGGCGCCGCGTTTTAAGACTGCAGCGAACGTTGCAGTCTTAAAACGCAGCGCTGTGGCTCCGGGAGGGAGGGAGGGGGCCGTGGGATCATGCCTGCCATCGGGCGCGATCCCACGGCCCCCTCCCGACCGGCAACGGAGCTCCACGGCGCCGCGTTTTAAGACTGCAGCGAGCGTTGCAGTCTTAAAACGCGGCGCCACGCGGCTCCAGGAGGGCTTACCTTTTCGCTCCGGTCGGGAGGGATGTTGTCCGCGTCCGCCATTTTGGATCGACTGCGCATGTCTGGACATGCGCAGACATGCACAGTCGATCCAAAATGGTGGACGCAGACAACACCCCTCTCGACCGGAGCGAAAAGGTAAGCCGGCTTACAGTGGTACCTCGCCAGACGAATTTGTCTTGCGAAAAACAGGCATAGACGAATTCGTCTTGCGAGTCAACTAAAAACTCGCAAAACCCTTTCGTTTTGCGAGTTTTTCGTTGTGCGAGGCATTCGTCTTGCGGGGTACCACTGTATGTTATATGTGTTATATGAGATCTTCAGTAAAGCATGAGAAAAGAAAAAGAATTGCAGTGCCCATCAACTTGGGGTGTTTGTTGTGTGGCCCTCTCAAATATTTTATTGGGGGGGGGGCTGAAGACCCCTCAGCCCCGAGGAATTGGTTCCTATGGTAGGAGGTTTTGTTCAGCAGTAAGAAAAGAAGGATGTGATGTTGGGGAGTCCAGCCCACGGTTATGCATGTTCCAGTTTGCCAGGTTCTGGAGCAGTTCCTGCCTGGGTCTTCCACGCAAGCTCTAAAGAGGCCAGGCCCGGAGGCAGCTTGAGGATGTTGTTTTCTGATGAGCATTTCCCTCATGCCAAATGTTCATTTGAGTTTGCTATAAAGTATTTTGGTCACCATCCTTGGTGCCAAGAGTACACCTTGCAGCTATCATGATTTCAGACATCTGGGTGGGCCAAAACGCTTTGCCTTCTCCTTCGCAAGAACAAAAGAAAGCTGGGTGAGACCAAAGACCCACCTAGGTCCTCATATTGTTTCACACTGTGGCTGGTCAGGTGCTTATGAGAAGCCCACAACCAGGATGTGAAGGTATTTATAGAGGAAGCTGCAAGGAACCATCTCATAAACCGGAGCATAATGGTGCCAGCCAAGTGAGATCATTGCCAGCTGCAATCTTTCAGGGCTTGATGTCGGGCCACTATGTACTGGCACCTTGGGCAAAAATACCTTTGGCACGAGTTCAGTAGGTACAGTGCCTACTTTTCTCCCCGTGCATATTAAGTGTGTACAGCATGCGGCCTTGCCTCATTGCATAACAGGCTGGTGGCGCAACTGTGTTCTCATAATGAGTTGCCTCCTGGGAAATGTGTGGTCCAAAGTTATGCCGCGAGCAAAACCATTTTAATAAAGTCGCAGTTATTGGCACATTTTTCAATGCACGCAGGGCTGCCAAAATATATGGGCCCATGAGCTCTGACTCCGAGAGTGGATGATCTATGGGTGTGTGTGTGGGGGGGGGGGGAACAGGAAAAGTGGATTCCTATGAAAGCATTCCAGGACTTCCAGCTACAGCATGATAGGTCTCCGTCTGCAGGCAATGGACTATAGCAGGGGTAGGCAACCTAAGGCCCGTGGGCCGGATGCGGCCCAATTGCCTTCTCAATCCGGCCTACAGACGATCCGGGAATCAGCGTGTTTTTATATGAGTAGAATGTGTCCTTTTATTTAAAATGCATCTCTGGGTTATTTGTGGGGCCTGCCTGGTGTTTTCACATGAGTAGAATGTGTGCTTTTGTTTAAAATGCATCTCTGGGTTATTTGTGGGGCATAGGAATTCATTCATATTTTTTTTCTCCAAAATATAGTCCGTCCCATCACATGGTCTGAGGGACGGTGAATCGGCCCACGGCTGAAAAAGATTGCTGACCCCTGGACTATAGATATTGTATGTCACACTTAACCCAGGCAGAGAGCCAGTGTGGTATCGTGGTTTGAGTTTTGGGACTAGGACCTGGGAGGCCAAGGTTCAAAGCCCCACAAAGTCATGAAGTTTGCTGGGTGACCCCGGGGCAGTTCGGCTGCATCCACACTTTATTCCTTTCGATAATAATTTTTGTTAGTTTTCAATTACAATCCAATAATGGCCTCGTTATAACAATACCAGTTTATAATACAATTATTAACACCAATAGTTCAAATACCGAATTAAATAATTTAGATAAGGTGCCCCCCCCCTCACGTGCTAGAATTGATGGCTTGGTTATTTTCTGTATTTCTGCATTCCAAAATCTTATTAACTTCCATTACATTCCGGTCATCATCATAATCCCTTGTACAACAACTGCAATATTAATAACTTCTATTCGTGTTGACACATTAAATGATTTATAAAACCACAAGTGAGGAACTCAAACTATATCCTTGTTCTTCCTGTGTGTGGCAATTATTCTGTCTGTGGTGCTTCTTCCCGTACTTTATTCCATTTTGGTGACATTTCCTCATCTGAGAATTTCCACGTTTCACGTGATCTTTCTCACGATGCCAAAGCCACTTCTGGAAACCTAGCAAAATCGAGTGGAAGCTTCGCATTTATTTCTATGTTATTTGCTTACGGAAAACATACGTTTGCAACCCAGCCGACCTGGAAATTTGCGAGAGTTTTGAAAATGGCAATTTATTGTAATTCCACATTATGAAATTTGGTGTGTTGGCATTCCGACGTACATTTCTTTCCTGCCATTTAAAATTCAGCAGTATGTTGGTTTTTTGTTTTATTTTAAAGCCAAAGTTCCATAACGGAATGGCTAATGCTTTTCAAAAGGCGTGTTAGAATCTGGGATAGAAATGCTAGCGTTATAATAGGAAAAACAAACTAACACAGCAATCCCTGTGTGTGAATGTACCGTATTTTTCGCCCCATAAGGCGCTCCGGACCATAGGGCGCACCTCGTTTTTAGAGGAGGAAACAAGGGAAAATTTTTTGTTCTGTTTTTCCTCCTCTAAAAGCCCTGGTTTTTTTGAGGATCAGCTAAAAGTTTTGCAGCTTTTTTTTGCAAAGGGAAAAGCCATGTTTTTTTGAGGATCAACTAAATGTTTTGCAGCTTTTTTGCAAAGGGAAAAACCCTTTTTTTTTTAAGGATCAGCTAAAGGTTTTGCAGTGGGTTTTTTGCAAAGGGGGAAAAGCAAAGCTCCTTTTGCAAAGGAGGAAAAGCAAAGAGGAAAAGCCCCATTTTTATGGGGTTCAACTTACATTTCTGTAGCTTAAGGAAAGGGAGCCTTTTCTACAGTTTCCAGACAGATAATCTAATCAGCCAGTCACATGTCACTGGGGAAACAAACAACCTCCCTCTGCAGCACATTCAACAAAGGAGGGCGTGGCAAGAGGGCGTGGCTGAAAGGGAGCCGGGACTCTTATCTCTCTCCCGATCTCTTGCTGATCAGCTGCTGAGCAGGGTCCTTTCAACACCCCCTTTTCTCTTTGTAAAATAAAAAGCACAATCTGCTTTTGGCCCCTGGGCAATTCAGCTCCAGGGACCCCCATTCGCTCCATAAGACGCACAGATATTTCTCCTTACGTTTTAGAAGGAAAACGTGTGTCTTATGGAGCGAAAAATATGGGTACTTCCTCTCTGTCAGCCTACTGTACCTCACAGTGCTATGTGAGGAGAAACTGGGGGGTGGGGGGTGGGGAGAACCATGGATGCCAACTTGAGCTCAACTTGAGCGCCTTGGAGAAAAGATGGGATATAAAATGTAAGGAATAGAGGAACAATGAATATTCCCCGTTTGAAAAAAGTTAAACGGAAAAACCACACATACCGTATTGGCCCGAATATAAGCCACACCCGCAAATAAGCCGCACCTTTAAAATTCAAGGGGGGGGGGAGAAAAAAATACAATACCCGAATATTAGCTACTCCCTTAAAATTGGTCTACAGGGTGAAAATTGCTGCGGTTGGTAGAATTGTAACTCCGAGCCAATTTAAGCCTTTGATCTTGCAAGCCCACAAAAGTTACCGTTCAACCGCTAAAATCGCAAATCGCTCTTCAATCGCTACAGTTCTGCAGGCGCTCACACCCGTAAATAGCATATGAACAGCCTCAAGCTCACAAATCGGCAATAAAACACTTTTTTTGTTCCGTTTTACCGTACGTCTGTTTCAGCAGCGATATCATAAAAGCCCATTTTTGTAAGGTCACAATAACTTTTCAGGGTCGGAATTTGGAGGAAAAGTGAGGCTTATATTCAGGCCAATACGGTACAATCCTCCACAATTTGTTTACCCCCTGCTAAAAAACACACTCTGGTCCCTCCCGGAGAAGAATGGCAGATTAAGTTGATGGACTACACCAAAATGGCAAAAAAGACCGGAAGAATTAGAAATCAGGAAGACCAAAATGGTAATTAGGAATGGGGAAAATATATAACTTGCCTTAAAAATATATAAAGGTAAAGGTACCCCTGTCCAGTCGCGGACGACTCTGGGGTTGTGGCGCTCATCTTGCTCTATAGGCCAAGGGAGCCGGTGTTTGTCCGCAGACAGCTTCTGCGTCATGTGGCCAGCATGACTAAGCCGCTTCTGGCGAACCAGAGCAGTGCACGGAAACGTCGTTCACCTTCCTGCTGGAATGGTACCTATTTATCTACTTACACTTTGATGTGCTTTCAAACTGCTAGGTTGGCAGGAGCAGGGACCGAACAATTGTGGGGATTCGAACCGCTGACCTTCTGATTGGCAAGCTCTAGGCTCTGTGGTTTAGACCACAGCGCCACCTGCATCCGTAAAATATATATATATCACCTTAATATGTAACTTACCTTAAAAACCATTGTAAACAATTAAAATTATTAGTAGGATTGGAATAACACCTGTATAATTTTGGTTATAAAGGAGGTTTAATAGATCTGGATTAATAGACAAGATGCAGGAGGAAAAGGTTAATACAAGGACCCACAAAGGGCAGAAGGGATGTCCAGGTGATTCTTCGGAACTCTCTTTTTATATCGTTCGTTATTTTTTCCCCCTGTAAATTTCAAAATCTGGAAAAACTAAATACAATTTATAAAAAACACACCCTGAAAGGGTTTCTCGGGGTTCAAATAGAAAAGATGTGTAGGAATATGTGGGATGGGGTCTCCTGTGTGAAAAGCATGGAGCGGGGAGGGTTAGTTTGTTGTGAAGTGAATTAACTCCACACTCTTGTATCGGTATTCTCCACCCCCCAAACAGATATCTTTCCCCCTTCGTCTTCTGTTTCCTCTCTTGAGCTCAATATATGGCCATTGTATGGGCAGGATGGAAGGGAAGAAAGAGCTGCACCTTTATTGATTGTGCAGAAGAATTTCACCTGCTGAAAGGCCTTTTGCACCTGGTTACCCCTTTCTACGGACACCTGTGTGTTTCCCCCATGGGACGAACAGCAGTGAGTGTGTGAGTGATGATTATAATTATCACCTTGCACAGATCCAGCATGACGGTTTCCACTTCCAACTCCCCAGATATAATTTTCAAACACACTGTTTTGCCGCAGTTAATAGTTCCAATCCTGCAGTGCGTACAGCTAATCTCGGTTTGTTCTTTGGAGAGAAGTATATAATTAGCATCTCCTTAGGGGGGTGGAAAGGAAAGTTAGTTTGCATCCAGCTCTGAACTTTGCAATCCGAGTCTGTTGTACCTTGGCTTAGATGCTGACACAAATCTGGCTATGAATGTGGCCGCTGATTCTGACCTAATTGCGATTCCCTTTATTAAACTGGGGTGCAGGGACCTTACTGTATTTTTCCTTTTGGGGGGGGAGAATAGGGGTGAGTTAGGGGTCAGAGAGATTCCAAGGTGCTCTTATTGACTCTTCCTAAAAATTCAGTTGTGGCCAAAGTAGATAATCTGTGAAAATTGTGTTACTAATTTATTTTGGAGATTGTAAAGCACACCTGCTAACTAAACTGCTTTAGCTGGTTGACGATTAGGGATGGGGAGAAATTTGATTCGTTGCCTAGCTAGCAGGACCAGTGGTTAGGGATAATGGTGGTCCAATAACAGCTGGCGATCCAAGTTTGAGAAACATTGCTGTAGCCCCTACAGAACAATAAAAAAAATGTTTATTGTGGGGAGACAATAAACAAATCTCTCCACAATAAATAAATTGCAATAGCAGAATGTTATCAATCTTATATTTATGCTTCCAAACATCTTTTGTCATGGGTGACCAAGTCGTGGGATAAGTTTAGAACTTGACTAAGATCCTAAGCAGATTTGCTTACTAGGGAATAATCCCACTTGAGCACAATGGGACTTTACTTCTGTGTAGACATGCACAGGATTGCTCTGTCAAAGTAGTTTCTATCTATGGTAAGTTGTTTACCTTCTGCAGACTCAGAGGCCTGGATGAGAGCAGGTGTTGACTGTATGGAGCCTGGAGGAGAGCAGGTGTTTGAGGTCAGATTTGAAATTTCCAAGAAAAAAAGAGGAACCTTATAAGAAGCGCCTCCTTCCTAATGTGAAAATCACAAACCCCAAGCAGTTTGCTGCATTTGCTGAGAAGCTTGAAATGTTTAGCTCCTAGACATTATTGGCTCCTGCCAAGGAGTCACGCAGGGACCTCGTGCTGGTTTTGCTGACTTTCTGACTTAATCGAATGTGTGGTAACCCCAAAGATGCAAATGCAGGGGGACCATTTAAGTGATGCAAGATTTGAAACAGGAGCCAGCAGGGCTTAGAGCTTGTTTCTCTCTTAAGTCTTGCTCCCTTCTCCCTCCTCTTAACCCCCTCTGCAAAAGTTGTTGTCTGCTTTGAAAAATCAGAGTATGGACCAGTGGGATCACCAACAAAATGCATTAGTGTAGAATGCTCCTGTTTTACATTCCAGCCAGCTCTATCCTTTTCTAGGATATTTCATTCTATTCTGTCTCCTCCCTGGTTTTGCATCTCCCCACCCCAAGAGTCAAGCAGCGTACCTGCCCACTGTGCATGTTCAGTCTTTTTTCCCCATTTTTCCATTTTCCATTTTTCTGTTTCCCAAGAAGCAAGAGACACAATGAAGGTATCAAGGACACCTTCCAGCCAGGCAAAAACCTTCAAGGTATGATTCCCCCCCCCCCAATGCAAATGATGGCAGTTTGCATCAAGAACTTTTTCTAATGTCCCAGAGGGTGAACTAATGTAGCATGTTTATTTTATTCGTATTTAGTGAACAAATGCAATATTTGGCCAATGCAATATTTGGGCAGTTTCGACATTTCTAGCTTTGTTCACTAAATACAAATAAAATAAACAATAAATAAATTGGCCAGTTAGTGTAGCACTCTGAGAATTTCCACTTTCATGTTTTCTTTCTTTCTTTCTTTTGAAAACCCCCCCAAGTTTCTAGTCTTTAAGACAGTGAATGTACTGTATCTTGAAAATGGGTGCATGATGCCAAATGAATCTGAGCAGGTTTACTGTACGGGACTTTGTCGCCCTACTTAATACTTTTGCCTCGGGGGGGGGGGGGGCTATGGGAAATAAAGCAGAATTAAATTATGAAAGATGAAATGAATGTGTACATTTATGATTGATTTCCGCTCCCTCCCATCCTTTAAAAAAAACCAAAAACCAAAACCTAACCTTCCTCAATAAATGTTTTCTATACAAAATAGTGCCAGGTTAAAAAAAACACACGACAGGAGCTTTGTAGATAGGCAAAGCAATCCCTCTGTTATGTTGTAGTGAAAAGGGAATTCCCTCCCTCAGTGCCTGAGCAGCTGGCTCTGTGTGCCCTCTGCTGGAAGGATGTCAGATCTATTTGCAACCTTTTCAGTTCAAAAAGAAAAAGAAGATGACTGTGGTGTATGAAATCTGGGGTGGGGAAAGTGCAAGAGAGAATTTTCTCCTTCTCCCATAATTTTTCCAGTCTGGTGACATAATCAGAGAACTCGATTCGCAATAGGTTATATTATGTTCATAGAATCATAGAGTTGGAAGAGACCACAGGGGCCATCCAGTCCAACCCCCTGCCAAGTAGGAAACACCATCAAAGCATTCCTGACAGATGGCTGTCAAGCCTCCGCTTAAAGACCTCCAAAGAAGGAGACTCCACCACACTCCTAGGCAGCAAATTCCACTGTCAAACAGCTCTTACTGTCAGGAAGTTCTTCCTAATGTTTAGGTGGAATCTTCTTTCACATACTCAAAACAGGGAGACAACATAATTCCCTCTGTTTCTGAGGGTGAGGCTGTGAGTGCTGTTGCTTGTGTCTCTACCCACTCGCAAGAGAGAAGCATCAGCTATGTAGGGATAGGAAACGCTGATGTCTTCCAAGTATTTAGAGGCTACAGCTCTCCTGGGCCCCAGCCAGCATGGCCAGGGATGGGAATTGTGGTCCATCAACATCTGGAGAGCCTTGGTGTACAGATAACCGCCATGCAAGCAAATCTTTGCCTAGCAAGGAAACAGTGTGGTAGGCTTGGATCCCTGATTGTTTGCCTTTTCTTTCCTCCCCTTCCAGAGTATCCAGAGTGACTCTCCGAGACCAGAGGTGGCGAGGGCAGTGTAATGGCTGAGAAGCGGCGCTTGGAGCCAGTCGGGGCCGTGAGTTACAGCAAGCACCCTCGGCTGGAGGTGGAGGGAGGCCACGTTCTCTCGTCGGGTTTGTGCAGGTCGAGCGCCCTGCCTGGCTACACCTCGGAAAACCATTACAGCTACAAGGGATCGTACTTTGCGTACCCGCTGCAATGCCACGAAGGGTCCAAGTCTTTGTCTCCCTGGACTCCCGCCGAGACCCACGCCCATTGCACGGGTGCCGCGGTCAGCCACCCCCCGAGGACAGACAAAGCCCTGTGCATGCTGTACAGTCCGGAAGCAGAAAGTTTTGGGGCACGGGGGCAAATTTCCGGGCACGAGAAGGCTGGCAGCAAGTGCATGGCTGCTCAGGAGAAGCTGGCCAACTACAAGGGCCATACAGGACTCGTTCAGCAGGCCTGGGTGCATGGCTACCCGGCACAGCATTCTCCTCGAACGGCGGCAGGTTTCTCGACTCTGGCAGTGCCCAAACCGGTTTACTGGAACCACAGTTACTGTGCTGAGACCGGCTGTGGCCCGAAAGGTTCCCTAGCCTTGGGGATGCAGGTGGAGAGCATGCCCAAGCAGCCGGCAGGAGCAGAATGGGCTTTGCCATCACCTGGACACCTGGTTCACATGGAGAGGCCCGGTTGTGGCACGGCCGTGCCCCCCAAATCGGTGGTTTCCGAATCGGGTTACCTGCCATCCCACCAAGGGTCCAAAGACACTTCTGCGAGTCCTGTCGGCTTTTCGCCGTTCCGCAAAGTGTTTGAGAAATGCCAGGCCACATACCACAGCCCGCCGAATATCCCCGAGGCTCGTGGCGGAAGTCCTCGCAAACATGCGTGGTCAAAGCTACCTCCTGCTGCCAGCCCGCTGGCCAATCCCCAGAACATGATGTATCAAGAGAGGTCACCTGCATGTTACCCGCTCACTTCCTACGCACTAACTTCACACGAACAGATGCTGTTGTACCACCAGAGCTATGTGCAGGCAGAGAAACCCAATTCCCTCTTTGCTCTGCCAGCCTGCAAAGGCTTTGGCTCTCTGGGCCGCGAGGAACCCCAGCTTCTCCCAGGATCTTACTTAACACCACGGAGTTATTATCCTAGTCACTTGGACAGCTATATCTACAGAACAGTTGGTCCTCCTCCTTCTCCGGCAACCCCGCCAAGCCACCAGCCTTTTCGGGAACATGAACCCCAACCAAACGCGAGGACCAAAGCGGACTTGGTGCACGAGGCTCCCATCTCCAGCTGCACCCTGTCGGAAAAGGCTTCGTATTGTGGCTCTTTCTCCAGCAGAGATGGCCTTCCGGATTGTCGCGAGGGCGATCACGTCGCCAAGCTAAGCAACGAGAACATTCCGAGTCAATGGGCAGCTCCTCAGCGCCAGCCTTTGCAGATGCACCACCCTGCGGACAGATTGCCCGGCTTCCTTAGTGGGTTTCGGTCCATGCAAGAGGCTGCCTGCAGGGTGGGTCTGAGCCACTCGGAAGAGGCCAACGCTAAGGGAGAGGAGCTCTGTGATGCGCCCAGAAGGTCCACTTTAACACCTGAAGCCAAGAAAAGGAACTTCTGGGCTTGCAAAACTGAATCAGGGAAGTGCATAGTTATTTCGGACAGTCCAGTTGCGTCCCATGACTCTTGCCTTAAAGGAGATCCCCTCCAGAACGTCCTTGGGGATTCCAGTTCCTCATTCCAAAGTATGCTGCAGCCATCAGAGGACAAAGGGAGGGGTGCTAAAAGACCCGAGGAGCCCCTCCCCTCTTCCTCCCCTCCTATGCCGGTCATCAACAACGTCTTTAGCTTGGCACCTTACCAACGTTACCTGGCTGATTCTGAGTCAGCGGAGATTTCGCACTCTAAAAGCTGTCAAACCCAGGAGACTTCTCTTGGTAACTCAGGCAAATGCATGGAAGTTCAGAGCCCACCCCGGCCAGACCCTGTACGGTCAGGGGAAGTATCTGGGGCACTGCTGCCCGGAAGGAAAGAAACAGCTTGTGATGCAATGGCAAAAGTTGCTAAAAGGGAGGCAAGCCGCGACTGTGCAGGGGTAGTGAGAGGGAGTGAAGATTTTGCTGGGACTTGGGAGAGCTGCCGGGTTGAACGCTTGCCTCCCAGTGGGCCTGCGCCCAGTCATCAGGCCCCGCCAGCTTGTATAAATGGCAGTGCTGGGGCCAGAGAAGACCACGCCCTGGATCTCAGCTTTAAAACAGAAGGCTTGGCGGAAGTGCCCAGTCTTCAGAGGTCACCTGGGAAGATGGAGGCTGTTGAAAGGGAAAGTTCAGAGAGCAAAGGGAAGGAGGCGGGCGAGACTTTGCCTAAGGGGCAGGAGATTGTGCAGGAGGCTAATGTGCAAACGGCAGAGTTGGCCGGGAAAAGCGGCACTGCGGGAAAGAGCAGCTTTCACAGCTCTTCGGCATTCTTGTACAAAAAATTCAAAATCCAAAAATCGCACGCAGCTGGGCGAGGTTGTGCAGTGCAACAAGACTCTTCCTCCTTGCAGCTGAGCTCCCATGTGTTTGTTAAGGCCAGTGATGTCTCTCTGCGAGAAGGCTCTGGACAAGCAACAGATCTGCAAAGCAACCCACCAGTTCAACAAAGCCTCCCGCAAGCGGCGACTCGGCAAAACACGCCTCCGGTTCAGCAAAGCCTCCCCTATGCAGCGACTCGGCAAAACACCCCTCCGGTTCAGCAAAGCCTCCAGCAAGCAGTGACCCAAGCCGAAACTCAACTCTTGCCACAGAATTGCTTTAACATTAAGCTGCTAGATGCTTCAAAAGCTTCGCCTCCTAGCGCGTCTGCTGCGTCTCCTGCCCTGGGAGAGACCCGTGCCTCGCTTTCCACCAGCAGCGAATCGCCCGGTCAGCAACATTCCCCCAGGCAGCATTTCACTGCCTTGCATACTTCTATCTGCGCCATTATTTCCTGCTCTGTGTCTACCTCTGCTCCAGAGCTGCTCAAGGAGTGGCTGGAGAAGACCAAGTCCAAAGGGGCTTGCCAAGAGAAGGCAGCAGGGTCGGCGAAGCACAAGAACGGCTCCAAGTTTTCTGAAGCTCCAATGCCTTCCAAGGGCAAGGAGATCTGGCTGGCTTTCAAGGACATGGCACTGTTCCTTAACAAACTGCTGTCTCAGCTGGAGGCGATCCTGTTTACTCGCAAGTGCCCCTTTCCTCACGTGATCCGAGCGGGCACTATCTTCATCCCCATCCACGTGGTGAAAGAGACCCTCTTCCCCAACCTGTCCAGCTCCTCTGTTGACCACGTGCTGCAGGACCACAGGGTGGAGCTACGACCCACAACCTTAACTGAGGAGAGGCTGCTGAGGGACCTGGAGCTAAAGAGCTGCACCTCCCGGATGCTGAAGCTGCTGGCCTTGAAACAGCTGCCCGATATCTACCCAGATCTCCTGAACCTCCACTGGCACGACTGCGTCAAGCAACAGCTTGGTAAGTGCAGCTAGCGTTGGCATGCAACCTGCTTTTCAGCAAGGAGCTCTCTCTCCGCTCTACCCTGAAGCAAAAGGATATATCTGCTGTACTCTTGGGTTTTCGTGCCTGCGCTCAGCTGCTTCTCGTTTTGCATGGATGGTATTCTTGGATTAGCGCTCCTCTGTGAAGTCTAGGCATTTACATGACTGTGAGTGTGCCATGTAGGATGGGAGCTCTTGTCTAGTTCAGAATCCAGTGGGGCGTGGGTGCAAATGTATAGGACCATTCCAGCCTCTTAATTTGGATAGGGCAGAAAGGAGCTGGTTTAGGCTGCAGGGACGTTGGCAGAAGGAATGGTGAAATTGTTAGGGGAAGGGGAGAATCTCTCTCTGTGTGTGCATACGTATACACACACCCTTCAGCTGGAAAAAAATAGAAACAGGCCAAGGGAGCCAGCATTTGTCCACAGACAGCTTTCTGGGCCGTGTGGCCAGCATGACTAAACCACTTCTGTTGCAACGGAACACCATGACAGAAGCCAGAGCGCATGGAAATGCTGTTTACCTTCCCGCCGCAGTGGTACCTATTTATCTACTTGCATTGGCATGCTTTTAAACTGCTAGGTTGGCAGGAGCTGGGACAGAGCAACAGGAGCTCACCTCATCACAGGGATTCAAACTGCCAGCCTTCCTATCGGCAAGCCCAAGAGACTGTGGAGTTCCGCAACCCCATAGTCGCCTTTGACTGGACTTAACCATCCAGGGGTCATTTACCTTAAAGGTAAAGGGACCCCTGACCATTAGGTCCAGTCGTGTCTGACTCTGGGGTTGTGGTGCTCATCTCGTGTTACTGGCCGAGGGAGCCGGTGTACAGCTTCCGGGTCACGTGGCCAGCATGACAAAGCTGCTTCTGGCGAACCAGAGCAGCGCACAGAAACGCTTACCTTACCTTTACCTAAAGAGAAACATTTCTACCTGTCAGAATTATAGAACCATAGAATTGTAGATGGGGTTGGAGAGGACCCTGAGGCTCATCTAGTCCAATCTGGGGGGCGCGGGTGGCGCTGTGGTCTAAACCACTGAGCCTCTTGGGCTTGCCGATCAGAAGGTCAGCAGTTTGAATCCCCACGATGGAGGAAGCTCCTATTGCTCTGTCCCAGCTCCTGCCAACCTAGCAGTTCGAAAGCACACCAGTGCAAGTAGATCAAGTGGTACTGCTGTGGCGGGAAGGTCCAGGGGTCCTTTTCCTTTTCCTTCTTCTTCTTTTTAGTCCAATCCCCTGCAATGCAAGACTTTCCACTAAAGCATCCACGACAGATGGCCACCCAACCTCTGCTTAAAAACCACCTAGGAAAGTCCACCACCTTCCGAGGGAGTCAGTTTCATGGTTGGACAGCTCCCACAGCCAGAAAGTTATCAAATGTAGCACCCCACTGCACACCAGGATATCCCATCTGCTCCCTAGCCTTGGGGATGCAGGTGAAAATCACGCCCAAGCAGCCTGCAGGGGCAGAATGGGCTATGCCATCGTCGGGACACCTGGTTCTCATGGAGAGCCCCGGTTGCAGCATGGCCGTGTCCCCCACGGTGGTTTCTGATACAGGTGTCCTGCCATTATACCAAGGGTCCAAAGATGCTGCCATGAGCCCGGTGGGCTTTTTTGCCTTTCCGCAAAGTGTTGGAGAAATGCCGAGCGACATGCCACGGCTTGAATATCTCATGGTGGAAGTGCCAGGTTCAGTCCCCAGCCAAGGGATCGAAGAAGCAGCTGATAAGAAAGACGTCTGCCGAGCCCCTGGAGAGCTGCTGCCAGCCAGAGCAAGCAATACTGGCCAAAGTGGACAATCTGACCTTGTAAAAGGCAGCTGTCTATATCCACGTTTGTGTGTGGAGGGTATTAGAGGCTGGTGGCCCTATTTGTGCTGCTCACCAATCCTAGCACCCCCCCTTACACTTCATGCAAACGCTCTATCCTCTAACAGCTCCTTTGATTCCCCCATAGCCTCACGGCTCTTCCAAGCCTCCTCACAAAAAATCCAGGCACTACAACTCCTCACACAGGGGGTGTGCAATGATAGCCTAACATGTGTACAGTGGAACCTCTGTTTACGAACATTATCTGTTCTGGAAGACCGTTCGACTTCCGAAACATTTTTGAAAACCGAGGATCAATGGGCTGGCTGCAAAGACAATGGGGAAAAAGAAAAGAAAAATGTGCCTCGGAAGCTGTTCGACTTCCGAGGCACGTTCGAAAACGGAAGCAATTACTTCCGGCTTCCGAATCGTTCGGCTCCCGAGATACTCAAAAACCGAGGTTCCACTGTATATATATTTGGAGAGAGAGAAGGCACAAGCTTCTTTTTGCAGAGGGGACTGTCACCCTTAGATTAGCTCCAAACAAACACCCACTGCAAGCCAACTTTATGACCGACCCTTTCACTAACACACCAGATGATTATGCGTAACTTTATTTTTTTCCAGGTCCCAGTTCACAGGCTGTCCTGCATACCTCCAAGTAGGTATCTGTTCTTTGTGTGGGGTTTATGTGGTGTGCAGCTGCTTATGGTGATGGAGACCAGCTGGTGCCCCCGGCCTCTGGACCTCCAGGGTGGTTGGACTCCCAGCTCCCATAATCCCCGACCAGCAGGTATGCTGGCTGGAGCTGATGGGAGTTGCAACCCTCACCAGGAATGGTGGGGTTTGTAGTTCAGCAACAACTGGAGGGCCAAGTGTTCCCCCCGCACTTTCCCTAAGTAGTAGAGCCCATGCTTTGCCAACAGAAGGACCCTGGCTTTGACCCCTAGCACTGGGATGGGGAAACTGGGTGCACTCTTAATGTGGTTGGACTCCAGCTCCCATTAGTCCCAGGCAGCATGACCCAATAGGCAGGGGTAGTGCTCGTCCCCACCACCACCGCCTGCCCTGGAATGATGCTACTCTGGTGCTTTGTGAAATTTTGAATGGTAGGGCATAGCCAGTCTTGCTGTGGGGGGTGTCCCTGAGTGGGCTGCAGTGGGCCCTGTCCCAAGGTGCCAGATGACTATGCCAGTCTTGCTTGAAAGCATAATTTGAACCTCACTGTTCCAGTGTGAATTGCCCGGAGTCGAGATGTTCGGCTTGCTTAAGAAATCAATTGGAAAAGGCAAGTGATGATAAGCTGTCCTAAAGCATTAGATGTCATGGACTGGGCAGAGGAGGAATGGTGGAGGCCGCCTCTCCAGCCTGACCCACCCAGAGAAGAAGACAGTTCAGAATTACAACAGGGGTTTGAGCCAGAACACAGCTCAGAGGCAGATGAGGGGAAAAGATGGAAAATAATTGGGGGGGGGGGGGAGGAGGAGGAGGAAGCACCAAGAGGGGGGCAATAGCAGGCGGACATAGTGTCTTTAGAAAGCATTCCTTACCCCCCTTCCCAGAACCTGGCAAGCATTGAAAGTAGGAGAGCAAAGAGCTCAAAGGCAGAGGGCACTTTTCAGCACCTGTAGCAATGATGCATGAGTAAGTGGGAGAGACGGAAGGGGTGGAGACTCACTCGGGACAACGCCATTATTCCAGGAGGTAGCATTCCTAATCCTCTCTCTGTGAATTTTGAATAAAAAGCAGCTGGTGAGGACTTTTCCTTGTCTTATCCTTTCCTGGCAACCTGCTGTGGCGGTTGGTTCCTCTGCCACCTGGCATTAGCACTGCAAGTGTGGGCATCAATGGGTGCCACCTCTGTGATGGAGATTTCAAAAGGTTGCAGTGATGCTGTTACCCTGGAGTCTGAACTCTTGCTTAAGAACGTGGATGGGGAAATTGTGGCCATCTCAGGTATTTGCAGGGCCACAACTCCCATCAAACCCTGACCATTGGCCAAGCTGGCTGGAGCTGTTGGGAGTGTGGAGTCCAGCAACATCTGGAGAGTTCCAGGTTCCCCAGCTTTGTGCTCAAGAACAAGATTCACCTGGCCCCCAGTTTCTTTGCATGAAAACCAGTATTCCATTGCAAATTGTCCAGTGGACTCCAGTTGACCTTCTTCCCTTTCCATGGCTTAAGAGCATCTTTGCAGGAGCTCGATCAGGTGTACAGCCCCACCTAGGGACACGGGTTGTGCTGTGGTCTAAACCACTGAGCCTCTTGGGCTTGCCGATCAGAAGGTCGGCGGTTCGAATCCCTGTGACAGGGTGAGCTCCTGCCAACCTAGCAGTTCGAAAGCACACCAGTGCAAGTAGATAAATAGGTACCACTGCGGCAGGAAGGTAAACGGCGTTTCCGTGCGCTCTGGTTTCCGTCATGGTGTTCTGTTGTGCCAGAAGCGGTTTAGTCATGCTGGCCACATGACCCGGAAAGCTGTCTGTGTACCGCCAGCTCCCTTGGCCTGAAAGCGAGATGAGCGCCACAACCCCATAGTCACCTTTGACTGGACTTAACCATCCAGGGGTGCTTTACCTTCAGCCCCACCTACTGGGGGAGTCCAGGTGAGAGTCTGTTGCATCTTCTGAGTGAAGGATGTGTGTTTTCTGATCCGCTTTATAGGACTGCAATGGATGATTTTGTGTTGAGGGCGCAGGCACTAATTTGACTGAACGTTTATTATTAATTTTCTGGTTCCACAGGTGATCTAGCGGAGGAGAGCCCAAAGATCAACACTGAAGCTTTATCACCAGACGACTTGAAGTCAACAGATGCAGCCAGATGTTTACAGGGTATGACAGCCCAGTCTCTCACCCAAGACTTTGCAGGGAAGCATAAGCAAGGCAAAAAATATGGATTGGATTCTTGTTTGCCGTCCAAGACCTGCCAACAAGTAGATGATGATATGTCTCAGGGACCTTCCTCACCTTCTATCCGAAGGGACGCTGCCTTAAAGGGAGCAAAGTTGCAGCCTGAGAAAGACTCTGCCTCTGTGGCCTTGAGGACCAAAGGACTGCCGCTTCACTCTAAGGCTGCAGAGCGGCTTTTGCCAGCCCTTAAACTCCCCGGGGCTCTTAAGGTGAAGCTGGCCAATTCGGATGCCAGGAAAACAGCCAGTACCTCAAAGGGTCTCCACCACCGTCAGAAATCTATGGTCCACATAAAATTCCAGAACGCCCTTCGAGATATTCAGGGGCCACCGGCCCACACAGCTGCAGGGAAGAAGAGGGGGAAGCCATCTTCACGGCTCCTGAAGAGGTTCAAGCGCCGGGCGCCAGGTGGGGCAAGGGCCTCCGCCTTGCCCCCTCAGTATCCGGAACTGGTTGGCAAGCGGATCAGGCACTTGTACGAGGAGAAGGACAAGACGGAAGCATGGTATCCAGGAGTGGTGCTGCGGGTTCACAAACGCCACAAGAACCCTCTGAAGACCGTTTACGAGGTGCAATACGACAGTGAGCCAGAGTGGCAATATTACCTCGAGATTTTGCAGGACTATAAGAAAGGCTGGCTGGAGGTGGATGAGTGAGTGAGTGAGTGAGTGTGTGTGTGTGTCTGTTTGGTGTGGGTGAGGAGAGTGAGATAATGTCAAAATGGGTCATCCTGCAGGCAGATTGGAACCCCATTAGCAAGCTGCCTGAAAACATAGCTATGTTCCATGGTCCTAGGCATCTCCCACCCCTAATCTCCATGCATTTTGGAGAGGCTGATGAGGACTCTCTCCAGATGTTCCTCTGGTGGTGTGGAGCCTGCCAAATGTCACATGTCTTCAGGAAACCTTGGCATATTGCGGTAGTTTGTGGTGGCAGCCATGTCAAAGGAGGAACATGGGAACAGGACCCAGAGTTCACAAGATGGCTTCTGTGCTCTTCCTCCCACCACCAAAGCACACTGCGCTTGCTGCTGAGTGAGGCAGCTGGCTACTGGTCTTTTAAAACTCCTCCGTTCAGGGTTGAGATCCAGGTTTGAGGAAGCCCTTGGTCTGTTCGGCGCTGGTGGGTCCCCTCTTGTGTTGGTGGACAATGGCAGGTTTAGCTGGCCGCGGTGACAGAAAGCTGTTGTCTCATCACCCTCTAAATTTCCCACAATGCTCCAGAGTGACAGCAGGTCAGGGGCATTGTGGGAAAGGAAGAGCTGCCTGGCACTGCTCAGAGGGCCAGCGAGAAAAAAGGATGTGTGGATCCCTGGATCCCTTGCAAACCATGAGACTTCCGTGTATTCTGAAATGGTCCAGATACAATTATTAAGCAATTGCCAGTTTGGGTGCTGGAGAGAAAAAGATTTTGCTTGGCAGTTTTTTTTTAGTTCATTCTCCTTCCTGCTGCCTCCACACCCATGACAAAAAGAGTGAATCCAGCATTACTGGTCCAGTGGCATAAGAGGGCAATGAACTTAGACTGTGACCACTTGGCCCTATGTGCTCACCCTGGTGAACAGTAGCTAATGGTTCATTGTGAACACATCGATTTTAGCTGCTTTGCTACTCCTTGCTGTTGCAAGGAGAGAAGCAAACCACGATCCCTGGCTCAGAATTCTGGCTTGCTGCCAACTAAGTCAGAGTAGACCCATTGAAATTAATGGACTTAATCCTGTTGTGTCCAATAATTTCTGTGGGTTGGCTTTGAATTGAACTAGCACTGGATCCAAGCCTATGTCCAGGCCAAGAACCATGGTTTGTTTTGTTCAAAAACAAAAAACCATGGTCAGCACCTGAGATTTGTTCATGGCTTACCTCTTGGGGGTTTGCTTGAGTGGAAGGAAAAAAGACCGCTATTCCATATTTCGAGACAATGCTACGCCCAGAATCATCAGTTTGTTTCTCCCAATGGGGTGGAAGAAAGCAGCCAAGATCATCATGTTCACAGTAAAAGTCATTCACCTTGGTTTGCCACGGAGTGTGGATTGGGCCTGCAGTTCGGTTGTTTTGCTTGTTGATGCAGCAGGCAAGACTGGTGGGTGGGTGGAAGAGAGGAACGGATCCTTGCAGCATGGAGGCAGGACCTGTTGCTGTACTAGCAGCTTCTTCTCCTTCCTGCTTTCTTGAGGCATCCAAAAAGAGATGAGCAGTACCTTTCGACCCCATTGGCATTGCAGAAAGGGCTGCATTTCATGGGTTTCCTTTTCATGTAGATTAATTTCACTCACGAGAGATGCCCTGCTATCTACCTGACTCTGGTTCTTTTTCTTTTTGGATGCCTTTCTTGCCAAATTCACTTGCTCAAACCATGCAGGTGAGGTAGAAGCCCTGTTTTCTGAGTTACAGCTTTTCGGATTCAGCATGACTGAATGTGCCTTCCTACAATAATACGTATGGATACAAAGCATCACCGCACATAGAAAGCTAGCACGCCATGGTTCTGTTTTCCCCTGATGTGCTACTTTTCTAAGTGCGGCAGGTTTTTTCTTTTCTTTTTGAGTCGGGAGATTTGTGAAGCATTCAGTCTTGGTAGCCTCCACCCGTCACCATCAGAAGAGAATCAGCTTGGAAATAACTTTACCATTTCACCTGCTTTCTGTGATAACAATGACCAATGCTTAAGTCTAATGGGGACCACTTGATACGTTGTTTTTTTTAAAGTCAGTTTCCCTCCTTTGTGTGTATTTAAAAAAAGAGAAGACAGGTTTGAAAAGTCCTGGTTTCTCCATAACGTCAATGGGGACATGGCTCCTGTACGTAAATGTCTGGGGTTTTGTGGCTTAAACTACCACATTTTAGAAATGTGACAGCTTGGCCTTTATAAGGAGTTACTGCTGCCTTCAGTTTTTTTTTTTAAGGCTTCAAATTGGTACTTTTTTTGTGTGCAGGTTTTCAAAGAAGTTCTTGGTACTGTTTGTGGGCTTAGATCCATCACTTTTTTTTTTAAAAGAAGCTCTTGTGTATATTAAAGGGAATCGGAAAGGAAAGTATGAATGACAGATTAGCTCTGTCATAGTCCAAGACACCTGAAGATGTGTTTGTGCTGGTGGCAAAATTACTGTTCTGAACTCGCAGCGGACTGGAAGGCTTTAGATTTGACAAAGTTCCTTTCCAGCCAGCTCTGGGCAGAATTCAGAGACTAGGTTTGTGTTAAAAAACACAACACCTCAAGCTGGGTCACAGAGGAAGCGATTTATCTTAAGCAAATCTTAGGCAAGGGATGCATCGCGACGCCCCCTGTGCTCATGTGATAGTATCTAGAGGCAGCACCACTTGCCATTATCTCCTTGTTATTGTTGTTGTTGCTGTAATTATTGCTATTAATATTATTATTTTCATGGTGCACTGAGTGTGCAGATCGGTTTGGAAAGGGGGGGGGGGAGCCTGCTATTTCCCCACCTTTCAGTGCTGCCAGACAATTTAAAAAAGGGATCTTTTCTCCACCTCATTTAAGTACTGTGCAACCATTTGGAAACAAGTGTTTGATACTGTATATTTTGTACAGAGTTCCAATGAGAGCACCTTGGCCTTTTTATTTAAATAATAATAATAAAAGTTTTGTAAGGATACAATTTCTAAGAGGTGCTTCACCAAGATTAAAATGTCTGTTTTGGAACTGGTGTGTTGTTTGTCTTCTCTTTGTGTGTTCATTCATCGCTCTGTTTAATAGCAGACCCGGGTGACCGAGTGCCTGTCGTTTCTGGAAGTGCGATGGAACCATCCCAAAATACAGTAGTGCTTTCAATGCACATCAGTGACTCTCTAGTGCAAGTCTACACATATATTTTTTTTAATCCCCCAAATGGCTTGTCAAGAACTTTAATGCTTCCAGGCCAAATAGAACATTGGAGAGTCCATTAAAGGAAAGCTGGTGCCAAACTGGATCTTTGACCCGGGTGAAATAAAGCCCTATCATTTCTTAATTTCTAGGATTTAGGGCATGGGTAGGCAAATTAAGGCCCGGGGGCCCTATAGCATTCTAATTCCAGCCTGTGGACGGTCCAGGAATCAGCGTGTTTTTACATGAGTAGAATGTGTCCTTTTATTTAAAATGCATCTCTGGGTTATTTGTGGGGCATAGGAATTCGTTCACCCCAAAAAATATAGTCCGGCCCCCCACAAGGTCTGAGGAACAGTGGACCAGCCCCCTGCTGAAAAAGTTTGCTGACCCCTGGGGGGGTGGGTCCCCTAAAACGTATAACATTATGAATAAAAATAACACAACTGGTCTGTCTAGAACAGGGGTCAGCAACCTTTTTCAGCCATGGGCTGGTCCACTGTCCCTCAGACCATGTGGTGGGCCGGACTATTTTTTTTTTGGGGGGGGGGAATGAACGAATTCGTATCCCCGCAAATAACCCAGAGATGAATTTTAAATAAAAGGATACATTCTACTCATGTAAAAACACACTGATTCCCAGACCGTCCGCGGGCCGGATTTAGAAGGAGATTGGGCCACATCTGGCCCACGGGCCTTAGGTTGCCTGCCCCTGGTCTAGAACCGGGTTCCAGCTAGACCAGTGTTCCTCAACCTTGGGTCCCCAGATGTTTTTGGCCTACAACTCCCATCATCCATTGCTAGCAGGACCAGTGGTCATGGATGATGGGAATTGTAGGCCAAAAACATCTGGGGACCCAAGGTTGAGGAACACTGAGCTAGACTACAGTTCCCATCATCCCTGACCACTGGGCCTGCTAGCTACGGATGATGGGAGTTGTAGTCCAGCTGTTTTTGGAGATCCAAGTTTGGGAAACCCTAGTCTAGAAATCCACGAACATCTGTCAGGGAAGGTAGGGGAAGGAGAGCTTTTTCAGCCCAAAGACTGAACCCCCTTGCAGAAACATTTATAAATGTGTGTGTTTGGGGGGAGGGGCAAGAAACAATACTGGGTGGAGGAATTTGGACCTGGGAGACCAGGGTTCATATCCCCACTGAGCCATGAAGCTCACTACTGGGTGACTTTGGGTGAGTCACAGTCTCGGCCTAAAATGCAAACCATGTACAGCACCTCTCCTTGGAGGAAAGGAGCACCGCAACTCCAGAGTCGTTTGCAACTGGACTTAACTGTCAGGGGTCCTTTACCTTTTTACTGTTACTTATATACATGACCAGCCTGTTAAAAACAAAACCAGTATGCTAAAATAAAAGCTTTTTAACACACTGAACAAAGCTATACCCTTCCTGCAGGACAGAAACAAAACGTTTGCAGAAAACGAGTCGAACATGAGGAAGGGGCAATGCAATGAAATAATAGCGCCATTCACATTTGATGGATTTAACAGCCAGGGGAAGGATCCCATTCGCAGGTCTTGGCACCTCTGGAAACACATTCCTAAAGGGAAGGTGGTCCCATGTTTAAAATGGACTTTGGTCTTGTTTATTTAGTTTTGTTTGGTTGGGGATTTCCCCCTCTTTGTTGTCTTGGCAGATTGTGGATAAGGTAGCTTCCACTGCCACAAAGAGAAAGCATTTGCAAAGAGCTTGGAGAGTCACACCAATTATAAAACCCACATTTGGGATTTTATTAGGGCAACCAAAACAGTGACAACTAAAGTGTGTACACATTCAGATTTTTTTTTCTTTTTAAAAATTTTATTTAGTGTTTCAGATTTTAGAAATTTACAAACCATTAAAACAATAACCAACACAAAAAGAGAATTCCAAAGAATCTCCTGAACTTCCCTCCTCCTCTTTGTGGGGTCCCTATATTAACCTTTTCCTCCTGCATCTTGTCTATTACCCTGTTTCTCCCAAAATAAGACATAGCCATAAAATAAGCCATAGCAGGATTTCTATGCATTTGCGAAATATAAGCCGTTCCCCGAAAATAAGCCATACCCCGAAAATAAGCCATAGTGACGTGGTACCTCCCATTAAAACAGCCTGGAGAGGTGTGGCTATGCAGCGTACCGATGCGACACGGTTAAAATAAGACATCCCCTGAAAATAAGCCATACTGTGTTTTGTTGAGCGGAAAAAAAATATAAGACGGTGTCTTATTTTAGGAGAAACACGGTAATCCAAATCTACATATAATAACCAAAATTCAACATTAAAACTGCAAGTGTTATTCCAATCCTACTACTAATAATTTTAATTGTTTACAATGGTTTTTAAGGTGTTAAATACTTTTCCCCTTCCATATTAAAAATTTGGTCTTCCCGATTTCTGATTCTTCTGGTTATTTTTGCCATCTCCGCATAGTCCATCAACTAAATCTGCCATTCTTCTCTGGTAGGGACTCTCTCTTCTTTCCATCTCTAGGCTATTAACATCACAGGTAAAAGATTGGGGATATGGGTGGTAAACAATACAAAGGGTTGGGCGAGGGGGGGGGATGGCTGATATTAGAGCCATAGAGGAGGGGTCAGCAAACTTTTTCAGCAGGGGGCCGATCCACTGTCCCTCATACCTTGTGGGGGGCCGGGCTATATTTTGAAAAACAACAACAAAAACACGAATTCCTATGCCCCACGAATAACCCAGAGATGCATTTTAAATAAAAGCACACATAAAAACACACTGATTCCTGGACCATGCAAGGGCCGGATTTAGAAGGCCATTGGGCCGGATCTGGCCCCCAGGCCTTAGCTTGTATACCCATGCCATAGAGGGAATTTGCATTTAGACGCAGTCTTAAGGTGGAATGCAGGGGGGGGGAGGTGCAAAACACCTCACAGAGCTTCATTTAAATGTGACATTGTCCCCCACTCCATTTCTGTTGTCTTGTCTTGCCCAGTGAAGCATTCTGGAGAACTCAAAAATTTGCACACTTTATTTTGTAACAGCTTGGTTTGGAATTCGGAATTTTTCTACATGGGCTGACACAGCTACAGTTGCTTTTGGGTGACAAAAACCAGAAGCAACCATAATGCTCTGGGGGCAAAACACACTCTACAGTAAAATTTACAAACGGGGTTTCTTCCATACCTAGTGTGAGAGCCAGTGTGGTGTAGCACTTAGTGTGTTGGATTGGGAACCTGGGAGACCAGGGTTCAAATCCCCCACTCAGCCGTGAAACTCACTAGGTGACCTTGGCTCAGTCACGTCCTCAGTCTAACACACCTTGCATGGTTGCTGTGTGATATGATAGCCATGTTCAAATATATAAAAGGATGTCATATAGAGGAGGGAGAAAGGTTGTTTTCTGCTGCTCCAGAGAAGCGGACACGGGGCAATGGATTCAAACTACAAGAAAGAAGATTCCACCTAAACATTAGGAAGAACTTCCTGACAGTGAGAGCTGTTCGACAGTCGAATTTGCTGCCAAGGAGTGTGGTGGAGTCTCCTTCTTTGGAGATCTTTAAGCGGAGGCTTGACAGCCATCTGTCAGGAATGCTATGATGGTGTTTCCTGCTTGGCAGGGGGTTGGACTGGATGGCCCTTGTGGTCTCCTCCAACTCTATCATTCTATGAAGATAAAATGGAGAGGAAGAGAATCATGTTTGCCACCTTCAGTCCCTTGAAGACAAGGTGGGATATACATGCAACAAAAATAGATATATGAGATAGACTCATGACATGCAAAGCGAGATATGTCAAGCCTTTGCTTGTTATAATTGTGATGATTATGGCACACAGCTGATGAGAACCCCAAATTAACAATTTCAATTTGGGGTTTTTTATCAGCTGTGTGCCATAATCATCACAATTATAACAAGCAAAGGCTTGACATATCTCGCTTTGCATGTCATGAGTCTATCTCATATATTAAACTCCAGTAGCTAATGAAAACAATTGCTTACATAAATGGACTTTTCCTGCATTGTGGTGGGTTGGACTAAAATCCTAGTGGTCCCTTTCAACTCTATCATTCTGTTTACCCAGCTTTTGGTAAACATGTAAAATGATTATAACATTCAAACACAGGTTTTTTGTGGGGGGCATTTTAACATTTTCTCTGAAGCTTTAGTTTTTGATTAAAAAATGTACTCAATACCAGATTTTTTTTAATGTGTTCAAGACTAGGATTTTTAAATATGTGGAAAACTGCTTAGATATTAAAAAAAAAAAATCCCTTCCAGTACCACCTTAGAGACCAACTAAGTTTGTTCTTGGTATGAGCTTTCGTGTGCATGCACACTTCTTCAGATGCACTGAAACAGAAGTCACCTGACCCTTATATATAGTGAGAGAGTGTTACCTGTAACTGCTTAGATATTTTTGCTAAAAGATAAGTGGCCCGCAAACTGTTGTTATCAAGTTGTTTTATTTATTAAAAAATCGGTGTATACTACTCAGTGACAGAAAATATCAAGATGGTGTACATCAGCATATACATATAAAATGAGATAAACATATTTTTCTCCAGCGCAACCTCCCCTTTCTTTTGGATTTAACACCCCAGTGTGTCTGGCAAGGAAGAAAGCTAGCTTTACCTGGTAAAATATGCTGAAAGACATGATGTTATTGTTGCATCCAAACAGATGACAGCCTTTTTCTCTTTAGTTTTCCCCATAAAAGACCTTCGGAAATGACTTTCCTTAAGGCTTTGAACTTTGGAATCCTTCCTTGAGGCTGTTCTTTTAACAGCAGGGCCATTTGCAGCAATTAGCAGGTGATCTGCATTTTTTATTCTGCTCCATATTTCACTTCTAAACATCACATTTTACTTAAAGGCACAGGAGCCATATCTCACAGGAACCCTACCCTGTTAATTCATGGTCCTCCAACCAGGTTTGCTCAATATAAGTCCCAGGAGGAAATGTGTGGCAAAGTCTACTCCAAACATCCGAAGGGCACTAGGTCAGAAAAGGCTGTGGTTAGCAAGTTAGACCTGGTAGATCCTCACTGACCTTGGGCTAGTTATTCTCTCTCAGCCTAACCTACCTCATAGGGTTGTTGTGGGGGGAATTAAATGAAAGCCCTTGGTGTAAGAGTAAGATAAAATTGCAATTAATACCAATAATCCATCTCCTTGGCTGATTTAATTATTTGTGAAAGTACTCTGCAATAGGCATTGAGGAAGCTCACAGAGAAGTCAGTGCATAGTTAAAATCATGGGTAGTTTGCGCTGGTAGAAGAAAAATGTCTTGGAGGTGTAATTTAATGTTGAAATGTGCACTGTATTTGGCAAAAAAAAAAGCATAGTCCTATCAGCCCAGGGAATGACCATTGTCCTCATGTCCTGCTCTAGGCTTCCCATCTATTTGGCCACTGTGGGAAGGAGGATGTTAGACTTGTCCCGACCCCGCAGAACTCTACTTATGCTAATGTACTAACATCTATGTACATTTCTCTATGTCATGATTTGCTGACACCATGTTAAGAGAGAATCTTCCACTAAGTACTTTCATGTTTTGTAGGGCTCAAACAAAAGAGGGGGAACTTTTGGCGAAACTTGTTCAGGAGTACCAAAAGGTGCTTCTAGGGCTGCCTTCAGATGTCTTTTAAAAATAGGATAGCTGGTTATTTCCTTGACATCTGATGGGAGGGCGTTCCACAGGGCGGGAGCCACTACTGAGAAGGCTCTCTGTCTGGTTTCCTTGTAACCTCACTTCTTGCAATGAGGGAACCGCCAGAAGGCCCTCGGCGCTGGATATCAGTCTCCGGGCTGAATGATTGGGGTGGAGATGCTCCGTCAGGTATACTGGACCGAGGCCTTTGAGGGCTTTAAAGGTCAGCACCAACACTTTTAATTGTGCTTGGAAACGTACTGGGAGCCAATGCAGATCTCTCAGGACCCATGAGAACATTGGCAGGTTTATTGTGATAACCTGCAGTTTCTTAAGAGTATATATTTAAATAAGATCAATAAATGAGCAAATTTAGTTAATTTGGATGTGCAGAAGATATTAAAAATAAATTTAAGGAACTGCAGAAGGAGGGGTAAGGAAGGCAAGTTTTGAAATGTCAAAATGATAATTAGCAAAATGTATAAACCCGAAAAGTATAAATAAAATTATAAAGCTGAACACGGGGTTGGGGAGTTGGGGAGACATTGAGCCTGTCAAAATCTGCTTCTTTTCCATATACAATCCTTTGGTCCAACCCTGCCTTCTGGAGCTGCAGAGAAGACGTTTGCTCTGCCTTCTGCATTGGCAACCCTTCTTCATATTTGAAGACGGGCATGGATGTTGCATGGATATGCTTAATCACAAGGAGGTTCTGCTACAAAGAATTTCTTATCAGCCTTGCACATGAAGACTATATTCCAAAACTCCCCCCGCCCCCATGAATGCTCACTTAGGGTCTGGTCCCATCAAACTAGGATTGCCAACTGTTCATGGTGGAGAACCTGGTCAGGCACTCTCCCGCATCTTTAAGAGAGGTTTGAGCTGCAGTACTACACTAGGGATACTCTTCAGGGCATGGAACTAAGCAAGTTTGCTTAGGATAAAAGTGCTCTTAAAGGCCCAGCAGCAGGAACTGGTTCAAAACGTTGGCAATCCCACGTTGAAATCAATAGGGCATGCTTTCGCACATAGGTAGAAACCCCGGGGCTAAAAAGCGGATTGCCAACTGACCATCAAGCCTGCCTGGGTTACCTGGCCGTGTAACAACACCAGCCATTTGCTAGCAGATCACAACCACCGGCTTGCTCCTGCTGCTTAAAAACACAGCAGCACAAAAGTTGGCAACACTGTACTGTTATTACTCTTGGTATCTGAAGAAGTGTGCATGCACACGAAAGCTCATACCAAGAACAAACTTAGTTGGTCTCTAAGGTGCTACTGGAAGGAATTCTTTATTTTATTTTGTTCTTACTCTGTTACGCGTATGTTCTGTTACAGTGCCTCTGTTGTGATGGTTTTGCAACCCGCATGTTGCTTTTTCAATACCAAAGTTTCAAGGCGGTTTACAGGCGCTTTTTGGGAAGACAGGAGCACACCAAAACGTACCTGGCTCCTCTTCCTCCTCATGAGTAAAACCTGCTCAGACAGCCGGGGAGGCGTCAGCACCAGAAAAAAAGACGACCCGCCGGGTGGCCGCGATTGTTTTGCAAAACCTTTGTTGAGATCGGTCCTCCTTTGGCTTGGAGGCGATTATCTCCTGCAAAAAGGTGTTAATTGGGCTTGCAACCTGAAGCAGGCATTGGGTTTCTGGGAAATCTCAGTCTCCGCCCCTCAAAGGACAAATGCAATAACAGGAGGCGCGGAGGAGCAGGCTGGGGTGCAAGTCTTCTTTTCTGTGCTTGGATTCGTTCCTTGCAGGTAAGAAAACGGCGGCGGCGGCGGCGGCGGCTTCCATGAAATGGGTCGAGGGGAGCGAACAGGTGACCTGATTTGCTCTAGTCCTGTCTCAAGAACCCTCTCTTCCCAATCTGCTTCCCCTTCTAATAATAACTATAATAAATGAAGGGCGACGATGGTCTGCAGTTTAATGCTGTGCCGTCGTTGAACTGGGCTGCATTGCCCTTATCTTTTTAACGGGTTGGGGTGGGGGTGGTAGAGGAATATTCCAAGTCAATGAACAAGCTGGCAAATGCAAACTCCTTGCCAAGCCTGGTCCAGAGAGATGCAGCTTCTACAAATCGCGGGGTAAGGGGTGCGAGGTTCAAATCTCCCACTCAACTGGGTAAAGGATTGTTGGAAATTTGCTTCTCGGCCTAACCTACCTCACAGGGTTGTTGCGAACTGAGGAAGGAGGACAAGCATCTGGACATGAGCTCTTTTGGAAGACTGGAGCACACCAAAACATACCTGGCTCCTCTTCCTCCTACACTGAAGGTTAGGACCCGCACTTGCCTTGCAATTGTAGAAAAAATTGGGGTTCCCTTTTGCAGGGCACACCTTTGTTCTTTTCTCAACAAGAAAATAAAGATCTTCCTGGCTTTCCTTCTACTGGTTCCTGCTTCCATCCATTCTTTCACCCATCATGGACTTAGGGGACTCCGAGACTCTTGGGGAGTTGGGCAGCTAAAGCCAATCTCAGTTGTTTCTGCAATTGCTAGGGACAATGAATGCCAAGCTTCGAAAGCCTTGATGGGTCTCCTGCTACCATCTCCTCACCTTCTTCCTTCTTTCCAACTTTTGTTTGCTATAGGTTGGTTTGTGAGCCACAATGTTCTAACTTAGAGGCGGTATCTAAATGTATTTGGACTACAACTGCCATCTGCTTCTGTTGCCAGGATCAGTGGTCAGGGATGATGGGATTTGCTGGAGGGAACCACATTGGCCACTGCTGTTGAAGATGGGGCATCTGGGCCTGAGATATGTTGGGCTCCCGTCATCCTTGACCATGGTTCTTGCTGCTGGGAGTAGGATCTGGTAACATCTGGAGGGCAAGGGTTGAAGCTGGCCTGCCACAAGGTGCTTTAAGGCTGGGTACAGAGTGTTGGCTGGATGGGATCCTTTGTGTGAAACAAAGAAGGAAGCCAGCTAGCCAGAATTGATGGGGAATTTGGATGAGGGCAAACACACACACACACACACACACACACACACAAGCAAAAGGGAGAACAAGGTCCTTTTTGGTTCTTGAGCCTAATATTTGCACAAACTTTGTACTATCCTGTAAATTGGTGCATGAACTGTATCAGCTTAAGTCTGTATTTGCATGATTTGGTGTGCTTGTATGGAGGGCTGGATTAACCAGTAAGCAAATTAAAAGCACGTGGTTAGGGCATCAAGGGAAAGGGGGTACTCCAGAAATTTTCCATTGCCAGATTTACCATGGACTAGATGGTGCAGCTGAACAAAAATAAACATTATTTATAGAAATACAGAAAAATAAACTTTATTTTCCATCTTACTGTAGGTTTTGCTTCATTTTGAAAAACAAAATTTTATTTTACGATTTATTATTGTTTATATTTTGAATTGGATATCTATGCCCCCCTCAAATCTTTTAAGTACTTAGGGCAGGTATAGACAAACTCGGCCCTTCAGGTGTTTTGGGACTACAACTCCCATCATCCCTAGCTAACAGGACCATTGGTCAGGGATGATGGGAATTGTAGTCCCAAAACATCTGGAGGGCCAAGTTTGCCTGTGCCTGATTTAGGGCCTCTAAAGGTCTTAATCCAGCCCTGCCTGTATGCCCTAAATAAATCCTGCCGGCGTGAGCCCTACTCTAGCCTTTTGCCTTCCTATGTGTTGGGAGTCTTCCCCCATCCCCCCCCCCCCGTCCCCACCCCAATTTCATTGTGTCAGTCTGCAGGGTGCTTCCTTTTTTAATATATATATATATTTAATAATTTTTTAAAAATAATTCCCCCCCCCCAAGGCAGCAAAAGCAGAGACACATCGAATAGTGCTATAGTATTTGTACTGCGCTTATTCAAGTTTCCGAAAGTGCCCCACATGCTTTGTTCTGGCTGCCATCCTGCTAACAACTCTTAATGATTATCCTTCTCCTGACTCCATATTGTAGATGGAGGGATCTGAGGCTGAGAGCACCTTGCTTCAAAGAGCTCCTGGTGGACAGCAGATTTGAGCCAGGGAATTTGAGCCATGCGTTTTATTCGTTTTTTTTAAAAAAATTAATTTTTTTTTGACATTTACAATAGTCAAACAACCAAAACAAAAAGAGAATTCCATAAATTCCCATGGACTTCCCTCCTCCCTTTTGTGGATTCTTATGTTAACCCCCCCCCTGCATCTTCTCTATTATTCCAACTTTATTAAATCTCCATTATAACCATAGTCCGATGTTCAACTCCAAGTATCATTCCAATCCTACTGATAATTTTAATTCTTTACTATGATTTTTAAAGACAAATAATGTATTTTCCCCATCCCTTATTAAAATTTTGGTCTTCCTGATTCCTAATTCTTCCGGTCATTTTTGTTATTTTGGCATAGTCCATCAATTTAATCTTCCATTCTTCTAGGGACTCTGTTTTCCCTGGGCAGCTGTGGGCACATACATAAATAGTCTCTTCTGGTTCTTTGGTATTCTGGCACCTAGAATTCTTAGAAGAAAAGATTCAGGTTTTTTTTTTTAAAGAAAAATTTATTTTAAACATTTTTTCCAGTTCATTATTATCATCTCCCAAAATTCTTTTGCTACCTTACAAGTCCACCACTTGTGGTAAAAGGTGCCTTTTTGTTCTTCTTACATTCCCAGCATGTATTTGACCTTGCTTTATACATTTTAGCTAATTTGCTAGGAGTTAAATACCAGCGATACATCATTCTCATATACCGGCAATTTTCTTTCAGAGTATAACATACTGTAAACTTTAAATCCCAGTTCCATCACCTCTCCCGTGCTGCAAGTTGTCTATTATGTCCAAAGTCCCTCGCCCAGTGTATCATAACTGATTTGACCTGTTTGACTTTAGTATGCCATTCTAATACTAATTTATACATTTTAGAAAGCAATTTAGTCCTATTTTCTAACAGCTCTTTTTTCAGATTTAGAGGTTTCATTAGAAAAGCCTTTCTTTTTGTCCATCTTACAGATACCATTAAGCTGATGGTATTGTAACCGATAAGTTAATAGTCCTCTTATATCTTCAGACCTCTTTAATTTTAATTCTATGTTCAACTTCCATTAATAATTCCTTATCAGTTGCTCAGTTATTTCTCTCTCTCTTTTTTAAGGGAGATATCACCTCCAGTAGGGAAAGTCACCATGGTGTTTTTTTGTTCTAATAAGGTCAGGCGTTTTAAACAGTGCATCATGTCAGCTTTTCATTAGGTCGCTAACTAGAAATGGCAGGCATCCATTTGCCTCATCTTCAAATAGTGTGATTAATAAAGCATTATTTGGTGTCAATGCCATTAGTGCATATAGAATGGAGGTAGTCTGATGGGGAACTGTGGTCTTGCAGAGTTAATCCTTCTCATTGAGGGATGTTTTAGAGCAGGGGTCAGCAAACTTTTTCCGCAGGGGGCCAGTCCACTGTCCCTCAGACCTTGTGGAGGGCCGGACTATCTATCTATCTATCTATCTATCTATCTATCTATGTTGTTGTTCAGTTGTATCCGACTCTTCGTGACCCCATGGACCAGAGCACGGCAGGTATGCCTATCCTCCACTGCCTCCTGCAGTTTGGCCAAACTCATGCCAGTCGCCTCGAGAACACTGTCCAACCATCTCATCCTCTGTCGTCCCCTTCTCCTTGTGCCCCCCATCTTTCCCAACATCAGGGTCTTTTCCAGGGAGTCTTCTCTTCTCATGAGGTGGCCAAAGTACTGGAGCCTCAACTTCAGGATCTGTCCTTCCAGTGAGCACTCAGGGCTGATTTCTTTAAGGATGGATAAGTTTGATCTTTTTGCAGTCCATGGCACTCTCAAGAGTCTCCTCCAGCACCATAATTCAAAAGCATCTATTCTTCGGCGATCAGCTCTCCACCTGGAGAAGGAACTGGCAAGCCACTTCAGTGTCCATGCCAAGAAAACTCCATGGACAAAGACAATAGGGCCCCCCCCCCTCTCTCTCTCTCTCTCACACACACACACACACACAACTCCATGTACAAAGACAATAGGCATCACACACACACACACACACACACACACACACACATATATCTGCTAGGGGAGCAAGTAGTCCTACTCCCGATCCCACCCCAGCCACCTTCTCGGTTTCCTGCCTGCCTCATTCGCCGAAGGGCTGGCGGCAGTGGCATGAAACGGGCTTCCTCCCCGCCTAGAGAAAGAAGGTGCTGTGCTTACCTTCCCAGGGGCTGCTGCCGCCACCACCGCTGCTGCTGCTTCTCGTGAAGCGGGTAGGCAGAGTGAACTCATCCACTCTGCTCTCTGGCCCACAGGAGCACCAGGGCAGCGGCGGGAGGAAGAGTCCAAGTGGTGGCTCTGCCAATCAAACGCCGCGCCTGGTTTACCTCAGTGCGGCGTGGGGGACATCTCTGCCAATCAAACACCGCTGAGGTAAACCAGCGCGGTGTTTGATTGGTAGAGCCGCCGCCGCTTGGCCTCTTCCTCCCATTGCCATTGCCAGGAGTCTTGGCTTTGCAGTGGATTCCAGCTTCGTGGTGCGAGCCGGATTTATGACCCAGGTGGGCCTGATCCTGCCCGGGGGGCGTAGTTTGGCAACCCCTGGTTTAGTAAATAGTAGCTGAGGGCCCACCCTACAACTTTAATGGCTTGCTCATGGTTGCATGTGGGCAAGCCCTCAGAATGCAGGTTTTGCCCTTTAAGTCTAGAACAGTGTTTCCCAAACTCGGGTCTTCAGCTGTTTTTGGACTACAACTCCCATCATCCCTAGCTAGCAGTACCTAGTAGTCAGGGATGATGGGAATTGTAGTCCCAAAACAGCTGGAGACCCAAGTTTGGAAAACAGTGGTCCAGAAGAACTTGAGGAGGTAGTTGTAATATCTTGTGATGAGGAAGAACTGTTCCTTGAAGCAGCAGCTCTCTGGGATTTCAGATGGGGGTCTCTCCTAGGCCTACCTGCAATGCTGGGGATTGAACCTTCCACATGCCAAGTAGATGCTCTACCACCCTTTCCCCAAGTATGCTATGGCCTTGGCTGTCACTTCATGTTTGTGGGTGTGCAATTTAGATTGGGGGAAACTAGACGGGTCCCATTTGGTCAGGGGTGGGGAACTTGTGGCTCTCCAGATGTTGTTGGGCTGCAGCTCCCATCATTCCTGATCGCTGACCATGCTGGCTGGGATTGGTGGGAGTCCAGCAAAATCTGGAGAGCCAGAGGGAGCTGTCTTATTCCAACCTTGCACTTAAGTACATGCTTAGTAGAAATGGGTGACTAGGAACTGCATGTAGGCGAGTGAGCAGGCTGGCATAGCATGGATGGAGCGCTCCATCCATCTTCTGTGTTTGGCATAGAAATCTAATGGGCTTCTAGAAGAGGAAAGTCCTCTCCTGTTCTGACTAGTCATTTTTTTAAAAAAATCTATCCTGCCTTTCTTCCAAGGAGCCCAAGGTGGCATATATGTGGATCTCCCTCCACCCCCCATTTTAGCATCACAACCTCTGAGAGGTAAGTTGGACTGGGAGACAGTGACAGGTTTGAGGTCACCTAGTGAGCTTCCTGGTTGAGTGGGAGTTTGAACCATTGTCTCCTAGGTTCTAATCCAGTGCTCTGACCCAGGATTTCCAAAACCTGGATCTCTAGCTAATACTTTTGGACTACAATTCCCATCATCCCTGACCACTGGTCTTGGTGGCTAGGGATGATTGGAGTTGGGTTTCCAGCTGTTTTTGAACTACAAGTTTGGGAAACCCTATTCTAACCACTGCTTCACACTGGCTTTTATGAGTGGGCAGAGCTGGTGTCCTGGTCCCTTGGCCCATTCACACAATTCACCCCATATTCTAAAATGATGGGGAGTATGCTTTTAAAATCCAATTTAATGAGCCTTTCTCCCATGGAGAACAGATGTTGCTGCCATCCAAAGTAAGGTGCATGGTCAGCAGAGAGGCTTCTCAGTGATGGCACCCATCTGCAGAATCCCTTGCATGGGTGGTGCTGTTTTGGCTACATAATGCGGCTCCTTATTAGCCTATAGGATTTATAATTTAGGTGAACTACTGTTCTCATACTTTTTTCTGATTAAATAAATCATCTCTTCCTTCCAGTTCACAGCCAAGCAACCATGATGGGGGTTTTTATGATGAGTCAAACAACAGGACCACTTGGTGGCAAACTGGCCCCTTCCGGAAGCTCAAGTAAATCCAGGAGAACATCCTCATGCTGTAATTTGGGTTTGGCAACAACTGCCCAAAGACAGACATGGCAAACTGTCTTGTCCATCATTCCTCTTCTTTTTGCCAGCACCGCTGCTTATAACGAAAGCTATTTAGCTGCAACTTACCAGACTCCACCTGGCACAAGACCAGGGTCTTCAGATTCCTTGCCTTTCCAGAACGTTACTGATGGGCAGCAGTTGACTAGGCAAGACTTGCAAAATTGGTCTGACAGTGGCCAGCCACGTTTTCCTGCTACAGGGAGAGATCTATATACTTCAAACTTATTGGCCAGCACGGCTGGCACTGTTGACTGGTCCTTTGTTGCAAATACCCAGTGGGATTCAAGTAATGTCTCTGGAAATATAGAGTTAAACATTAGTGAGCAAGGACCCCTGAATATTGGCTCCACTGTCTTGAAGATGGACCAGAACAGTTCTAATGTTCTGGAGCTTGCAACTTCACTCACACCTGATTCTACAAGCATTTCTCTTAAGCTTGCTTCTAAGGGGGTTGAGCAGCTAGAAATTACCACGGCACCTCCGTCCCTCATATCGCAAGCAGTAGGAATCGAAAAAATGGAGACTGCTTACACCATAAGGGTGACTCCTACATTGTCCCCAGTATTGTCTCTTCCAGACATGAGTAGCTCCTTGCAGTTGGATCCAAATACAACACACCAGCATGCACCTGCTTTCCGAAATACAGCTGCTACAGATCAGCCAACTGCTGCTGGCACGGTGGTCTTAACTTCAAGAAACCCACTTGCTCTGGAGCACATCCCCAGGGTTGCGCAGGGCCTACGTGAAACGTCTTCAACTGAAATGGTCTACAAAACCAGTATAAGTAGGATAATGGCCGAGTATGCTGGCACAGCTACTTCTCCACATAGTGACTTCCTCAGTGACCAGTACAGGAAGACACTGCATACCAGTCATCAAGATTCGATGACCTCTTCTGTTGGAACAACTCCTCCTGGAACCAGTCATCAAGATTCGATGACCTCTTCTGTTGGAACAACTCCTCCTGGAACCAGTCATCAAGATTCGATGACCTCTTCTGTTGGAACAACTCCTCCTGGAACCAGTCATCAAGATTCGATGACCTCTTCTGTTGGAACAACTCCTCCTGGAACCACTAATATAGGGATGAAATTTCTCCACCCAAGCAGTGGGCATGCATCCCATAGTTCTCTGGCTTCCACGCTGCACACTCCTGCCAATACCTTGCCTGGCCCTTCTTCACACTCTTCTGGTGCAAGTTCACACAAGGCTGACTCTGAGCCGACAATTGTGTCCAATGGCCAGAAACTTGATACCACTGAATCAGTGAGTAGAGGGCCCCCTGCAGCTGTTCCTGTAACTTTGTCCCCGTCTTCCCTCTGGCCCTCACTTAGTCATTCAAATGAAGCTTTGCCAGCTGTTACTTTACCCGCTTTTACAACTTTGGCAGGCTCCACAGGCTCTAGAAAGTCCAGAGGGTTTCCCACTCCGCAGCAGCCCGAACTCCTAAGCACTGGATTTTCTCCACATAGACCTATCCCCACGACTACAGAGTCTCCTTATGTGTCTTCACTGTCGGCTGCCGCTGATGGAGCCCATGTCAATCCAGAGAACTACACTGAGATCCCTCTGAATTCTGTCTTCCCTTATTGGGAGGGTAAGGGCACAATCCCACCCATCCATAGCTTACCATCTACAGCTGATCTGACTAGCTCCTCAAGCCAACCAACCATGACAGAGTCCACCATGAACAGGTCCCTGTGGTCCAAAGCTAGAAATCCTACTTTACCCATTTCTCATAGTTTGACAGCAGAGTCTTCTGCTGATGTGGCACATGGCAGTGTTAACAAGCTGACTTTGGAGACTACTACACATATTCCTCATTCATCGGCAGATGGGGAGGCAGCGTTCAGCCTTTCTCTTGCAACTATGTCACTCGGCCTTGGCACTCATGCAGAAACTGGCCTGTCTGTTGGGTCCCAGAGTTCTCGGATGAAAGAGCAGGTCACACCTCTGCCGCCATCTCTTAGTACTACCGAAGAGGACTCTTTAGCCACTCTTGGGGTGATAAGCACTTCTGCAGGCGAAGAAGCTAGGCTGGACTTGAAGGAAGATCCCTCACATGTACCACAGGAGCTTATTGGTTTCAGTGAGGTCTCTACACATGGCACCATCTCAAACAGCAAAAGTGGCATGACCAACTTTGGCATTACCACCTCACCCTGGCAAGTTTCAAGTTCTTCACTTGGCACATTGCATGCTGGGGATGCTGAAACAGGATATAATGTTAGTCCACTGGAAGGTGTAACCAACACTGCTAGTTACAGGGAGCAGATGGCTGAGCCCCATAAAATAACTGCTGCTGCTCAACTGATGCCTATGTTCTCCTCGGAGGTCCCAGTGATGGCTTTAGGAGGTACTCCAGCTGAAGACTTGGTCTTTAGCTTAACTTCTGCAGAGTCCCCAGTTCAGCTGACAGATGAGCACTATGCTTTGCCCAGGAGGAGGAGTGGGTCGATGCCAACTCCTCCTCCAAATTCTACCTCTCTTGTGACGTCAAGGGTTGTGTCCAAGGAACCTTCTGAGCCAGAGACTCTAACCATGTCCTTGACCACAAAGATGGCTAATGATTCCATTGTACATACATTTACAGCAAGAAGTGACTCTATGCGCCTCTCTAGCCCACACCTAGAAACAGCAGAGGCTACCCTGCCAAATAGAGATGTTTCTGATGGAATGGTACATGTTGATCTCTCTACAGGAGATGCTACAACCAGGTCTGCAGAAGAATTTCTCAGTGTGACTTCCCAGGGATGGAAGCTTGCCATTCCAACGTCATCTCATGCCACAGCTTCACACGGAAACATAACAGAATCAGGAAGATTTTCGGTCATTCCAACACGTGGGTCTGTATCTACAAGCTTTATCTCAATGGGCTCCTCTAGGAGTAGCGTTCCCGAGTCAATTTTGAAGATAAATGATGAGGCTACTGAGGGCCTAATGAGCAGGTGGAAAGAGCAGGGGACACCTACCAACACAATGCTGCCTGTTGCGTCCACTGCAGAAGCATGGACACATGATTTGAAAGCCATCGCTTCTTCTCAAACAGCAGCTAACACTACAGATACACTTTTGCCTACAAGGGCCTCTGAGGTTGACTTCAGTGCCTCTGCTGTAGCAACTACACTGGGGACCATACTAGGATATAAGATCACAGATGCCTTTACTGCAGCTGTCCCACAAGTAGTTAGCACAATGGCTTTGCACACTGGCAGCTCAGGGGTTGAAAGTTCCACTGCCTCTCAAGGCCCTGCATATCTGTCTTTCCCAGAGAGCACATCTCCTGCATATCTGTCTCTCCTAGAGAGCACATCTACCCAGGCTGTCCCTGTGTCATCTGTTACAACAGATCTGCTGACTAGCCCAAGAATTCTTCCTGGTGAGTTGACAAGAGCAGCTTGCAGGAATGCCCCTTGTACAGTGAGCACCATCCCAGCATCTTTCACTCTGTCTCAAGGTGCATCAACTCAGATTCCTACTACTACCCAAGCACTCTTGACTAGAAAGCTTTTGGTTACTCCACTGGGGTCAACAGATGCCATGAAGAATGGGGCCAGTGTGGTTCTCGGCACCACGGAGACTAGCCCTGAGCACATAATAAGCACAACTACACAAATGGTGTCTGGAAACCAAAAGGGCAACACTCCAAAACAGCCAGTGTCAAAGTTCAAGGCTCCATCACTGAGCCAGTTCACCAGGAAGGAGAGTTTGACCTGGAGAACATCTACACCACCTGTTCTGGCTGTGCATAATCTGCCTCTGTGGTTCCGTCTCATTGGAATTGATTATGAAGAATCCTTGGAGAACAAGTCTTCTCAAAGCTACAAGAAGCTGGAGAAAGAAGTAAAGTTGACCGTAAGTATTCTAGACAAATTTTTTTAACACCACCACACCTGTTTAACTGACATTGGATCAGATTTTGGTGCACTTTTGACATCATCATTGTGGTAATCTGCCCTTCCAGCGCTTTGTCCTACAGGATTGTTGGTGGTGGGCCCTCTATCCATGGGTGAGGCCAACTCTAGGAGTCTGTACTATTCTTTTTATCCCACTTGAGTTAATTACTTGCACAGTTGTACAGCAGATCTGCAACTTACGTGCATTTAACTTGCACACACTTAGCTTTACGCACTTGGCAATTAATTTTTGTTAAGAGGGCCAGAAAGCCTACTGTACAACTATAACATCTACACTTGTTGATCTTCTCTCTTTGTGCTCTGGCTCTTCTGAAATTGGCAAGTGGCCCCTGGAAAATTGCATAGGAGGGAATGTCCCCCTTGGACTGAAAAAGGTTCTCCACCCCCGCTGTTAAGGAGAAAACATCATTGTTATGTGTCTGGTCCACTTTGTCTCTTGCTGTCCAGGAAGAGCAAACTCTGAGCTTCATCCCATGGCATCTCCATCTGCATGTTTGTTCTGTGGGAACTCTGCATTCCAAATGTTCTTCTGGGCAAACAGTCCCTGCACAATAAGCATCTCTGTGTTCTGCTTTCAGTTAAACAAGATGCTATCTACCTATGAGACCTTTCTTCAAGCAAACGTTCTCCATTTCTTGTAAGTGACTCTTTATCGACCGCTCTGTTGTGTTTCCAGAGAGAGAAAGCTTGGCCTGTTCAGAAAGTTTCATGTCTTTCATGTCTTGAGCATTGTCAAAACATTGCTTAGCTGTGAATTTAGGATTCACCTTCATTGTAGAAAAAGACCTTTTTTTGAGGTGCACTTCAAGCTGAGAGAAAGAGAGAGCTCATTCATTCCTCATCCATGTCTGTTGACTTGACCTACACTCTTCAGCAGGTCTCTGCTCTACATTTCATGAAGTAGCCTACCACTTTAAACACTCGTAGCTTCTCACAAAGAATCCTGGGAATCCAATTGTTAAGGATGCAGTGAGATGTTTGGAGACCCCTCTGCCCCTCATTGAGCTACAATTCCAAGAGGGCTTGATTGAACTGCAGCAAGGTGAGGGGAAGAGGGATCTCCTAACCACTCTCAACGCCCATAACAAATGACAGTTCCCAGAATTCTTTGGGGGAGGGGGAAATCACAACTGTATTAAGTAATACATTATTGCTTGCAGTGTATAGCGCAGGTAGGTCTTCACCACCAATGCGCCTGTGAATTACCGCCAAATACTATTGGGTGGTTTGGAAATGCAAGTGGCACCAAGACATGGAGTATCTGAACCAGACTTTCTCACTCAGATACTGCTGGATTGCACCTCCAGTCAGCCTTGACCATTGTCCACACTGGCTTGGCTGATGGGAGCTGCAGTTCAAAACATTTGGAGGGGCACCAGATCTAAGCAGAGGAAGACGAATAGAGGAAGCCCATGCCTACAAGCTCCATCCTAACAGTCACCATTCAATGGGGAAGTCTCCATCTTCTCATTCAGCTGAAAAGGCATAGAGTTCTCCCAAAGTTGGGGAGCTTGCATGATGGGAAGAGTCTATAAATGAATGAATGAATGAATGAATAAATATGAATGATGAATTAATGAATCAGATAAGTGCTGGAAGTGCAAAGAGGTGGAGGGAATGTTCTTTCATATGTGGTGGACATGTACAAAGGTAAAAGAGTATAGGGAAATGATTTATAATGAATTGAAAAAAGGTTTAAAATTACTCCCCCCCCCAAAAGATTCCTTTTTGTTGGGGATAACCCAGACTGAAATCCCCAGGTGTCAGAAAAAAGTTATTTATGTATTCCACTACTGCGGCCCGTGTTTTGTTAGCCCCCAAAAGGAAAACGAGCGAAGTCCCAACTAAAGAAGAACGGCAACTTAAGCTGACAGAATATGCACAACTTGCAGACTTAACATATAGAATAAGAGAACAAGAAGAACATACGTTTAGAGAAATATATGGGGGGATATTGTGTGTACTTGAAAACGTTGGCAGCATTAAGATCAATTCAACAGTGTAAACAAGTTTTGATGGATGCAACAATGGAATACTGAATGGTTTAGTTTTTGTAAAATGTGCAGGGATTTATGATATGCAAAATGAACTATGGAAAGAGAAGAATGGAAGTCATCGATATTTTAAGAATGTTTAAATGAGTATTTTAATGGGAACACTCCAGGGCCCCATTTCCTCCTGGCATTCTGAGAATGCATGGAGGCCAAAACTTTGCTCTCCAAGTAGAGTTTAAAACGGTTAGTCATAGCATGTCATCCCAACCTTCCTTTTTTAGGAACAGGGGATCATATTGATCAATTTGATGGCACTCCAGAAGCTGGTGGATTCTTTCCTCCTTGCAATGGGGCTATGCTAGGAGGTCTACTAGAGGTGGCCAAATACATGGTGGTTGTTCCGGCTTCTCCACAGGAATGGCTCTGTGATCGCTGAGGCTGTGGCTGTGTTCCAGGCTGGAGGCCCTGTTCCCACACCCTCGGACGTCATCCGTACAATTGTCACAGAGGTGGAGAGGCGGGAAATGGACACCTTCTTTGGCTGGAGGGTGGATGTGAAATCTCTTCAGTCAAACGGTGAGCTTTGTTGGAATATCTGAAAGCCATGATAAAGACAAGGAGGATCTGGAAGTTGCAACAGCTATGATTGCTGCAGCCAGACTAGTCATAGCAAGAAACTGGAAATCTGATAAAGCATTTGACATCTTATAATGGTATATATGGGATGTAGCATAGTTGACACAATATGTGTATTATATAGACGAGTGATTGAAGGACGTGTGGCAAATGAATTTACTGAAAAAAGAAATAGTAATGGTTGAATATTGGAACAACTACAGTATGTTCAGCCTTATATTAACAGTATGAGGCCAGTTTACTTGCAAGATAGCTGTATACCATATTTGCCCACTCAAGCGCTTTGTTATGCTACATGTGCACTGTAATACTTGCTTTGCAAGTATTTTAGTTGTGTGCATGGTCTCTCTTTTACACTCACAACAGTCCTGTAGGGTAGATTTGGCGGGGAGAGTGCCTGCCCAAGGTCAGCTCTGTGACTGAGTAGGGGTTTTTAACCCAGGTCTCTACTCCAGTTCTCTCTCTAACACACACACACACACACACACACACACACTGTCTCAAGATCAACTGTCTGTACTATATATTTAAAGAAGATGAATAAATTAGGTTAATTTGGATATGCAGAAGATATTAAAAATAATTTTAAGGAGCCGCAGAAAGAGGGGGAAGTCAAAATTTAAAATGTCAACACAATTGTAAAATTAGTGAAATGTATAAAAATTAGTGAAATGTACAAACCTGTAAAGTATAAATAATTTTTTTTTTAAAAAAATTAACTGTCTATACAGCAGTAATAGCCGTCAGTTGATAAGCTAGAGGAGGGAGGAAGAAAGCAAGCATGTTCCTTTTTTCCATTAATAATTATAAAACAGATCAAAAGCATTAGAAATAAAAGCAATTATCATTAATTGCTATGTCCCTTGAATGTTAACTAGGGTTCAGCTGGAAAAACCTAGAACCAGAGAAGCTGGCTGTATCGTTCACTGTTCTGGGGCTGGGATCTTCAGCATCATTTGATGGCATGATGAACTTGGAACATATGGAAAAGCTAAGACGCAAGGTAATTTGGGGTGTTTGTGTGAAAGGCCCTTTGGCTTCAGGTGTGTGAGACTTAACATCTGGAAGATGCTGTCCTCCTTGCGAGTTAGTTCCAATAATTCTTTGACTTTTCTCATCCTTATAGCTAAATCAGATGTAGTTTGGTGGCTGTGTGGTGTAGAGAGCCAGTGTGGTGTAGTGGTTAAGAGTGGTAGTCTCGTAATCTGGTGAACCGGGTTCGCGTCTCCACTCCCCCACATGCAGCTGCTGGGTGACCTTGGGCTAGTCACACTTCTCTGAAGTCTCTCAGCCCCACTCACCTCACAGAGTGTTTGTTGTGGGGGAGGAAGGGAAAGGAGAAATGTTAGCCGCTTTGAGACTCCTTCGGGTAGTGAAAAGCGGGATATCAAATCCAAACTCTTCTTCTTCTTCTTCTTCTTGTAGCAATGTAGCCCAATCTTTTAAGAGTGGCCGACACATCCAGCTTAAGCTTATTGGTGCTGGTGACAACTCCTCACTTAGAAAACCGACCCGCCCCCCCTTACCCACAATAGCTCTCAACCCTGGTTTTAGTGAATTGCAAGCCACCTAAAAATACCAGATGGGAGCAAAAGGCAGGGGAAAGGAGTGCAAGTTAAAAGTAAAGAATCAATCGCAGCTAATGAAGTTTTGTAGGAAGTGCTTTGGGTTGCTTGTCATCTGTGGTGTTGAAGAATCCCGGAAGTCATGTCTAGAGCAGTGAGGGGGAATCTGCAGTCTCAAAAGTTAGGAGGATCACAGCTTCCACCATCCCTGACCATCAGCCAGGCTGTCTGGGGCCAATGGGAGCTGGGAATTGAAACATAATCTCTTGGGCACCTGCTCCTGATCTAGAGGGAAGTACATAGTTGGCATGCCACCAAAGAGGAGGCTCTCTCTAGCTGGAACCTGCCTAACCTCCACAAGTAACGCAACCTGCTGAAAATATTGCATATAATATCTAATTTTATCTCCACACTGGGGTGAACAATATAGTAAAATACAGTGATACTCAACAACTCTGTCACACAAATACATATAAAGATTATAACAAATATACAAAAAGGAACCCAATGCGTATGGATCCCATAAAATGAAATAAGAAGTCCATAAGGTGCTGTATAAGTCCATAAGGTTTTTGTATAACAAATACACAAAAAGGAACCCATACGCATTGGGTTCCTTTTTGTATATTGGTTATAATCTTTATATGTATTCATGTGACAGAGTTGTTGAGTATCCCTGTATTTTACTATCTTGTTCACCCTGGTGTGGAGATAAAATTAGATATTATATGCAATATTTTCAGCAGGTTACGTTTGTTGTGGTTTACGCTTGAGCTGTACGTAACCTAGGTTTGTTGTTGGATTGTTTGACCTCCACAAGTGGCAGCATCTGAGAAGGCCTTCAAATGGATGAATGGGCAAGTTCACCTGGAGTCAGGTGCTGCTTTTACATACCGTGGTCTCAGGTCTTGCCTTCATTGGGAAGCAAAGGAGGACGTGGCTTGAATGGGTTTGGGAACATTCCTGTCTTACCTCTTTGCACTGGTGGAGAAAGAGGGGGCGGGGGGAGTGCCCCCACCCCCGGCAGCGCGATCCCGGTGGGGTTCCATTGCGTCTGCCCCCCGCCTGCGCTGGGCGCCCCGCCCCGCCTGCTCTCCACCCCTGGTGCCAGAGCATGAAGCTCCGCCACTGCCTCTTTGTGGGTCCCAAGTGCCTTCAAAACTCCAGCCTGTGTGTTTGGTCTTTCCCCTTCTTCCTGCTTCAGCCAGCATCTTGCTCCCATCTCTTTTTACTTCCCCTGTTCCCGCCCTTGTTCACTCCCTGCATCTCTGCTTGTTCCTCCTCCATTTCATGCTTCCTTACACATTCCCACTGCCTCCCCATTCTCCCTTCACTTAGTGAAGGGAGATCCACACCCAATGTATCTCTCATCCCACCGTTATCCTCTGCTGGGCTGAGCAGTGCTGTGTCCTCAGCATGGCTTCTCCGCTTTATCCTTTCCAGTCCAACTGGCTCACCTTCCAGCTGAACTACCAACGCTGTGGCGCATGGTAGAGGAATCTCCCCCAAGCTCTGCTCGCAGGGTTCTTGTGGCCTCATCTTTCCCTTGTTTGACATGGAAACCCTAAGCTCTGCTAAGCATAAGACTCTTACTGTAATCTAATCTCAGGGTCATTGGTTCAAACCACACATTGGGCAAAGAGATTCCCACATTGCAGAGGGTTGGACTAGATGACCCTAGGTGTCCCTTCTGACTTTACAATTCTCTGAATCTGTCTAGTGGTGATGGCTCTAGCTTTGAAGTTTAACATCTGCACGCTGATGAATTATGAGTAAGAACAACATTGACTTTTGTCTGTAGGTGTTCCTGTTGCTTGGAACTCAGTACACAGTGCAGAATATCTCTCTTAATCAAGTCAGGTATGTACATGAGTTAGTCTCTTTTAGGGGCTGGGCCGTGGTGCTGTTGGGCAGCTTACAAGCACCTGCTTCTGTTTTGTGTCCTAGTGGGAAGGATCCACTCCTGAAGAAGGTAAATCTGTGGTCATGGCATCTCCTATACTAGATTTGTACTGGCTCAAGCAAACAGCTTGTATCTCAGCAAAGCTTCATAATGGGGAAAGGGGAACCTGCGATCCTCAGTGTTGGACTACAACTCCCATCTGCCCAGGCCAGCATAGCCAATGGTTGGGACTTGTAGTCTGGCAACATTTTGGATGCTTTCACAGGTTCCTCTTCCCTACTTTATAATCTGAACCTTAGAAAGTGCTGGTGTATACTTTTTGTGCTGGAGGTATGAGCTATCTAGTACCTAAATGCCTAGGCTGGTCAAAACTGGATAACCTACCCCTGGTTGTAGCATTGGTGTGCACTGATGGAACCTTTGGACCTGACTAGGAATAAAATGCTTTTCACCAGTAACTTGTTGCTTGAGGAGGACCTCAAAGACCTCTATGATTGGGTGCCTGATCAAAACCAATTCCAAGTATTTAAACAGTCAACGTTGTTAACATGTTTGGCCAGGTGCCTGCTTAATAATAATGTTATTATTTATACCCCACCCATCTGGCTGGGTTGCTTAGGGTGTATTGTAGCACCACTTGGGGGTGGGTAGGGATACCCTCTTATGTGCACAGGGTAACACAACTTCTGTTGCTTGCAGATATAGCCAAGGTGGTGTCGATATTAATGGAGAGGTCTATATTGATACCAATGCTCATGTGGACATTGGCTGGGCTCTAAAAGCACTGATGGGGCTTAGAAACTACTCTGTGGACCTCACGTCTCTCTCCATCAATGGTCAGTAGCCGCTCTCCTTCTGGCTTGCTTTTAGGGAGGATGATGGGCAGTAGGTGGGAAGCTTAATTCTCTGCTCCTAACCCCCATGCCTTCTGCTTCCAGGGTCACGCCTAAGTCTCCAGGTCTTCCCAGTGTCTTTCTTGGTAACCAACAGGATATTCAATGAGAGAATGATGGATCGTTCTTCTGTAGAGCACCAGAACCTTGCCAGGGATATATCTGATGTGGTAGGCATGAGACGTTAATGCAAGCAAAACGTTAATGGTTGGTAGGGTCTCTAATACAAGGATAGGGGACCTCCAGCTCATAAGCTGGATGTGGCCCTTCAGACCTCTCTCTATCTGGCCCTTCAACTCTCACTAGCCCCATTCCATCCTGCCCTCCAAAGACACATTCCAGATAGGCAAAACACTTGAACTGCTGCTCTAACAACAGCAAGGGATGTAAGATCGAATTGCTTGAAGGAGCAGGAAACCACTGGAAGATGAAAAGGGATGTAACTGGCCATCTATGGGGCAGGGAAGTATTGAGGATATTCAAGCAGGCAAGAGGCTGGCAAGGCCACAAAAGGCTCAAAGGCAAAGCAAGGTGTTTGTGCAGGATCTAGTTGCTTGCAGGAAGCCAGTGAAGGAATTTAAGCTTTATGATCTCCTAGGATTTTGAGTACTGATTCACAGAGCAAGTGACCAACTGTAAACATCTATTATTATTATTGTTGTTGTTGTTGTTGTTATTCCAGCTAATGCATATTCTAGGGAAGTACAAAAACCTCCTGCAAGTGGCAATCCGAGACATCACGTAAGTAATTCTGTCTAGATTTTCACTTCCTCTAATACAGACTAGGCACTGAAAGCTGAAACTCATAGGTGAGTCTTTTTTTCATTTGCAAAACCTGCGCAACCGTTTAACCTAGGAAAACTGGGCTTGTTTTTTAAAGGCTAAGTTTATCTCTTTTAAAACCAAGGTGACTCTCCCACTAGCTGCGTCTCTTATTGTGTGAAGCTAAATAAATTGGTGGGCTTTTCTTTTTACCCCTCTTCCAAAAATTATAAGTTTGCCTGGCCTGCGCCTTCTTCACAACTGGGAATTTAGCCAAGTTTCTGCACTAGGGTGGTGCTGAAAACTCGGTTCCTTCAGGTTCCTATCCTTAAGCCTATCTCTTTGCCCTGACTGCAGCGGTGGATCCCTGATATGCCATGGAGATGTGATATTCCAGCACCCAGCTCCAACAAGCAAGGATGTCCTACAGACGCTCGCTCTTTCAGTTGGCCCGAAGGATTATCTGGACTCCTCAAATCTCCAAGTGGACCCATTCTCCTTTACTGTAGCAGGTATGCCAGTATAAGGTTCAGAAAGGGGCCTTAAAGGGAAAGCCAAGCACACACCCCTGTGGAATGAACTTGGGGCAGTTTCAAATTCCACCCATCCTAAGATTTGCTCACAATAGCCTACAGGTATTTAAGACTGCTGCCACCACCCTGCTTGTAGTAGCAAAGCAGGGCTCCTGGAGCATGAATCTTGAGTCTGGGGACCAAATGCACTTCTCTGGCCCTCAAAACGCCCCCAGATGTGTCTCACCTGCAGGGATGTACTGTTGAGGGTACCAGGGGGCAATTTCTGAAGGGATGCAAACCAGGCTCCCCAATGCAGCTGACTCCTCTCCGCTCACTAAGGGCCTTGTCAGCCAGCCAGGCTTCCCTCTGTGCAAGGGGGTAGGCAGTTCAGCGTGACCCCACTTTGCTCTGGTGTGCAGTGGCGTAGGAAGGGCGGGGCGTAGGGGGCGCTCCACCCCGGCTTCAAGGGGAGGGTGGTGACACTCCCCGGCCCCTCCCCCGCCACCCAGCACCCCGTCTGTGCTTCTTTACGGACGGTGCTTGTACCCTCTGCATGGCACATGCTCCTGCTCACCCCGGGCACCAGCAACCAATGCTATGCTGCTGGCTACCTGACTAGAATGTATCCTTGGAGGATCGAGGTGTGTGTATGTGTGTTTGCGCGCACACAAACTAGCCTTTTGTCCTCATTGCTCTGCCCGCTTTTACCTCTGGCCCCACCCACCATTGGAATTTGGGCCTTTGAAGATTGTCCAGAAGGAAATGTGGTCCTCAGGTTGAAAGGTCCCCAGCCCCTGTCCTGGAGTCCAGGGCAACAGCTTCTGGGGGAGGTATCTGGGCTGGCTAGAGGGCCTGAGATCAAAGGGTTTGTCTTGCCTAACAGGTCGGCTTGCTCTGATCTGTTATTATTATTTAATTGAATTTATATACCGCCCTATACCCAGGGGTCTCAGGGTGGTTCACAGAATAAAATCAAGATATAAAACCACAAAACACATAATAAAAACAACAACCCAATAGCCCCCTTCCCCCAACCCCACATTTTAAAAGGGCATAGGGTGTAAATCAGATCAACCAAAGTCCTGGTTAAAAAGGAATGTTTTCGCCTGGCGCCTGAAGGTGTATAATGAAGGCACCAGGCGAACCTCCCTAGGGAGAGCATTCCACAGCAGAGATGACCCCGTTTTTGTGTTGCTGCCCTCTGGACCACGAGGAGGAGCCACACAAAGGAGGGCCTCAGAGGATGATCTCAGGGTCTGGACCGGTTCATATGGAAAGAGGCGGCCCTTGAGGTATTGTGGTCCTGAGCCGTTTAAGGCTTTATAGGTCAAAACCAGCACTTTGAATTGGGCCCGGAAACTAATTGGTAGCCAGTGCAGTCGGACCAGGATCGGTGTCATATGCTCAAACCGTCTTGCTCCGGTGAGCAACCTGGCCGCTGAATTCTGCACTAGCTGAAGTTTCTGAACTGTCTTCAGAGGCAGCCCTACGTGTAACACATTGCAGTAATCTAATCTTGAGGTTACCAGAGCATAGACAATAGTAGTTAGGCTATCCTCGTCCAGATAGGGGCGTAGCTGAGCCACCAGCCGAAGCTGATGGAAGGTACTCTGAGCCACTGAGGCCACCTGAGCCTCGAGTGACAGCAAAGGATCCAGGAGTTACCCCCAAGCTACAAACCCGCTCCTTCAGAGGAACTGTAACCCCATCTGAAGCTGGACCAATAAAGCACTTCTGAATTATAATCTGCTTTCTCCCTCTGCAATTAGCAGTGGGTGGTGGATGATGAACTTCCTAGATGAACTTCTAGGAACCATCCAACTCAATGGTTCTGTGACTTCTCTTCATTTTAAATATTTATTTAGGTGATGGGCTGGAGCCTCCCGTTACACATCGAGGTGTCCCTGGCTATGTGGTGGCCATCATTGTGCTCTGTGTCCTTGCACTAGTTGCTCTTCCTATCCTGGCTCTGCTGGTAAGTATCTCATATGAACCATACAATCATTCTTTTTTGTATCGCACTTGCCCCCTGTAAGGGTTCTGGCTTTGTCTTGCCCCTGATCAGCATTTCTCAAACTTGGGTCTCCATCCAGCTGGTTTTGGACCACAACTCCCATCATCCCCAACTAACAGGACCCCAGTGGTCAGGGATGATGGGAACTGTAGTTCAAAACAGCTGGAGACCCAAGTTTAAAAAACACTGCCCTAGTTAAAGAGCATCTCCTTCCCTGTGCCCCAATCAGAACCAGGGTAAGAATAGGCGACAATGCTCAATGGGTGAAGGCAGATCCTGCTATTCAGTTTTCCCCTTAGGCAGCTGACCTGATGGCAGTTGGAGTGCCCCCCAAGCCAGGTGGGAGCTTGATGGAGTTCTCTTCCTCCCTCACCCATGCCAGGAATCATTTTTTATATCACAAAATGTTTTTGATGTTTCCTTCTGAGTCTGGCATGTAGAAGGCAAATTGTGCTGAAAATAAGGCTCTTGAGCAAACTGCAAGACAGAGGTGCAGAACCTGGTCTGGACAGAGGGCCAGATCTTTTTCTCCTCTGTGCCTCACTGGCCAGTGCCACCCATCCAATATGTGGGTGGTGCTGTGGTCTAAACCACTGAGCCTCTTGAGCTTGCCGATCGGAAGGTCGGTGGTTTGAATCTGCGCAACGGGGTGAGCTCCTGTTGCTCTGTCCCAGCTCCTGCCAACCTAGCAGTTCGAAAGCATGCCAGTGCAAGTAGATAAATAGGTACTGCTGCAGTGGGAAGGTAAATGGCTTTTCTGTGCACTCTGGCTTCTGTCATGGTATCCCGTTGCACCAGAAGTGGTTTAGTCATGCTGGCCACATGACCTGGAAACCTGTCTGTGGACAAACACCGGCTCCTTTGGCCTGAAAGTGAGATGAGCACTGCACTCCATAGTCATCTTTGACTGGACTTAAGTATCCAAGGGTCCCTTAACCTTTTAGCTTCACCCAACTGTCAGTCACCTGATGGCACAGGGACATCCAGTGATGATCACCAAGACTTCAGAGCATAGCACAGGCCTATCCGCTGGTGGGCAATCACTTGAATCCTGGTTTCTGCAGGGATTGCCCATGCAAGGTTGGAAGACCTGTGGCTGTCCTCTCTCCATCAGTCCCAGCCAGTGTGGTCAATGGTCCGGGGACAAGAGATTTAGTTCAGCAACACCTTGGAGAGCACCCAACTAGCACCCCTGGTCTACCGGCAGAATATGGATTGGTAAAGCACTAAATGCTTAATCTTGTATTAGGAGAGATCTTCAGGTTGTAGGACTAGATCAGGGGTCAGCAACCTTTTTCAGCCGTGGGCCGGTCCACCGTCCCTCAGACCATGTGGTGGGCTGGACTATATTTTTTTGGCGGAAATGAACGAATTCCTATGCCCCAGAAATAACCCAGAGATGCATTTTAAATTAAAGCACACGTTCTACTCATGTAAAAACATGCTGATTCCCAGACCATTCATGGGCCAGATTGAGAAGGCTATTGGGCCGCATCTGGCCCACGGGCCTTAGGTTGCCTACCCCTGGACTAGATGATCCACAGGGTCCCTTCCAACTCTACAGTTCTATTATTGTAACTGGCAGCTTGCTAGGCTACAGTCTCTTAACCAGCTCTACTAACTTCTCCTAAGCGAAAGGTGCTTGGCCGGAGAGACAAGATTATTATCAACAGGGGGCGTGACCATGAAACGGGCGTGGAGACATTTGAACTAGATAACCCAGGATTCCACCCAACTCGGGATGAGGTATACTCCAGACTGTCAGAACATATGGAAAAATGTGAGTGTGCAGCCAGCTCTAAAGGAGTTGTAAGTTCCCCAAACTGGCCTTTGAAGAATCTAGAAATCTTTGGTATTTTGGTTATATGGCACTACATGCCTTGGATTTTTTTTTTTATTTTATTTGGCAGGGGGAGAAGGGACAAGGGCTTCTGCCATGAAAATAACTTATTTGTGCATTGCCAAAGCACAACATCTGAATTGGCAGTGTGCTGTTAACTGAATATACTAACCAAGGCACAGTCTTTCCTTTTTAGGAGCAGAGTACATCAGGCTTTCATGCTTCTGAATAAAAACAAAATAATTTGTGAAGACACACTTTCTTGATGTAGCCTAGATTTTTTAAATTCTAGCAGATTAGAAAGGTTGAAATAGTGATGGGGGATTTCAGTGTGTCCAGCATTGAAAGTCTCCCATTTCACGGGCTTCTGGAGTTGACAGCGATCTGTTTTGCCTTTTGCCCACAGGATGGTGCCAGATGCTCTTACTCTTCTACAAAATCACTCGACAAGAAGAATCAAAGGCTTGGGATGAAGATGGGATGTTTTCATACCATCTGAGTTGGGGGCCTTTTTGTCTACTGATGAGAACGGTGTCTGAGCCAGAGCGGCGGAGGATGCAGGAAGGCGTCAACCGGTGACTGGTCATAAGAAGAAGAAACGCAAATACCGATCTCAGCGCAAAATTGCCGCATAATGTCTCGAACAGAGGGATGTGGAAGCAATGAAACTTTAAAAAAAAAGAGGGGAGTGTGTAATGGCTTCCCTTTGTAAATGCCACAGTTGATTTCCTGGGCATCTCTTTAAAACTAGAATTAAGGTTTTAATGCCAGCAGAGGCAAATGGTCCAGAACGAGAGTGCAAGGCTGGTTGTGTTCTGTAGCTCTTGAGGAAAGGTGGCCCCAGAACTTAAGCACACAGGTCAAAAGATTTATTACACCTTTCCCTTGTGCCCATGCTTGAGGCCTTCATTGTAAAGGTCTCTCCTCCCGAACTAGCAAAGCAGTCTCGTATTTTTTTTATGGCTAAGCTGATCTTTTATGTATGTCTTTAAAACATTTCTTATTACTTTGTATGTCTAGGCCATAGAAGCTAGTTTTTTTTGTTTGTTTTTCCTGATCAGATCTTGGTAGGATAAGAACTCAAGGTGTGTTAGGGTGGGGGGGGGGGAGGGGGGTAGGCAGATTTTTTTTTGGCGGGGGGGGCAGATAGAGCCCTGGGTATATCTGATGGTAACAGTCGCTCTTGAACAACCCACAGAATTGGAAGTTCTGAACACACCTCTCTTTTGAGAGTATGTGCCCCTTTGCTGCTATTCCTCCAGATTTGTGCAGAACCCGGGCGGTTTCTATATCATGAGGAGTTTGAGAGGGGCCTTTGGTTTGGATTTCTAGCTAGAATGTCACAAGGGTGAAATTGATACAGACTGCCAGTGATTCCCAAAGAGTCAACTTGTTATAACATGCATTTCAGCAGCCCACCTTGGGATCCAAAATATTTTATTAGCAGATGCACTAATTTCCAGGTGAGATCTTTAGCTTCAATTTTGCTACTGTATGTTTAACTGCAGCAATCTGGTTCTTTCGGTAGCTTTGAGGAAGATGTCTGTCCCTGGCTTCACACGTTTGCTAACTGAGGTGTCTTATGTCTGTATTTTTTGAATGTCTCGTTTAAACTGGGAGTGGGGCACCTCTGGCCCTCCAGAGGTTCTTGGACTCCAACTTCCATCAGCCCGAGCCAGCATGGCCAATGGTCAGGGATGATGGGAGTTGTAGTCCATCCATATCTGGAGGGCCACAGGTTCCCTGCCTCTGGTTTAAAAGGCCCCTCCTGAGGAAATGCAGTTATCTTCTGCTCACATTGCCTTTCCAAGGCAGCATCAGTTTTTACCTCATTTTTGCTTTTATCCCTGGCAAATGGTTTCCCCCTCTGAATCACTTGGCAGAAGTGCCTTTGTTTTAAAGTAATTATGTTGAACCTGGTTAGTAAACACAATATACTTCCTCCCCTTGGGTTCATTGCCATTATTTCCAAAGAATGAAGTTATGTATTAAAATATAGTTCTGAATAAACTGTAACAACTTTTTTTTTCTTTTGGAAGCCTGTCTTTGTTGGGTATGTTGGGAGAGAATTCTGCTCAAAATGCTGGAGTGTTGCTGCTAGTGTGGCTATGAAACACTGCTGAATTAGATGCAGCAGTGGTGTGGGGTTAAGACAGCTTCGTATGTTCATAATATTTTTTTCCCCTACCAGTAGAAGCTCCATGAGAAGGCACCATGCTGACTACGCCATGGCTTTTCTCTAGGATATAGCAAAAATAAGCCTTTTATAAAAGAAAATAAAACAAGAGAGCACATAATGTGTAACGCCCGGGATCCCTGACCATTGGCCGTCCTTGCTGAGACTGAATTGGGAAGACTGTACCAACTGGAGACCACAGGTTTCCCAATCCTGCTCTAACTTTCATTTGTATCAGCCAGCAGTAAATCACAGCATGCGAGTTGGAGTTAACCCTTTATTATCAAAAACACGATCGATATAGGAGTGTCAGGCCTAATGAGCACAGCAACTCCTCTCCGGTAGGTCTTGCCCCGATGAAAGGTAAAAAAGGTAAAGGACCCCTGGACGGTTAAGTCCAGTCAAAGGCAACTATGGGGTTTTGGCGCTCATCTTGCTTCCAGGCCGAGGTAGCTGGCATCTGTCCACAGGCAGGTTTCTGGGTCATGTGGCCAGCATGGCTTAACCGCTTCTGGCACAATGGGACACCATGACAGAAACCAGAGCATGCAGAAATGCCATTTACCTTCCCGCCACAGCGGTACCTATTTATCTACTTGCACTGGCGTGCTTTTGAACTGCTAGGTTGGCAGGAGCTAGGAAAGAGCAACTGGCGTTCACCCTGTCACAGGGATTCGAACCACCAACTTTCTGATCGGCAAGCCCAAGAGGCTCATTGGTTTAGATCACAGTGACCTGATGAAGCAGTTTCTGAGGCTGAAGGTTCCTGCTTCTCACAGATGCCTAAACCCTCTCCTCTCCAGGTTCCCCTCCCCAAGTAATTGGAGACTGCGCCTGCACGTCACCAATCTCTTCTTTGCCCTTTTCATGCCTCTTCTGGGTCTGGGAGACAAGTGAGGAGGGGAGCTTGTGCCTCTTCACTAGCCTGACTCATCTCATCCTCTAGCCCTCTCTCCTCTCCTGCTTCAACTTCTCCCTCAGATTCTAGACTTCTCTCTGCTACAGATTCCCTCAGCACACTAAACCCTGTTACCCTCTCGGCTTCCAGCACCTCCTCTTCCCAGTCTTCTCCCTGTGACCACACACTGTTATCCCACCACCACTCCCTGGGCTCTGAGCCTACTTCCATTGGTGGTTCCTCACTTGGTACCTCTCACCATTCCTCTGTGTCCAACCAGTCCATGGCATCACCATTCACAAGTTTGCTTCTTTGCCTCTAAGGCCACCACACCCCTTCTGACATGATAGATCTCCATAAATCTATGCATGGCATGGAGAAAGTGGAGAGGGAAAGGTTTTCTTCCCTCATAACACTAGCATTTTTAGACATCCAGTGAAACTGCATGTTGGAGGAGTCACAACAGAAGAAGAACAAGAGTTTGGATTTGATATCTTGCTTTATCACTACCCGAAGGAGTCTCAAAGCGGCTAACATTCTCCTTTCCCTTCCTCCCCCACAACAAACACTCTGTGAGGTGAGTGGGGCTGAGAGACTTCAAAGAAGTGTGACTAGCCCAAGTTCACCCAGCAGCTGCATGTGGAGGAGTGGAGACGCGAACCCGGTTCCCCAGATAACGAGTCTACTGCTCTTAACCACTACACCACACTGGCTCTCATGCATCTGGAAGCGCTCTTAGGCTAAGTCAGGGGTCAGCAAACTTCTTCAGCAGGGGGCCGGTCCACTGTCCCTCAGACCTTGTGGGGGGCCGGACTATATTTTGAAAAAATAAATAAATGAATGAATTCCTATGCCCCACAAATAACCCAGAGATGCATTTTGAATAAAAGCACACATTCTACTCGTTTAAAAACACGCTGATTCCTGGACCGTCTGCGGGCCAGATTTAGAAGGCGATTGGGTCAGATCTGGCCCCCTGGCCCTAGTTTGCCTACTCATGGGCTAAGTGTTTTCAGGATAAAGTACCTTCTACGATTGGATTGAAGACTTATATACAAACTTGCAACATATGAACAACTTGCATATAAACGCAGACTTGCCATGGACAAATTCACTGATATTTGGAATCCATTCTTACAAATACCTGGAATAGGTTAAGATCTGGTGAAGTACAATAACAATTTTGTAAAATACACAGTTTTGGGTTTCTCCCTCCCCCTTTATTTTCCCTTCTACATGGGTTCTGTTTCTCTTTTTCTTTCTCTCTCTTTAATTTACATCTCACCATGTTTAATGCACATATATTTATGTACCTTTTGAACTTTCAATAAAGATTTATTATTATTATTTTTAAAAAGAGAGGATAAAGTCCCAGTGAGTCAAGTCTGCATTGTCTCCAGCTGAGGCTCATTGCTCTTATTCCTTCTCTGCAGCTGGCAACAGCTGTGAAGGGGCTGGATCCGCAGCATTTAAAGCCTTCCTCTCCTGCCCTGGTCCTCTTTGAGACACAGTGGGTGGTGGTTTAATTTTGCAGTCAGAATGGGGCTCTTAGCTTACGTTAGCAGTGTGCTGTTGTGTGTAGTAATTAGTGTGGTGGACATTGCAGGCCCTTGGGAGTTGTCTGGGGACGATCTGGTTTGGAGATCTCCTTCCAGGACTGTTCCTCCAGGGGGACAGCCTCGCGGCTCAGTCTTGTCTCGGTCTTCACCCTGGGCTTGGGTGGACGTTTCCCAGCCGAGGGCTTTATCCCTCCTGACTCCCGTGACTGTGCATTGCATGGAGGCTCAGGTGGTCGTAACTGTGAACAGGGACCTGTTTGGGACGGGGAGGCTCGTCCAAGCTGCGGACCTGATCCTGGGCTCTCTTGGTTGCCAATACACCTCCCTTGACAATGCAGAGAATATGGTGGTCTTTGAAGTTGGGCTCCATGAGTGTGGCAGCATCTTACAGGTAAGGTGAACTGATGGAATGCATTTACAGGTAGGTAGCCGTGTTGGTCTCTAAGGTGAGCACACGAAAGCTCATACCAAGAACAAACTTAGTTGGTCTCTAAGGTGCTACTGGAAGGATTTTTTTTTCTTTGGTGATGAAATGCATGTGCTTCTTGAGTTCCTTTAGCTTCTTTTAGTTGTTCTAAAGTAACAAGAAAAGCCTAATGGGTGAAGAAGTATACCGGGGGTGGAAAGACTCCCCATATTTCTGGTGCTCCAGCTGTGGCTACTGTTTGTTCATGTGGTTAAAAAGATACTGCCTGTGCAGGGCTGTCTTAAGTATATCTGGCGCCGTGGTGCAAAGATCCCTCCGGCACCCCCCCCCCGGTTCCCAGAGTTGCTGACCTTTGTATGGCGCTGGAGGAGGGCAACGGCTGGAGGGCGGCTTCTCTGGTGGGGAAGAGGCGGAGACTCCAGGCACGGTGCTGCTTCAGCAAGGCGGGCGAGGGCGGCGAGCTGATGTCAGGAGACGCCACATCCAGCCTCCGCCTCTTCCCTGGCACCTGTGCCGTGGTGGCCACAGCAGGTGGAGGCTCAGAGCTGCTTCGGCATGGCATGGCAGAGGCGGGCGAGGGCAGTGAGCTGATGCCGGGAGGTGCCGCGTCCAGCCTCCGCCTCTTCCCTGGTGCCCTCCAGAACTTGGCGCCGCGTGCCACTTGCCTCTATGGACAAGACGCCCCTGTGCCCGTGCATGAGAGGGAGGTATTGATGGCTTTGGGGGAACCCTAACATTTGCAGAAATAGAAATGCTTTAACGAACCCTGGAACTGGTAATGTGTTTCTTTTCAATGGGGTAGGTAAAGGCGAGAAAAGGGATGCGGGTGGCACTGTGGTCTAAACCACTGAGCCTCTTGGGCTTGCCGATCAGAAGGTCGGTGGTTCGAATCCCCACGACGGGGTGAGCTCCCGTTGCTCGGTCCCAGCTCCTGCCAACCTAGCAGTTCGAAGGCACGTCAAAGTGCAAGTAGATAAACAGGAACCGCTCCAGCAGGAAGGTAAATGGCATTTCCGTGTGCTACTCTGGATTTGGTGTTCCATTGCGCCAGAAGCGGCTTAGTCATGCTGGCCACATGACCCGGAAAAAATGCCGGCTCCTTCGGCCTGTAAAGCGAGGTGAGCGCCGCAACCCCAGAGTCATTCGTGACTGGACTTAACTGTCAAGGGTCCTTTACCTTTACCTTTAAAAGTGAGAAAAGGAGCAACTATCTGAGAGAGCAATGTGATGGACAGGTTGGGATCCTGAACCAGCAATACTCTGTGCACCAGCACGTGTGTGCTGCACTAATCTTAGAGCCTTATCATAGAATCCTCCATTCAATGGAAACTTCTCAAAACAAAAGGGATAGGAGTGGTTATCATTATGCGAGGTCTGCAAATAAAACATTAGTTTCCTTTTTCCAAAAATAGTCAAAAGTTTCGCTTCCTATGGCTTGTACCCCAAGGTGGCAGAAGGACCTTCTTAGAGAGAAGTGAATGCAGAATGCTGCTGGTTTAATGATGGTTGAGCCTAGGTAGTGACTGCTAGTACTGTATGTTCAGCTAGGACTGGCAAGACCTGAGTTCAAATCCCCACTCACTCAAGAAGCTGACTGATTACCTTAGGCAAGTCATCTGCCGCTTTCTGTGGTGCTGGATTTTTGTTTGTGTATGCTGCTATCACTAAACCTGGTGGGTTTTTTTTTTTAAACTGTACCTGGAGATGTTTTGCATTGGGCAACAAACTAAACAAATAACTACATCAGAATTGTTGTGAGGATGAAATTTGGTTATCTATAAAATTCTATAAAATTCATGTACCACTTTTTGCAGCCTACACAAAACAACTTGTGCTTTTCAGATGTGCATGGAATTTGTCTGGTGGTCCTAGGTTCTTTGTGCCCATGTCCTAAGCCCTGCACAAGGCCACCTCTGAATGGTCCCTCACTATCCTCTTACATTATAACAGATGATGGAGGGGGCATCCCTCTGGGCTGATTGCACTTCCCTACACTTAACAGGGAATATATCTTGAGACTAGCAATGGAATGATAATAGAATTGTAGAGTTGGGAGAGATCCAAGGGTCAAGTCCATATTTTTAAGGTGGCATTTATTTTTGGGAATATGATGCGTTTATATGAACTAACAATGGTTTGAGCAGCCTTCTCTATCCTGGTGCCCTCCAGATGTGGTGGACTCCCAACTCTCATCAGCCCCAACTAGTGCAGATGATGGGAATTGGAGTCCATAACATCTGGAGAGCACCAGGTTGATGAAGCCTGCTGTGAATCTATATTTGCCACTGCTCTTCTCCTTCCAGATGACTCCAGACTCTCTTGTCTATAGCATAAGCCTCTACTATAGTCCTAATCCTGGAAGTAACACTCAAATCATCAGGACCAGCCCAGCTGAAGTTCCTATTGAATGTCACTATCCGAGGTGAGTGGCTCTTTGTTCTCTGATTGCACCTTCCCAGTGACTGTTCCTTGGAGAACTGGTTGATCAGTGAAGACTGTCCCTTTCAGGAAAGACAATGTGAGCAGCAAGTCCATCAGGCCAACATGGATTCCTTTCAGCTCTACCATTTCTGCAGAAGCAAGGTTGGCCTTCTCGTTGCGTCTGATGAATGGTAGGTGGCAGCCTTGGGGAAAATAGTGTCTACTTCGTAAGTCGGGATGTGTAAGGGTTCGCGTGAAGGTGCTTCACAAGTAACAGAGCAGGAGCCCAAACAGTCTTTGGCAGTTTTATTGTGCAAACTATTTACAGTGCAGAGCTACGAAAAGCATATCTGTCTCAGTCGCTGGCAGAATCCGGGAGTGGCCCCTTCTGGCTTCTCCCCCAGCATAAGAACTTCGGCACCCCAAGTCTCCTCCTACCCTCCTTGCGTTTCATCCCTCTGCGCAACTGGGGTGCCGGAAATGGCGTGCCTCCCGCCTGACCAGCCGGGCGAGGTGAGCGCAGAGTCTCAGCAACACCCCCCAAGCCCTCTCCCCACCAGGCTCCCTGTTTGTGGCTCCTGGCTAGAAGAGGCGCTGGGGCTCTCAGTGGCACCCCTAAGCCCCCTCCCCGCCTGGCTGGTTCCCTCCCTCTCCTCCCCACTGGAGGTGTGGCAGCTTTCCCCGCTGGAAGAGGTGCTTGCTGCTGAATTGGCGTCGGGGCTCTCTGTATGCTAACGGACCCTCCGTTCCCCTCAGTGGGCCAGGTGGCAGTTCCCTGACAGGATGGGGAACCTTTTTTAAGTTCAAGGGATGCATTGCCTTCAAGGGCTGTATGTCGGTGATGGGTGAGACTAGAGGCAAAAGTGTGATGAACTTTTGTACAGTGTTGTTGTTCAGTCGTTCAGTCGTGTCCGACTCTTCGTGACCCCATGGACCAGAGCACACCAGGCAGACCTATCTTACACTGCCTCCCGCAGTTTGGCCAAACTCATGCTAGTCGCTTCGAGAACACTGTCCAACCATCTCATCCTCTGTCGTCCCCTTCTCCTTGTGCCCTCCATCTTTCCCAACATCAGGGTCTTTTCTAGGGAGTCTTCTCTTCTCATGAGGTGGCCAAAGTACTGGAGCCTCAACTTCAGGATCTGCCCTTCCAATGAGCACTCAGGGCTGATTTCTTTAAGGATGGATAAGTTTGATCTTTTTGCAGTCCATGGAACTCTCAAGAGTCTCCTCCAGAACCATCATTCAAAAGCATCAATTCTTCGGTGATCAGTCTTCTTTTGTACAGTAGGCTACCCCAATCTCTGAGTGATGTGAGATTCCAGGTGTTTCAGGTGCTTACCTAGGGCACCTGTATTATCCCATCCCTGTATTAAGATAAGGATTGCCTTCTAGATGACTGGAGTGCAGAGAGAACCATTAACAGATATCAGCTGGGAGATGCCATGCACATCCAGGCTGATGTCAATACTGAGAACCACGTGGTTCTGAAGCTCTTCATTGACAACTGTGTGGCCACGCTGAGCCCAGACAGAGACTCTTCTCCCAGATATGCTATAATTGACTTCAATGGGTAAGTATGCCTTTCTTGCCAGGATCTCTGGGTTGCATTTATTTGGCTGTCAGCTACTGGGGCAATGTTGCTAAACCATATGTTTTGTCTTAGATGCCTGGTTGATGGGAGATCAGATGACTCCAGTTCAGCCTTTGTGTCCCCAAGACCCAGGCAGGATTCTCTCCAGTTCACAGTTGATGCCTTCCAGTTTGCAGGAGATAATGGAGGCTTGGTGAGACATTAATGAACACAGCAAGCTTCCTGATCAGGCGCATTTTGCAGCAATTGGCATTAAAAAAAATATATCCCCATGAAAGTTCACCAGTGTTTTAGTGTGAATTTATTGTATTAAATACATTTTATATGCAGTTTTGACTAATGTCTTGCAAGAACATTCCCCTAATACAATGCGTTTTTTCATTAATATCTTGGGTTTTTTTAATCCACTTTCCTTAATGTGTGCAATTTTGTAATTATTGTCAGCTGGGATAGCTCAGTTGGTAGAGCAGGAGACTCTGAATCTCAGGGTTGTGGGTTTGAGCCCCAAGTTGGGCAAAAGATTCCTGCATTGCAGGGGGTTGGACTAGACGACCCCCATGGTTCCTTCCAGCTCTACAGTTCTCTGTTTCTAGGAGAACTGCATTGCAAACTTTCAAACTGGTGCGGATTTTGAAGGATAGCTGCATTTCAGTTCTCATATTATTTAGGGACGTGCAAATTTGGAAGATTTGGCTTTGAATGAGTATGGAATTGAATTTCTCCTCCTTCCCTACCTACAGGAAAAGCAGGGCATGGATGAAAGGGGCTTTTCAGGCAATGCCAGCCAGCTGACTGTCAGTGCCTGCAAAAGCCCAGTGCTTCCCAAGGGCCAACAATGGGCTAACTTCCCTGTGCCTCCTGTACTTTGATGGCTAGAGAGGCTGCATTGTACACTATGGATTCCAGATATACCGGTAGCTACATGCTGTGTTTTTAGCCTTTTATTGGGTGGTTGTTTTTATTTTGATTATATATTTTGTGGTTTTATATTTTGATTTTGTTCTGTGAAGTACCCTGAGACCTCCGGGAATAGAGCGGTCTATAAATTCAATGCAGTGGTACCCCATGTAACGTATGTGATCCGTTCCGGGTCGCACCACGTAACCTGGGCGTACTTAACACGAACGAACAACAACAACAACAACAGCAAAACCCGGAACTTTGTGGGTTTTTGTGCTTCTGTGCATGCGCAAAGTGCACAGAATGCTTCTGTGCACCCGTGCACTCCGCATGCTCCATGGAGGACTTCTGGGTCATGGAGGTGCGTAATCCAAATGTACACAACACAGAGCGTATGCAACACGAGGTATGACTGTACTGTATATAAATAAAATAATAGAACTAGCTCGTTGGACTTGGTAAAGCCACTGTGACAGAGTTGTTTGAGCATGAGTGTGGGAGAATCTGTGGTTCTCTAGATGTGGATTGGCTAGAACTCTCATTATCCCTGACCATTGGTCATGCTGGCTGGGGCTGATGGGACCTGGAGCCCAATGGCATTTGCAGAGCATTGAGTTGCTCAATAGGCCGCAATGCTGGAAAGTCCAATGGTCTTTCTTTGGGGCTCCCCCCTTACTTTCTCCCCCCTTACTTTCTCCAGGTCTACATTACTTGCCACTTGAAAGTCACAGCAGCTGATCAGCCTCTTGGTCCTCTCAACAAGGCTTGCTCTTTCAACAAAGCAAGGAACAGGTGAGGGAAGCAGCTGAGAACTGTGGAGGGTGGGGCTGTCTGAGAAGCCGAGACCAGCAGGGGAGGAGTGATTCCTGTACCCCCCTTTTGCTGCAGCTGGACTCCCATTGAAGGTGCTGCAGACATCTGCAGCTGCTGTGAGAGGAGGAACTGTATGCCACCTGCAGGCCGGTCTGGAAGGATGGATCCCTGGTGGAGAGAGACGAGAGGACGCTTCCAGAGAGATGCTCCTGTTATTGTGCATGGTAAATTCTGTGTCCAGAGTGACTTATGGAACAAGGGTGGTGACTCCAGGAGACGAGGCCTTGCTTCCTGCATGGGTCAAAAAAAGCTTCCTATTGGCTCCAATTTTTCAGAGGATGAAAAGACAACTGGTTCCAGTCAACTGCTCTTGCCATCCAAGATGTTTCTCCTAATGTTCATCCAACAACTTCCCTCCTTCTGGGACTCAATCCCATTAGAGCTCATCCTGTTCCCCACCACCACCACCACCACCTGCTGCCACCAACCCCTCTGCATCGTCAGTGTCTAGATTGGCTATGATTGTCCCATAGGAGGAAATGTGTTAAAAGGAGCTTAACTCGAACCTGATCAAAATAAGTTTCTAGGCTTTCATGCTTTTGCAGGTGACCCTTCAGTGGGAAGAGCAGAGGCTGATGTGCTGATAGGACCGGTTGTCCTGGGTGCCCCAAAGAGTTTGGGGCATCTTCCTGAAAACCAAAGAACCATGGGGGCAATGAGAGAAGGTAAGGCTGCAGTTTTGGGTGGCATTTTTAGCATGCAGAAAGTCTGCTGTTCAGCCCCTTGCATCTCTAGGTAGGGCTCAAAAAGACCTCTGCCTGAAAACTTAAGAGAGCTGGCAGTCATAGAATCATAGAGTTAGGGTCATCTAATTCAACCCCCTGCAATCTTTTTGCCCATGGTAGGTGATAGTAGGCCAGATAAATAGTCTGACCTTGTATAAGGCATCATACAGTGCAATTCTAACCAGGTCTACTCAGAAGTCAATCCCATGGAGTTCTTTGGAGTGTACTTCCAGCTAACTGTGGTTAGGATTGTAGCCTTGGATGGACTCCTAGTTCCAAGGTGACATGAAGCAGCTATGTATGTTCTAAGGCAGCTATGTTAACCATATTAAAGTGCTTTGGCAGTTGTACCTAGCCAGTAAGCAGAGTTTGACCTTGCAAGTCTTGGGGGTGGGGTGGGGGACTGCAGCTGCCTGCAGTTGTAAATCAGTTGGCCTCCAATTGAATGACTTCTTCCTGGGAAGAGAGGAGGTATGGCCCTTGACCATCTGTCTTCACCATGTGGTGGGTGAATGTGGCCTGTCCAGGTCATGTAAGATCAGATCCAGAAGAACTGTCCTCAATGATGGGCTGCAATGTGCAATTGGATGATGGTGATGGTCCTCGTGGCAAATAATGACACTTCCATGGAGCAGAAACGTGTAAAATGCATAGGTGTATGGTAGTGCACATGCTCTGCATGCAGAAGGGCCCAAATTCAATCTCCTGCTTCTCTTTCTCAGGTACCCATGAGATGTCTCTGTTGACAGTGGCAGGACTGTCCATAGCAACTGCCTTCCTAGCTTTGACACTGGGGATTCTGGGATATTTCCTTGCCTGCAAGAAAAATAGCCGCTCCAATTCTACTCGAATCTCAGAGCTTTCTTGAAAAGCTGTGTAAAATCAAATAAAAATAAAAATGGGTGAACTTGACTGTGACTTGAAGTCTTCTTCTGTAATGGAAGGGGGAGTATGTAATAATTGGGGTAGCCAATGGGATAGTGTCCCCCAAGAAGCCGTTGGTCTACAGTGCCCATCAGCCCCAGCAAGCATGATCAATAGTTGGAGATGATGGGAGGTGCATTCTAGGGACACCTGGGAGGTCACAGGTTCCCCATTCTTGTATTAAGTTGCTCAGTGCACTCATGACGGCTGCATTCACATGTTGGTTTATTTAATTTCCCTGAAGCTTCCTCAGCTGAAAGCTTAAGCTTTCAAGCGATGTCCGCATGTAATGCTAAGAGTTGCATGGGCATATGTGCCATGTCTAAAAAGTGTGTGGCAGCCCTGACAACTTTCTCCCCTCCCTAAATAAGACTCTGGTAACTCCATTCTCTTAGAGCAGGGGTCCCCAAACTAAGGCCCGGGGGCCGGATGCGGCCCAATTGCCTTCTAAATCCGGCCTGCGGACAGTTTGGGAATCAGCATGTTTTAACATGAGTAGAATGTGTGCTTTTATTTAAAATGCATCTCTGGGTTATTTGTGGGGCATAGGAATTTGTTCATTCCCCCCCTCCCAAAATATAGTCCGGCCCCCCACAAGGTCTGAAGGACAGTGGACTAGCCCCCTGCTGAAAATGTTTGCTGACCCCTGTCTTAGAGTCTACAAATGCAGTAACATGACTCGATGGCTGGAGTCACTAGATCCAAGTATCTATGGCAGAGCTTTATTTTGTTGACCTCGAAAGGATGAGAAGCTGTCCACCTCAGTGTTCTCCAACCTAGGGGACCTCTTGAATGGGTAGGCTTGTAGTTTAAACAGCGTCCAAGTGATCTCTGCAGGTAGCTGAAATAAGAAATGATAGTTTAAATCCAGCACGAGCAAAAGGAGAGGGGATTATTCTTTCTACGGTCATAAGAGGTTACTGGTAATATTTTCTCAAGATGCACCCCCTGACCAGATGTGGGGAACCTTCGGCCCTCCATATTTTTCTCAGCAGAGGTCATTTCTGGATTCAGAAAACAGTGAACACGCAGATTGGGTGAAAGCTGGATATATTGTTAATAGCTGAAAGAAAGCTAAAAAGGCTTTATTTTCTGTCTGCCTTTCCTTTGGTTGCTGGGAGCCCCGAGAGCAATGGACTCTTGAAGCTGGAGTTTGGCCAGCACACGTCACTTTCCAAATCTAGCCTGCGCTGAGGTTCTACCTGACAGAGGTGTTCTTCAGACTTATATACTGTTAGGTTTACATAAATCACACCTGGAATTCAGGTTATTGTTCAGCAGCCTGATGTTTATACATTCTTGTAAGGCAAAAAACTACTTAGCACTTGGCATGTAGCCAACATAAACCTCTCAAGTTCATCCATATGCTTTATGCCAGGTGGGGCCGTAAGACCCTGCTAGGGGCTTATCTGAGAGATTAAAATTCCCAGGTGCTGCCATCTTGATATGTAAGTAACGTTGAGAGAATAGCATTTTATAGAATAGCAGGAGAGAAACAGAATTAACTGCTTAAAGGTCCCAGTTGCCACAAGGTATCTAGGCATGAAGGAGCATTGCTGTGTGTCATCTAAAACTCTTCAAAACCATAATGGTCTTCTGTGGTTTGTCAGTGCACAAGGTTGAATTGCAGCAACTAACATACCTGGCCATTGACCGTGCTTCGTAGGGCTGATTGGAATTGTAGTTCAGCAGCATCCCTATTTTGAGATTTCTCTGAATCTCTGGACTTCCCACCTTCCCCTCCATGGGTCATATTGTCAAACTTTTCAACTGCGTATTATTCAGTAATCTATATTTTATGCCAGTCCATTTTGTCCATAATATTTGCTACATTACAAGTGTTAATGTTTTCATCTGCTTACAGTGGTCTCCCAGATAAGTTATAATCCTGCTCTAGAACCTCACAACTGCTCTCTGACCTTAAACTTTGGGAACCAGTGGCTCTTGCCCTCTTATCTTTTCAGCGGAATCTACAAAAGTTTTCCTTCCACTGCCGAAGTGCTGAAAGCCAAGGCCATGGGCACTTGTTCGTGTTGATAATTGCCTATAGCGCAATGCTAGAATAACATATAGGACCCAGGTGGCGCTGTGGGTTAAACCACAGAGCCTAGGGCTTGCTGATCAGAAGGTCGGCAGTTTGAATCCCTGCCACGGGGTGAGCTCCCGTTGCTTGGTCCCTGCTCCTGCCAACCTAGCAGTTTGAAAGCACGTCAAAGTGTAAGTAGATAAATAGGGACCACTCCAGCAGGTAGGTAAACGGTGTTTCTGTGCACTGCTCTGGTTTGCCGGAAGCGGCTTTGTCATGCTAGCCACATGACCCGGAAGCTGTCTGCGGACAAACGCTGGCTCCCTCAGCCTATAGAGCGAGATGGTCAGGGGTCCCTTTACCTTTTAGAATAACATATACTACATATGGTTGATAAATCAATGAACTTAAAGGTAGAAAAAGTTTATATAAGGCCTACAATAGAATTGTAGCTTAAAAAGTTAGTTCTTGCAAAACAAGCAAAAGTGACAATGCATGGGTAAGATCTTTCTTTTTTAAAAAATGTTGAGCATAGGTTTTCAGCAGCAGATATGCTTTGATCAGGTTTTTTTTCTTTTTTTGCAGGACAGTTAGACAAATGGCCAAATTAAAAGTGAAAAGGGAAAGAAGGGGAGTGAAACATGATGTACTGCAGAGGCACTGAGTTGCACCCAACATTGCGGGGGCCCCCTCAAAGGATTGTGCCAGATCTTTGACACTATGACATGACCTCTGATAAGATGGGAAAGTGTGCTGGGTTCATAAACAGGGTCACGCCAAAGTGCTGGACTTTCGGCACTCTGGTGCGACCCTGCTGATGAGCCCAGAGTGCCAGCATCGGACAGGAAGGCACACTGGACTTGTCAGCAGGGTTGTGCCAGAAAAAGGTCCAACACTGCACCATTCGAAGCGCCCAGCATACCAGTGCTGTGTGTGTGTGTGTGTGTGTGTGTGTGTGTGTGTGTGTGTGTGACATCACATATTGAGGAGGTCCAGCCCCTTGCCCAAAGATTTCAAGGGGGCTAAAGACACGACCCCCCTGGAGTTGGCATGCACAATGTACTGTATTGGAAGACAAAGTCTGCTTATAGAATCATAGAATTGGAAGAGACCACAAGGGCCATCCAGTCCAACCCCCTGCCAAGCAGGAAACACCATCAAAGCACTCCTGACAGATGGCTGTCAAGCCTCCGCTTAAAGACCTCCAAAGAAGGAGACTCCACCACACTCCTTGGTAGCAAATTCCACTGCCAAACAGCTCTCACTGTCAGGAAGTTCTTCCTAATGTTTAGGTGGAATCTTCTTTCTTGTAGTTTGAATCCATTGCTCCGTGTCCGCTTCTCTAGAGCAGCAGAAAACCACCTTTCTCCCTCCTCTATATGACATCCTTTTATATATTTGAACATGGCTATCATATCACCCCTGAACCTTCTCTTCTCCAGGCTAAACATACCCAGTTCCCTAAGCCGTTCCTCATAAGGCATCGTTTCCAGGCCTTTGATCATTTTGGTTGCTGTCCTCTGGACACGTTCCAGCATGTCAGTATCCTTCTTGAACTGTGGTGCCCAGAACTGGACACAGTATTCCAGGTGAGGTCTGACCAGAGCAGAATACAGTGTACTATTACTTCCCTTGATCTAGATGCTATACTCCTATTGATGCAGCCCAGAATTGCATTGGCTTTTTTAGCTGCTGCATCACACTGTTGACTCATGTCAAGTTTATGGTCTACCAAGACTCCTAGATCCTTTTCACATGTACTGCTCTCAAGCCAGATGTCACCCATCCTGTATTTGTGCCTTTCATTTTTTTTGCCCAAGTGTAGTACTCTGCATTTCTCCCTGTTAAAATTCATCTTGTTTGCTCTGGCCCAGTTCTCTAATCTGTTAAGGTCATTTTGAAGTGTGATCCTGTCCTCTGGGGTATTAGCCACCCCTCCCAATTTGGTGTCACCTTATGATGATATATATGTATCATATTGAATATTGTGTGAACAGTACAATAAAGCATAACAGCAAAACAAATGCAGGTCTGTTGTGACTTGTTCCATAAACTAGTGCATACAGAGGGAAGAAAGCATCAAGGAATGGAAATGAAGTTAAGAGTGCAGGGCAAAAGAGCTAGATGCAGTGGAACTTGTCACTCTGCCCTAAATCTGCCTCTGGTCCTGCCAAATCCCTACCCTAGCTCAAGCGTCTGGGCTGGCATCCCTTCCGAGTGGCTCACAGATGCAGGCTGTGCTCTCCCTTTGGCTGCCAGATCTGCAGGCTAGAGCAGAAGATCAGCAGATAAAGCTCTTCGTGAGAATTGCATCCTGGTGCCAGGGCAAACCGCATGGAGAATTCCTGCTGGGCATGTGGCTCATGAAGGCACAAGGGGTGCCAGGAAAAGAGCTGGCATGTTTACAATGCACTGGGACGTCCAGTACTACCCATCCTCTGAAGTATTGATGTACAAAAGCGATAATCTCTCTGGAAAGGAAAATAAAAACTTTTGATATGCAGATCTGTCTCCTGTTTGCTTTAAGCTGGTGGAAGCGGCTCCTTCTCGCCAAATGAACTGCAGAATCTCTTTTCTTGCATTGGAGGGCAATATTTTTCAGCGCAGGGAACACATTCATTTCTCCGCAACCTTCGGAAGGCCAAAGTGGGTGGAACAACTAATGTAAATTATCCCTTGCACACTAGAGTAGTTTCCGTACATGCTGTCTGTCCTCCATCCAGGCAAGCAAGAGGCATAATCAGAGTTCAAGGGCACCTTCCAGCCAGGCAAAAACACACAAGGAGGGTGTGAAGCAGGGCTGGTGATGAGAGGGTGTGGCTTGGGGAGAGGGTGGGGTGGTAAGGAGAGAGTTCTGGGGGGCCAGATAGGAATGGAGGGCCACTTTCAGCTCTTGGGCATTATGTTCCTCACTCCAGTTTTATTGTGTGCTTTAAACATGGATGTTCTTTTTAAAATGTTTGCCCATTCGCACATCTGATAACAAACGTTGGAAATACAAGGAAAAAGAAGGGACCTTTTACCACATGTGGTGGGCGTGCCCCAAGGTGAAAGACTTCTGGGAAAAGATTTATAATGAAATGAAAAAAGTGTTGAAAGACACTTTCATTAAGAATCCAGAAGCCTTTCTATTGGGAATTGTAGGTCAGGAAGTACCGAAAAAAGATTTAACATTCTTTCTGTATGCCACAACTGCTGCAAGGCTACTACTTGCCCAGAAATGGAAGAACCAAGAATTACCATTAATAGATGAATGGCAAATGAAGATGCTGGACTTTATGGAGCTTGCCAAATTGACCGGGAGACTTCGCGATCAAGGAGAAGAGATGATTGAGGAGGATTTGAAGAAATTTAAAACTTACCTGAATTAATGTCATATTTAATATTGCCCAAGGAAGTAGTTAATAGGTTTTTGCTGTTATTTTTAGGAAACAGGTTAATTATTGGTGTTTTAGAAGAAAATATTGGTAAAGATGTTATTTTATAAAAACTGCTAGAGAATATTAAGGAAATGAAATTCAGATGGGAAGGACTGAGGAAAGTCACTTAACAATGTAAAGGATAAGTTATGTGTATGTAAGAACAATATGATGTTCTATTTTCCCTTTTCTTTTTTCTATTTTTCTGTATGTTATCTGTTTTATATCTTACAAATGAATAAAAATTATTTTAAAAAATAAAATGTTTGCCCATTAAGCAGCAAAATAATGATGAAAATTGATGATTGGTAATAAAAAAAATGTAATGCCGAACAGCTGGGGGACCTCACGTTCCTCATCTTTGTCTCACACTTATAAGAACTCAAACACAACTTAAACACCTTTATAAACCCTTAAAAGGGGCAGGTAGGAAATCAACCAACAGCAATCTCTTGGTTTCAGTTTCCCAAGCAACACTAATCCCGAATATTGCTTCTGGAAACCGTTTTGGGGTGCTGTTTCCTGAACTGAGCAGGACGAAAATTAAGCTAGTTTACCTTTACAGGCTTGTTGTAAGGGATTGCAACACAACTTTTGTCTGCAAAGCAATGTGAGCGCTTGAAATCACTGCGGAAGTCTTTTTCGTTGCTGCCGACGCTTCAAAGAGGCTTCTGGAGGTCAGCGTAATGAATCGCATGCTGGGCCTGTTGCGGGATATTTGGGATGGTTTTTTTATCCAGTCATGTCTATCCACCTTCCATTAAGCTAAGAGGTTCTTCTTCTGCCTTCTTGCTAGAACAGCTGCTGTTTAACAAATCAACTAAATTGCCTGCGATAGCTTGTCCTTGACTGCCACTTAGCGGTAGTTTGGAGTTCATTAGATTAGCAAAACTCCTGCTGTCCACCGGGAGGCTGTCTCGCGTGCGGGATTCCAGTGTGCACACTGGGACTGGGAAGCTTAGGAAGCGACCTTATCCTGGTTCGTCCAGCTCAGCATTGCCCTTTTTGTTTTAAATTGTTTATTTGGTTTTCAGATTAAAGTTTTGCAATCACATATCCAATATACAACATAAAAACAAGATTCCAAAGAATCTCCTGGACTTCCACCCTCCACTTTGTGGGTCTTATTATTAATCATTTCCTCCGGCATCTTTCCATACCTTTTATCTTTCCATTATGTCCAAAATTCACCATTAAATTACAAGTGTTATTCCAGTCCTACTAATGGTTTTAACCAGTGCTTTTTTCCTTAAAAAAAAAAAAAAGTTTAGGGGTCTTCTTCTTCTTTGGCGATCACTCGTAGCCGAGTAAGATTGTCTTCCATAAACACGGTTTTAACAGTGAGTCCGTAAGTGACTGTGGAGGCCAATTCTGGATCCACACGTCCTTCCACAGTGGAGACATAAGTTTCCGGGCAGGAGTTGATCACAGTGTGGATTTGCCAAGCATGCCTTCCTCTTAGCACGTTTTCCCCTGGCGTCCTGAGTTCAAGTGTCTTCAAAGCCCACGACACCTTTGTAAAGGCTGTTCTCCAACTGGAGCTCTCGCAGGCCAGTGTTTCCCAGTTGTCAGTGTTTATACTACATTTTTTTAGATTTGCCTTGAGACAGTCTTTAAACCTCTTTTGTTGACCACCAACTTTACATTTTTAAGTTCGGAATAGAGTAGTTGCTTTGGAAGATAATCATCGGGCATCCGCACAACACGACCAGTCCAACGAAGTTGATGCTGAAGAATCATTGCTTCAACGCTGGTGATCTTTGCTTCTTCCAGTACACTGGTATTAGTTTGCCTGTCTTCCCAAGTGATGTGTAAAATTTTTCGGAGACACCATTGATGAAATCTTTTGAGGAGTTGGAGATGGTGTTTATAAGTGGTCCATGTTTCGCAAGCATATAGGAAGGTTGGTAATACAATAGCTTTGTAAACAAGCATTTTGGTTTCCCTGCGAATGTCTTGGTCCTCAAACACTCTGCACTTCAATCGGGAGAAAGCTGCACTGCAGAGCTCAGGCGATGCTGGATTTCGGCATCAATGTTGGCCCTTGTGGAAAGATAACTGCCCAGGTAGGAGAAGTGATTGACATTTTCCAATGTTACACCACTGAGTTGGATTTGTGGTGCTGCAGAGGGGTTATTTTGTACTTATTGAAATACTGCCCCTCAATGAGGCCAAACTTAAATTCACAAAATGTTTAGGGGTATGCATCCTCCCCCAGAAAAAAAACACTGGTTTCAACTGTTTACAATGGTTTTTAAGAGAAATTATAATCCCCCCATATCTTATTAAAATTTTGGTCTTCCTGATTTCTGATTCTTCCGGTCATTTTTGCCAATTCAGCACAATCCATCAATTTAATCTGCCATTTTTCTCTGGTAGGGACTTTATCTTCTTTCCATCTCTGGGCCAATAACATCCGTGCAGCCGTGGTCGCATACATAAATAGTCTTTTCTGCTCCCTTGGGATTTCAGCACCTAGAATTCCTAAAAGAAAAGCTTCAGGTTTTTTTTTTTTTTTAAAGAAAAAGTTATTTTAAACATTTTTCAACTCATTATAAATCATTTCCCAAAATTCTTTTACTACCATTTTTTCAACTCATTATAAATCATTTCCCAAAATTCTTTTACTACCATTTTTTCAACTCATTATAAATCATTTCCCAAAATTCTTTTACTACCACCACATATGATAAAAGGTGCCTTCTTTCCCCTTACATTTCCAACAAACATGTGACCCTGTTTTATACATTTTTGGTAAAAAAAAAAAACTTCCAATGAAGTCTACCACCTTCCAAGGGAGTCCATTCCGTGGCTGAACAGCTCTTACTGCCTTAAAGTTCTTCCTAACATTTAGTTAGAATCTCTTTTCTTGTAACTTGAAGCCATTGGTTCAGGTCCTACCCTCTGGAGCAGCAGAAACAAGCTTGCTCCATCTTCCACATGATGGTTGATGAGCAATTTCAAGCCCCCCACCCCCACCCCGCTCTCCTTTCTTGCTTGATCTTCAGGCTGGGCTTGAATCTGGCCGCCTTTCAAATGGAGGGCTGTCTTCCAAAAAGTAGAACACATGGTCACCTGGCAAGGAACAGATCCCGCATTGCGTTTAGAAGTACGTGCAAAACGCGGCCTGGGGTGTAGATCTGTCTGTAACTTAAACAGATTGGAATAGGTACGTGTGACTTCATTTAGTTGCGGAGAAATAACCTTGCACCTGCCGCTTTGGGGCTCGGCAGGCTTTGCTTGCCGTTGCCAAAGGTGCTTTGCAAGCTCTTTGATCTGCCTGCGCACTCTCGCCACAGCCATTTCCTCACCATATTTACCCGCTTTCCCCTGTGGCTTAAATGCCTTTTTATGTTCAAAGTGCTTTCTGCTTGGAATTCAGATGCGGTAAGGAGGCCGTCTGAGTTTTGCGTGGGGCAGGGCGGATCCTCTCTGGCTTGTGTCTGTTTAGTGCTTCGGAAGTCAAAGGGCATCAACACCCTGATGTGCTCAACTGCCCGTGATGAGCCCCCTGTTTTAAATATCTCACAAGCCTTGGAGCACTTGCTTCCAGCCAGAACAGCGCTGGCCTGCCCATGAGGCAAGGTGAGGTGGTCGCTTCCGGCAGCAGGATCCACAGCCACAGCAGATCCATTCCTACTGGACTTAGGGAGGGAGGCACAATGCTCAGATGGGTCCAAGAGCCTTCTCGCCACCTTCCCAAAGCCTGCCCGGCTAGGGGAAGGAAGCAGAAGGGCTCCAGCATCCGGTCAGTGGCCTGGCACCTCCTTTCCGAAGCCTGGGCAGCTTCTGCCTGGCTTAGTGAGGGCAACATGATGCTCGCACAAGATGTTGTGACTGTGGATATATGACCTGACTGCCTGTCTCCAGGCCCTGCGGTTGTCTGTAAGGGGTTTCCTTCCACACAGCGGTGTTAATGTTGCCAGCCTTCATGTCTCATCTGCAGACATCTTTGTAACAGAGATGGTCCGCCAACAGGCCAGAAGCCGGTTTCTCGTAGAGCACATCCTTGGGGATCCTACCATCTTCCATTCTATGCACATGACCAAGCCAGGGTAGACATTGCTGGGAGAGAAGTATGGACATGTTGAGAATGTTGGCTTGGGAGAGCATGTCTTTTGTTGAGACTCTCTCCTGCCATGAGAGACCCAAAATCTTCCTGACACAGCTCACGTGGAAGGTGGTGAGGTGTCACTCCTGGCGGGTGTAAGTTGCCCATGACTCACTTCATGTGTGTGTGTGTGTGTGTGTGTGTGTATGTATATATATAATTTTTTAATTAAATTTTCTGTTTTACAATTTAAAATACTCATTTTACATCCTTAAGATATCCATGACTTCCCTTCTTCTCTTTCCATGGTTAATTTTACATATCATAAATCCATGCATATTTTACAAAAAAAACTACAGTCGTACCTCGTGTTGCGTTCGCTGTGGGTTATGAACGTGGCAAACCCGGAAGTTTCACCACACACGCACACACAGAAGTGCTCCGCGTGGTCTGCGCATGCTCAGAAGCGTTCTGCGCAGGTCGTGCATGTGCAGAAGCGCAATATCACCACTTGGGTTGCAGACTTTTCGGGGTGCGAATGTCACCTCGGAATGGATCGTGTCCGCAACCTGAGGTACCACTGTATACCATTCAGTATTCCATTATTGCATCCATCAAAACTTATTTACACTGTTGAATTAATCTTAATACTGCCAGCGTTTTCAGCTGCACACAATTATTTCCCACATATTCAATAAACATTTTCCCATCTTCTCTAAACGTATGTTCTTCTTGTTCTCATATTTGATACGCTAAGTCTGAAGAGCATCTCCACCCCCATCGTTCTACCCGGACACTGAGGTCCAGCGCAGAGGGCTTCTGGCGGTTCGCTCACTGCGAGAAGCCAACTTGCAGGGAACCAGGCAGAGGGCCTTCTCGGTAGTGGCACCCGCCCTGTGGAACACCCTTCCACCAGATGTCAAAGAGAAAAACAACTACCAGACTTTTTAGAAGACATCTGAAAGCAGCCCTTTAGGGAAGCTTTTAATGTTTAATAGATTATTGTATTTTAACACTCTGTTGGAAGCTGCCCAGAGTGGCTGGGGAAACCCAGCCCGATGGGCGGGGTATAAATAAATTATTATTATTATTATTATTATTATTATTATTATTATTATTATTATTATTTCAACTTAAGTTGCCAATCTTCTTTGATCGAGACTTCGCTCGTTTTCCATTTTTGGCCTAACAAAACACAGGCCACAGTTGTTGCATACATAAATAACATTTTTGACACTTGGGAGTTTCAGTCTGAATTATCCCCAACGGGAAGGGCTCTGGTTTTAAACTTTTTTCCCAATTCATCACGGATCATTTCCCAATACTCTTTTACCCTTTTACAAGTCCACTACATGTGAAAGAACATTCCCTCCAACGCATGACTCACTTCCATAAAACAGTGTGCTTATCACACAAGCCTGGCAGACCACCCACCAGGTATTGGTAATTAGCATCCCATCTTCCCATACTCTTTTGGAGAGGCAAGACAAATTCGCAGAGAATAAAGCTGTCAGTGCCTACTAGTCATGATGGGCACGATCCAGCTCCAGTAGGAGGTCTCTAAACAACAGTTGCTGGGAAACACATGTGGGGAGAATGCTGTTGTGCTCATATCCTGCTTGTGGGCTTCCTAGAAGAGTCATCTGGTTGGCCACTCTGGGAACTGGGCCTGATCCAGCAGTCGGCCTCTTTTGAAATCCTTACTGACCATGCTGCTGGGGATTCATCTGAGTTGGGAGTTCTGCTGCATCTGTACATATTTTGCATATAGCCCACAAATTCTCAATGGGATTTATGTCCGGGGAATTCCCTGGCCAATCAAGTACAGTGGTACCTCGGGTTACAGACGCTTCAGGTTACAGACTCCGCTAACCCAGAAGTAGTACCTTGGGTTAAGAAGAAGAGTTTGGATTTGATATTCCGCTTTATCACTACCCGAAGGAGTCTCAAAGCGGCTAACATTCTCCTTTTCCCTTCCTCCCCCACAACAAACACTCTGTGAGGTGAGTGGGGCTGAGAGACTTCAGAGAAGTGTGACTAGCCCAAGGTCACCCAGCAGCTGCATGTGGAGGAGCGGAGACGCGAACCCAGTTCACCAGATTACAAGTCTACCGCTCTTAACCACTACACCACACTGGCTCTCAAAGAACTTTGCTGCAGGATGAGAACAGAAATTGCGCGGTGGCGGAGTGCCGGTGGCGGGAGGCCCCATTAGCTCAAGTGGTACCTCAGGTTAAGAACAGTTTCAGGTTAAGAACGGACCTCCAGAATGAATTAAGTTCTGAACCCGAGGTACCACTGTACCTGTATTTGCTGATCTGTCATGAACGTCTTCACCACTTTCGATGTGTGACGGGGGCTAGGTCGTGCTGCAATATCCCAGTACCTCCAGGATACCCCCTTTCCAGTTCTGGAATAACTCTCTTTCGTAGAACCTCAATATATATTGTGGTGAGCGCATCATTCCTTCTATTGGCTGCAGACTTCCGACACCATAACAACGGAAGCATCCCCCAAAACATCTTTTGTGGGTGCTTGACAGACTGATCTATGTGGCAATCACGAAGCTTCTCTCCCTGTGACCTTCGAACATGCCAACTTTGTTTCAATTAATTTGCACAAGGGTATAGGGCCACAGATCCCTCATCGCTGTCCTAAAAGATTCAGTTTCAGAGGTCTGGCTTTGGAGATTATGCATAAAACCAGAGTTGTGTCCTCTCCTGCTTCTTCCAAGGGGTTAACTCTGAGAGGAATGTGCTGAATCGGCCACCGCATTCTACTCATTCTTGACTGTCTCTGCCCTGACCTGCTTTCCCAGCCCTGCAGCTTGGGAACTTGGCTGCTCTTTCTTGGGGAGGGCAGGCGGTGGAGGGCGGGGGGAGGATTACTGTCTAATCTCAGGAGCACTAGATGAATGGAAAACATGTAGAATGGCCTGGCGGGCTTCTGCCTCTGACATCTACAAAACATAATTGAAGGTGCCTCCAAGGGAGGGGCAAAGCTGTCCATTTCAGTTCTCTCAGATTCTCATCTTTCCAGTCTTCGGATCTTCACATTTCCACACCAGTTTGCTGCCATTATTATTATTATTATTATTAGCCAGTGTGGTGTAGTGGTTAAGAGCGGTGGACTCGTAATCTGGTGAACCGGGTTCACGTCTCCGCTCCTCCACATGCAGCTGCTGGGTGACCTTGGACTAGTCACACTTCTTTGAAGTCTCTCAGCCCCACTCACCTCACAGAGTGTTTGTTGTGGGGGAGGAAGGGAAAGGAGATTGTTAGCCGCTTTGAGACTCCTTCGGGATATCAAATCCAAACTCTTCTTCTTATTACAGTGGTACCTTGGTTTACCACCACAATCCGTTCTGGAGGTCTGTTTGTAAACCAAAACAGGTTGCAACCCAAGGCGCGCTTTAGCAAACAGGGCCTCCAAAAAAATTTGTTCGTAATCCCCCACAAAATGGGTTGTAATCCAAAAAAAGGTTGCAAACCGGGACACACACTTCTGGGGTTGACGTGTTTGTAATCGAAAACATATGCAAACCAAGGTACCACTGTATTATTATTATTATTATTATTATTATTATTATTATTATTATTGATTATTAAAAATTCAGCAGCATTTCAATGCAAATTCCTCCCAATATGCACATTGCTGCATGCGATTTTGCATTTTGGGATGCTGTTTTCTCACAGCATCTCCTCTCCTGCCCCCCTACTGTTTGTTTGGGAGTGGGGGGTCCCTGAGCTAGCCCAGGGAAGAGTTGATCTGATCAGGGATATAGTCAGGGGGTCATGCATGGCCCTATTAATCAGTGACAGCACTCTGTTTAAGGACCTCCCTCCCCAAAGAGGCTTGTCTGGTCTTGGCACTCACTTTGCTTTTGTTGTTTTTTGGTGTCAGAAGTAGACCTTTCTGTTCTCCTGGGCATTCTGAGCTTTTAAGCTCTGAGCCTGAACTGCAATTTCCAGTGTAATCCTATTAATGCTTGCTCAAAAGTAAATGTTGCTGTGTTCTATTGGGCTTACTCCCCTAGTAATCACGAATAGATTTGCAACCTTAATCAGCTGCTCTTGGGCTGCTGTCCTGTGCACACTTACCTGGGAGCAATTCCAGTTGAAACCAGTGGGGCTTACTCTTGAGTATTTATTCTATTTTTATTCATTTACTGCATTTCTTACCTGCACTTCATTTATTTATTAATATATTTTTTATTAAAGATTTCTCAGTTCACAAAAATACATGCGTTGTCTCTTTTTTCAAGTTCTGTTTTTTACAGTTTCATTCCTTGCGAGACATTAGTGTTATGTTCTGTACTGGGTTGGGAAGAAGAGAAGTGGGAAGAATGGGAGGGGGGAATAGTGATTGGGGTGGTGTTGGGCGGTTATGCGTCTATTCTTCCGCTTAGTGTATGTGTGGGGTTTTGTGTCAGCGTCACTTGTATTGGTTCTCTTACTATTCACTTGTTGTATTTCCTTGGTGGTGAGAGAGGTTGGTGGTGGCCTAGGGTGTGGTGGGTTGTCTTTGGTTGGCTATACAGTGGTACCTCAGGTTACAGATGCTTCAGGTTACAGATGCTTCAGGTTACAGACTCCGCTAACCCAGAAACAACGCTTCAAGTTAAGAACCTTGCTTCAGGATAAGAACAGAAATTGTGCTCTGGCAGGGCAGCGGCAGCGGGAGGTCCCATTAGCTAAAGTGGTGCTTCAGGTTAAGAACAGTTTCAGGTTGAGAATGGACCTCCAGAACAAATTAAGTTCTTAACCCTAGGTACCACTGTAGTGAGATTTGTTTTTGTGTGTGTGTGGTGTGTGTGTGTGTGTTTGGATCAGGTTAGCCAGATTGATTCGTATGCTGCTGGCAGATTCTTGTTGTTGACCTGTTGGGCTATGTATACGATAAAGGGGAACCATACTGGGGTGAAGGCATCTTCTTCCATTTGTCTCTGTTTCAGTTTCAGTTTATTGGTTAGCTTTTCTAGTAAGGCTGTTTCCCATACTATTTGATACCATTGGTCCATGCTTACTCCTGACAGGTCTCTCCAGTGTCTGGCTATGATGCTTCTGGCTGCTGAGAGTAGGTGGGTTATGAGCTCTTTATAACGTGAGTGGGCATTATTATCTTGGAAGATGTTCAGTAGGGCCAGTTCTGGGTTGACTTCTAATACTTGCTTGGTTATTTTGCATATTTCTTGTATGACTGACATCCAGAAGAGTTGGGTTTTAGGACATTCCCACCACATGTGGAGGTATGTGCCTGTGGAGGTGCAGCCTCTCCAGCATTTTGGTGAGGTTCCTGGGCGTATCAGCGCTAGTTTCCATGGTGTTAGGTACCACCTGTAAGTGAGTTTCAGGGTGAGTTATTTTCTTTTAGTTGAGATGGATTTAAAGGGAGGTTTAGACCACATTCTGGGCTGCATCAATAGGAGTATAGCATCTAGTTCAAAGGAAGTAATAGTACCATTGTATTCCACTCTGGTCAGACCTCACTTGGAATACTGTGTCCAGTTCTGGGCACCACAGTTCAAGTAGGATACTGACAAGCTGGAATGTGTCCAGAGGAGGGCAACCAAAATGGTCAAAGGCCTGGAAACGATGCCTTATGAGGAACGGCTTTGGGAGCTGTGCATGTTTAGCCTGGAGAAGAGAAGGTTAAGGGGTGATATGATGGCCATGTTCAAATATATAAAAGGATGTCATATAGAGGAGGGAGAAAGGTTGTTTTCTGCTGCTCCAGAGAAGCGGACATGGAGCAATGGATTCAAACTACAAGAAAGAAGATTCCACCTAAACATTAGGAAGAACTTCCTGACAGTAAGAGCTGTTCGACAGTGGAATTTGCTGCCAAGGAGTGTGGTGGAGTCTCCTTCTTTGGAGGTCTTTAAGCAGAGGCTTGACAGCCATCTGTCAGGAATGCTTTGATGGTGTTTCTTGCTTGGCAGTGGGTTGGACTGGATGGCCCTTGTGGTCTCTTCCAACTCTATGATTCTACATTCTAGTCCATTGGGCGGGGTTAATCTCATAGCCTATGTCATCCTCCCATTTTTTTTTTTATTACATTGAGTGGGTTTGTGGGATTTTGGAGCAGTATTTTGTGATGCCTGTGTTGGGTATAAGGTTTATAAGCAATGTTGTCAGTGTTATTAACAACATTATTGGTTTGTTGGAGTAGGGATATGGGTATTAGCATGCTCTGGCGCCACCATTGTGCTGGTTGTGTGTCAGCTTTTAGCCAGTTTCTTGATTTGTTTTATTGAGGTTGGGGGTATTGGTTTAGTTGGTATGGGTTTCTTTCTTTCTCTCTCTGTTTTCCTTTTACCTGCTTATTTTGTTTTTTGTCTTTGTGTGCTGAAGAAGGAGATGGAGAGGTTGGTGGGTGGGTGTGTCTATTTTTGTATGTGTGGTTCTTTTTCTGCTACGGGTAGAGTCCTTGGAGTGGGGGGCTGTGTGTGTGTTGTTGGGGTGGTTGGGGAGTGGGGAGTATGATTTGGTGTCGTCTGGGTTGGTATTGGGGTGGGGGTGGGAGTGGGGGATCTCTGTGGAGGATGGAATAGGGGAGGATAATGGTGGTGCTGGCAATATTAATGGCATGAGGGGAGAGGAAAAAGGGAGGGGGGGTCACCAGTCTGTCAGTTTGAGGTGATTTCCAAATGCATCTTTCAGCTGTGGTTGTTGTTGCAGGGTTGTCAATCTATGGTATGTTGGTTTAGCTGAGGTTGGTTTGCCATCCTATGTTGCATTTTCGGCGGGACAGTTCTGTGAGTGGTGCTTGTCTGTACTGGTTTGCGTTGTTGTGTCATTTCTGCAATTTCTTCTTCCTCTTGACTGTTGTCCAGTCGCTTGCTGTTGTTTCATCATGGCTGTCATTTGGTGGGTCCTTTGGTTGCCATTCTGGTGGAGGGTTGAGTCTTGAGGTTCTCCAATAGTTGCAGGGCTTCAGGTATGTTGGTGGCCATGTACTGTGCTGTGTTGGTGGTTACAATGAGGCAAAAGGAGAAGCCCACCAGTACTTGATTCCTACTTGTTGAAGACGTTGGATACATGGGCGTAGGTTTTTCCTCTGGTTTAGGGTCTCTTGGGATTACCTGCTCTTCATTGCAGTTATAATTTGAGAGAGGGTTACAGTTAAAACAAATGCATATTCATAGCACAATTATTAAAGAGCAAGGCAGATCACTTACAACCAGCCATATAAAATAAGCAGACATGGATAGAGCTGCTCTGTTCATTTCTGACTTTAATGAATTGGATCCAACCAAGTTCTACTCAGACCTGAAATGAATGCATCTAAGCTAGCCATGTCCTTTAATTATACTGGTTCTACTCTGTCAGCAGCCTTTCCCCACCCCCAACTGTCCATTTATTTTTATACTGTTTTGTTTTTATTGTTTACCAGGTTTCTAACTGTCCTGAAAAACCAGCTGGTATGCAAAAACAAAGCCAGCAAACAAACAAATGTGTTTCCTGATGACTTGCAGATGCCTTTTCAGTTGGCTGAAAAAGCTTAAAATTGATTAATCAGTTATTAAAGGTTAGAACCTTAAACAAACAAACAAACAGCAGGTACAACAGTGCCTGTAATTAGGCCACCTTCTGTTGATGCAAGAGATGTCAGTTTGGAGTTACAGTATACTGAGGTCCTTGCCATCAGCCGGGGTGTTACGAAGTGTTACAAATGCATCAGGTTTCCTTCAGACAGTCAATACTGTTATGAGTCTGGATGAAACCCCAGGTCCCCTACCAAACCTGGGACCCTATATCTGTGAGGGTAAAGCTTGCCAAACCCGTTCCTTTGTCAAGTGTGGCTGGTTAAGTTCCATGATTCAGCATAAGTAAAGAAGTTGCTCCGGGTTCTATCTGTGACATAGAACCAGAGCCAGAGTTGTGTGAGAGTGAGGTTGAAGGAGGCTGGAAGCTAGAGACACAGAGACATATTTGCTCCATTTTGGGCTTTGGGGCTCCCCTGGAAACCTCATGCAGATGCAATAACTGTTGGGGTGTTAATGCCCTCCTATGCTCAGGTTGCATATACAGTCAAATCTTGGTTGTCAAACGTAATCCGTTCCGGAATCCCGTTCGACTTCCGAAATGTTCGACAACCGAGGCGTGTCTTTGACGGGTTGCAAGAGCTTCCTGCACTCAAATGGAAGCTGCGTCAGACGTTCATCTTCCGAAAAATGTTCGAAAACCGGAGCATTTAATTCTGGGTTTTCGGCATTCAGGAGCCAAAACGTTCCAAAACAGAGCCATTCGGGAACCAAGGTTTGACTGCATGTGGAAATAAAACCATATATACTAAAGACACCACATGAAGGAGAGACTCCATTTTATGTGAAGCAAGATGACTGTCCTTTAGAATCCACTGTGAACACTGCGAAGTTGAATTGAGTGTTGGAGTGCTTCTTCTCTGCTTGAAAGAAAGAGAACAAAGCTGCAGGAGAAATTAAAGGGCCCATTAATTCACAGGGGCCCACACTGCCCAGGTCCAACATTATTTCGACTTATGTTGGCTTCTTGTAGTTTTGCTTGCTTACCATGACAAGATTGTTAAGTTTTGTTGTTTATTGGACCTATTTACATAATTTTGTAATTTCCACATGCCATTTCCCCCCTGTTTATCTTATTGCTTTGTTCCCTGCTCTGGGATAGAAGATATTCAACGAAGAGCGGACTATTGTGTCCCATTCACACACATCACATGCCCCCACTCCAAATGACTGATGACCTTCGCGCAAAACAGACACAGAGATTAAAGACAAAAGTATTTATAAAAGTATTTAAAGTGACAACTCTTTAACTTGTGTTCTCAAAATGAAGCAGTCGAACGGTTGTCCTCTCAGGCAATTGCTGGTGGTGGTCAAGCCGTTTCCTCTTGGTGTGCTACCAGCTTGAGAGATGTTTGGATTTTGCAGGGTCTGGGGACACGGGAAGAGTGAGGCTTCTACCATCCTGGTTGAATCAAGACCTGTAAAGGGAACAGTGAAGGAGAAAGATCTAAGGCTACAGACAGCAACTGCACATCAGTTTTGTACTGGCAACTTCCTTGATGTTTGTGGATGCTCATTGTCAGGTGTCAGAGTCAAACCTCCACGGTAGGTTGCCAGGAACTATTCATTCATTCATTCATTCATTCATTCATTCATTCATTCATTCATTCATTCATTCCCCACCCATCTGGCTTACCAATGCTTTTTATTCAATACTCACAGAGAGAGGCTTAGAAATGCAGCCTCTTGGAGTAATCACATTGCTCCGAGTGAGTCTCCATCCTCCCTCTCTCTCCCATTATGTGTCATCACTATGGGTGCTGAGATGTGCCCTCTGCCTCTGAGCTCTCTGCTCTCCTACTTTAAATGCCTGCTGGGTTCTGGGAGAGGTGAGGGTCTGGAATGCTTTCTGAAGACACTGTGTCCATCAGCTGCCCCCCCTCTGGTGCTTCTCCCTCCTCCTCTCTCATTATTTCCCAGCTTTCCCCCCCTCATCTGCCTCTGAGCTGTGACCTCCCTCAAACCCCTGTTGTAATTCGGAACTGTCTTCTTCTCTGGAAGGGTCAGGCTGGGGAGGCGGTCTCCACCATTCCTCCTCTGCCCAGTCCCTGACACTCATGCACTTTTAAACTAGATTCCTATGGTATGGAGATTAAGTGAGGTCTTGCATGAGTGGAACAGTCTGTTTTTTATGTTGAGGAATCCAGCACAAAAGTTGTGCTAGCTGCTATTGTGCTATTGTGCCACGAAGCTCCCAGCAACCTGCATGCGCATCCCCTTGCGCAATAACGTTCCACTGGAGCGAAGCATTTGGTCGGTGGGACGAAGTAGACCTCTGAGTGACTTTAACTCAGCACTACATTGCTTACAACCCACTGGTTCTCAGGGGAGTTGATACAGTTGGCAGCAGTTCAGCAGAGGGCGCATGGCTGAAGTGAAAACGGTTGAATACAGTGTTGCGCAGGTGTTTGTGTAAGTCAATGGATGCTCCCATCTGTGCATCCTTCGTCACACCTCTGGATTACAGTCTAAGGCATGGTGTGCCACCCCTCCCAATGCCACACTGGATTTAAATTCTTAAAGCAGCTTAGCTTCAACAGGAGAAGTCAATGTTCCAAATGAGCCTAAGAAAGAGTTTTGAATACTCGGCCAGAATGAGATGGTCTGCAGCAGGGTTTAGTGTGGATCCACTCCTGTTCATCTTCCTTCCTTAAGATTTAGGGAACCAGAATTGGCACCCCTGCAAATCCAGAATTGTGGCTGCCCAGGGAACTCTGCTCTGAGCACCACCGTATCCCCAGATCCAATCCCAATCCACCACGGGCGTCTTCCTGCTTTTCCATTCAAAACCCAAGTTGGAGCAAAACACTAGAAATGCACTTTTTATGAGAATTCAAAGCTAGGAATGCATTTTTATGAGTTTTTTTTTAAAATATAAAAAAGAGCAGCAACACAACTACATAATTTTAGGGGAAAACACTCCCTTCCTCTTCCTTTCCCCTCTCAGTTCCTTTGTCAAAATCAACAAGCATTGCAGTGTAGTTCTGGGAAGGCTCCTGTTTATACTGGCGGTCCAGCGAATGTGGTTAGGAGCATGAAAAGGCTTTAGAAGCATGAAAAAGCTGACTCTGGTCAGCCTCAGGAACCAAAACATGAAGAAAGGCTGGGCTGGGCTGAGGAGGCTGAAGGAAAGATGGGAACTGTAGCTAGTGGTCATGAGTGAAATGTTCAAAGGTGGGGACTTGCCATTAGCTCCTCTTGTTCTGAGCATCTGCAGGGACATAGTGACGTGGGCCCTATTTGAGCTATACAGTCTAAAGAGTATCGTGCCACTTTATGCAGCCATGGCTTCCTCCAGAGAATCCTGAGGACAGCAGTTTCTCAAGAGTGCTGAGAGACCTCCCCGCTGTTCCCCTCACAGAGCTACAATTCTCAGATTGATTTAACTGTCAGTTCCTCTTCCCAGGGAACTCTGTGAGAGCTGTTCTGACAGTGGAAGAGACCTGCTTCTGGAGGTGCTTATGAAGAGGCTGGGTGGCCATCTGCCAGGGTTGCTGCCATTCAGGGATGAGGTTGCAGTGGACCAGTGGCGTAGCGTGGGTGGGGCCATAGGGGCGGTTGCCCTGGGTGCAAAATTCTTAGGGGAGCAAAATGTCTAAAGTAAAGCAAAGTAGTAATAACAAATTAAAAATAGTGTGTCCTCCCCTTCACACAGAAAATCTCCCAATGTTTGCTCAGATAGACTGAGAAGCAGATTGGGGCAGTGTCTGGTTGCTACGGCGCCTTTTGCATGGGCTTCAGAAAGATCCCTGCTCCTGACCAATCCCGTCCTGCTCTCCTCCCTGCTCAATGATCATGGCATGCTGTGGTTGTCACTCGGGTAGGCCGCCAAACTTCTGTCCCTTCATTGCAGCCTATTGGTGGGCAGTGCCAAGGATAATTGCCTTGCCCCAGGCACTGACAACCCACGCTACACCACTGCTGTGGATCTCCAGATGATATTGGACTTTTGCACTGAAGCAGGTGGTTGGGCTAGCGGACCTACAAGATCCCCTCTAGTCTCTAAAACAGCGGCTCCCAATTATCTAAGTACTGTGCCCCCCTGTTTTTCCAAAGCCAAGCCACGGACTCTCTACTTTTGAAAATACTTATGGTAGTTTTTGTTATGTGAATGGTGCCACAGACCCCCTGTGTGGGTTACATGGACCCCTAGTTGGGAACCGCTGCTCTATAATTCTAGGCTTGCTCAGTCAGTTGACACTGGACTCTTAATCTCAGGGTTGCGGGTTCAAGTCACGGGTAAAAGATTCCTGCATCGCAGGGGGTTGGACTAGATTACCCTTGCAGTCCCTTCCAGCTCTATGATTCTCAGAACTCTTACTGGGAGATTTTGCAGTTTGTAGTGGCGACGTATCGCCCGGTGTAGTGAACATTGCATCTCACCACATTGTTGGTGAAGTCCGACTCCATCACAATATATTTGGGGTTCACCTGAACCTGCGGCAACAAAGCAGAAAGAACAAGTCAGACTCCAGGATGAAGAACTGGGTGTATTGTATAGCCATCATTAGTTTGAATAGTCAAATCCCTTTGAAATATTATTTTATCTGGCAGCGTCTATAAACAGGAAGACCTTTTGATTTTCTTTTTTCTGTCTCTGCCTCTTACATAGCTTTATACTCAATTTATAATGTAATAATTGTATCCATTTTATTCGCTCCTGGTTTTTCTTTTTCTTTTGGCTTTATTATCAAAAGCTCCTCATGCCTATCTTATATTATTTTATTTTGTTGTTGGTTTTTTTGTTTGTGTGTGTATATTGTCTGTTTTCATTGCTCAATAAAATTCTAAAAAAGAAACTTAAAAATGTTCAAATTTCCTCCCAGTCTGTGAAATTTTCCTTCCTTAAGAATGGAAACTGCTAGATGGCAGATCTGGAGAGAAGTGTTTTGGCTATGAAACATCAAAAATGCCATCCAAAAAGCAGAATCTATTCCACAAATATTACTGGCACAGCAGAACACAGAAATTGCTTTTCATTTTATGACCAGCTCAGTTCAGTCCTGACAGATTTAGAAATCCAATGAAGAGGACGACTTACCTTTAGGATATAATTCCCAGGCTGAACATCTGTGATATCAATCCACTGGCAGTCGATATCAGCATTGTAAGTGTCATAACAACCAGGGCTCAGACCCTAACACAGAAAACACAACTTTAATTTGGCGCCAAATACAAAGCCAGAGTGGTACATGTTCTGGTTATCTCCTCCTTGGACTACTGCCATGCGTTCTACGTGGGGCTACCTTTGAAGGTGACTCGGAAACTGCAACTCATCCAAAATGCGGCAGCTAGACTGGTGACTGGGAGTGGCCACCGCGACCACATAACACCAGTCCTGAAAGACCTTCATTGGCTCCAAGTACATTTCTGAGCACAAATTAAAGTGTTTGTGTTGACCCTTAAAACCCTAGATGGCCTCGGCCCAGTATACCTGAAGGAACGTCTCCACCCCCATTGTTCAGCCCGGACATTGAAATCCAGCTCTGAGGGCCTTCTGGCGGCTCCCTCAGTGTGAGAAGTGAGGTTACAGGGAACCAGGCAGAGGGCCTTCTCGGTAGTGGTGCCCACCCTGTGGAACGCCCTCCCATCAAATGTCAAGGAAATAAACAACTATCTGACTTTTAGAAAACATCTGAAGGGCAGCCCTGATTAGGGAAGTTTTTAATGTTTGATATTTTATCGCTTTTTTATTATTATTATTATTATTATTATTATTATTATTATTATTATTATTATTAAGCCCAAACAGGGATGAGGTCCACTTAGGACTTTGCCAGGTTGATCCCTGCTGAAAGCAAGGCTGGCATCCAGCAATCAACGGATTGGCAATGATTTCCAGTCCTGTTTCGTTTGCCTGTGGGGTTTAACTTTGAACTGCGCAGGCAATGAAAGTGTTTTGCTCCGCGTGTCTTTTGCCTGTGTGGTTTGGAAAAAAAAACAGTTTGCAAAGGCAAATGCTCTACCTGATGCCATGGTAAAGTCAGGCAACTGACACATGGATGGCATCACTCTTTCATCCCGGTGGCCTGTGGTGGGTGGGAATACCGGGAATCGGCCTCCTGGCAGGATCTTGTTCCCCATCCCTGGTCTTCACTTAACTGGAAGTGGCTGGCCAGGTTTCTATTCAGGATTTTCCCCTCAGGCCTACCTGAGAAACTGCCAAGAGTTGAACCTGGGACATTCCAACATGTCTACTTTAGTCTTAAGAACGAGGCCTTGGCATCACTACTTGCATGCCCATAACCAACAGAAGGCAGAGGACCTGTCCCGAGGCAGAGGACCATAGCTGTCAAGTTTCGGATTTGAAAATAAGGGATCAGCAGTCTCACCTATCCCGGGGACAGTCACATGTCAGTGGTGGGTGGAGCCAGAAGCAAAAGTGGGCGGAGCAGCAATGTAAACTCTAAGCGGGCTCAGGCTCGGAGCGGAGCAAAGAGGAGGGCAGCCATTTGCTCCGTGCAATGGAGCCCCATCAGTGTATTGTCTGATCCCATCAAAACAGGACAGGAAGCAGCAGCTGCTCAAAGGCAGCCAGGCTCCGCCCGCCAGCTAACCCTATTGGCCGGCTGAGGGGCTCGGCGGCAACGGATAGGGGCTGATGCAGGGGGAGGAATACACCCCCCTGTGAGCACGGGAAACGGCTCCCACTTGCTTTGAGGGCTGAGGCTTTTCTCTCCAAGTAGGCGAGGTCTTCCCACCCAGTCCCTGGCCAGCAGGGGAGGAGCTGCTTCCATTAAAAACGGGAAATTTAAGGGAAATAAAAAATAAGGGAGAGCAGTGGGAAACTGCTTAAAATAAGGGAGAATCCCGGGGAAAACGGGATACTTGACAGCACTGCAGAGGACCTCCCTCTCCCAGTCCTCACCTGGGTGTGCGATGTGCAGGCATAGCGCTTTAAGTTCCCAAAGTCACAGGTGGTGTCTTCCAGGCAAAAGCTTGCTTTGTGGCCCTCTGCCACTTTCTTGCCCGTGGCTAAATCTAGCAGGTCATAGTGGCTGAATTCATCCATGCTGTGGTAATGCCTGAGGTTGGTAACAGGAGGATACACATACAGATCTGCACAGTGCTGGATTTACGTATAAACTAAACGAGCTATAGCTTAGGGCCCCACTCCCTTGGGGGCCCCCAAAATATTTAAAGGAAAAACAACAACACTGGATGTACATTTCCAAAATATAAGATGTAAAACAAATAAAACCTACATACAGCAACAGTGTTTTGTGTTGTGTAGGCTCCTATGAGGTAAGTAATGGGCCCTGCCTGCTAGCCTGCTCCCTAAAATATCATTGGTTTGTCAACAATTTGTTGTTGACAAAGGACAGCTGGACATATAAAGGGCCCCATTATCTTCAGTAGCTTAGGGCCTCAACAAACCTAAATCTGGCCCTGAATCTGCAGCACGAGTACCACCTGACCTTCCCATGCCTTGGGGGGGGGGGTTGACAATTTTTTTTTTGCCCCCGGGTACCAATTTACCTAGCTACGCCCCTGCACTCAGGACTGATCCTTTCCCAAAAATCCTCTTACCTTCTCCTTCCACCTGCTTTAATGTCCTTCCAGCACCGCCTACCACATTATACACACACACACACACACACACACACACACACACACACACATATATACACACACACACACACACATACATATACACATATGTATACATATGTATGTGTGTGTGTGTGTGTGTGTGTGTGTATTGCAAATAGGGATGTACAGGTGAAACTTGAAAAATTAGAATATCATGGAAAGGTTCATTTCTTTCAGTAATTCAACTTAAAAGGTGAAACTAATATATGAGATAGACTCATGACATGCAAAGCGAGATATGTCAAGCCTTTATTTGTTATAATTGTGATGATTATGGCGTACAGCTGACGAGGACCCCAAATTAACAATTTCAACTTTGGGGTTTTCATCAGCTGTACACCATAATCATCACAATTATAACAAACAAAGGCTTGACATATCTCGCTTTGCATGTCATGAGTCTATCTCATATATTAAACTCCAGTAGCTAATGAAAACAATTGCTTACATAAATGGACTTTTCCACGATATTCTAATTTTTCGAGTTCCACCTGTAGTTTGAGCATCCAGATTCTAAAAATGGTGCCAAAAACCTTTGACCAACAATTGCTGCTGAACTATTAACTTCCATCAGCCTCAGAAAGTGTAGGATGGTGGGAGTCACAGCTCAGCAGCAACCGGAGGGCCATAGTTTTCCCACACTAATGCTAGTGATCATTATATGAGCCAGCGATCCATGTTACTATTCTACATTACCGAAGCCCTAACAACAGGCCTGGTGTAGGTAGGGATGTCAAAGAATCCCAGTGAAAATGGGAAAAGAAGTGGAAATTGCTCCAGTTCACAAGTTCACAAGTTTGCTGGTGGTCCGGAACAGAAATCACCTAAGGCAATGCGATCTGTATTCGTTCACGTTGTGTTGTTTTTAATTCCACAAACAATACAATTCCATATTTTGGTGTTCCCATTACACAGAAATGAATGCATTTTACGTGAATAGTCATGTAAGTTATTTAGCTTGGGTACCTTATGTTAAATAGTGGACAGGGAGATGGATAACAGTTTTTGGCGGAAGCCGAACTGCAGCAAAACGGAAACAGCGTTGGTTGTGACGAATGTAGGTGGGGGGCGAAATTTGCTGCCCTGTTACATCCCTATCATTGGGCAGCTGTGCTGAGCTGCCATGTCTGCAAGCTGCCTTGGGTGGCTGCTAATAAATCACCAAAGGGGAAAGATCTGCACTGTATTTGCACATGCTATTTTTTATGTATACATGCAAATTTGGAAACAATGGCTGTAATTTTAATAGAAATGCAATATATTTCTTCCCATAGTGTGATAAATTCTTTAAATGGACTTGGACCAGAGCATTTCCAACAGAGGACTTTACTCAGACAGCACTTCCGCTGATGATGATGATGATTATCCTCATCCACATTTATATAGTGCCACCAATGTTTTCACAAAATTAAAAATGAATGAATAAATAATAAAAATATTCTACCCCAAAAGGCACACAATCTAAAACAACAAATAATCGATGCAGTGAAAATCAAAAGTTTAAAATGTACAATTCAGAAGCCGATACATCAGGGATAATAAAACTAGCTATCCAGACCCAAGGCCTCAGGGAAAAAAATATTTTCAAGAGAGTTTTAAACACCAGGAAGAACTTTCTGATAGTAAGAGCTATTTGACAATGGAACGGACTCCCTTGGGAGTTTGTGGACTCTCCTTCCTTAGAGGTTGGATGGGTTGGATGGCCAACTGTCATGGATGCTTTAGCTGAGATTCCTGCATTGCAGGGGGTTGGACTAGATGACCCTCGGGTCCCTTCCAACTCTAGGATTCTATGATTCAATACAAGGATTTCAAGCATGTGGAGCAGCAAGTCAAACAGGATGAGGACACGAGGACACCGAGAGGATTGCACTCTGTAAAGTAGGACACACGACCCTCTGAGGACTGCCTAAAATTTTTTTCCACTCCAGGGCATTGTGGGGAATTTAAAATTGCTGCCTGCAGCTTTTCCCACCAGCCAGATAAGCCTGCGATTTGTAGTCAACCGATACAGTCCATCAGAAAGTATTTTGTCAAGCCTCAAAAAAAATCTGCAGATGACTTGGGCTCAGAAGTTGCTTATTGAGTTAAAAAAATGCAAATATTATTATTATTAATACTATTAATATATTAATAAAATTATCAAGGAAGGGACCTGGGTCTTAGGGTGGTGGTTTTAGAGTGTTGGACTAGGATCTGGAAGTTTGGGGTTCAAATTCCCACTGGGCTCACTCTGGTGACATTGGGCCTTCCTCAAAGGGTTGTTGTGAAGATGAAACAGGAAGTGGGGCAGGGGGGTGGGAGAGATTCATGCGTGCTACCTTGAGCTCCTTGGAGTACCGGTGAGATAAAAGTGTAATGAATAAACGAAAAACTGTTATTAAATCCTATGGAACAATGGGATTATACACGGAACCCTGTTTACCGCCCAGCCCTTCCCCAGCCCCATTCAGAGAGTCCCATGAATAGCACCCCCTACTTACTGGTGGCAGCTGTGCCACTCCCAGGTGTGGCGGGCCCGGTTGGGCAGGAAATCTGCTGTGCCCTGGTTCTTCACTCTTTGCGGGAAACGCAGGAGAACTCGGACGTCGTAGTCTGTTGCTTCAGGAGTGTAGGCGGTGCTGGAAGGACATTAAAGCAGGTGGAAGGAGAAGGTAAGAGGATTTTTGGGAAAGGATCAGTCCTGAGTGCAGGGGCGTAGCTAGGTAAATTGGTACCCGGGGGCAATTTTTTTTGTCAACCCCCCCCCCCAAGGCATGGGAAGGTCAGGTGGTACCCAGTGCGAAAAATTTCTTGTCAACCCCCCCCATTGACCCCCCCCCCCGCACAATTGGTTTTACGTTATTTCATATTTTCTTACAAAGGAATAATAACAAGTAATAATAAAAAAAAAACTTTTATTTATATCCCGCCCTCCCCGGCCAAAGTCGGGCTCAGGGTGGCTAACATCAGATACATAACATTGGTATAAAATCAAACAATTATTAAATTACCTCCTAAAAACCTTTCAAAGTCTAATTAGATGGCTTTCCACAGGGTTAGGGTTGGGAACAGTAAGTGTTCTCTGAACTGAAATTTCAGCCTTCATGACATAGGAAAACAGCCAAGTGAACAGCTATTTTGGTGGAGGAGGGTCAAGATATTAACCGATATGCATGAAATTTCATATATAGCTATATAATCCATAGTATAGTAAGATAAGACCTTCGGAGCAGGCATTAAAAAAAAAATTCAAAAAAAATTTCAAATCCCCCCCCCCCATTTTTTTTTCCAAAAAAAAAATTTCTTGCTAATTTGTCACCCCCTCCATTATGGAACCCGGGGAGGCCCGCCCCCCTAGCCCACCCTTGCTATGCCCCTGCCTGAGTGCAAATGCAGAAGGACTGCCAGCTTTCGAAGTGCACCCAGTGCCTTTAAGCTGCAGTTTGAGCAGGGGGTTGTGTTTACTTCCATGCCATAAAATAGCACTCCCAGCTTTGAGGTCCTCATTGGATTTTTAAAAAATAAATGCTTTTGTACTTCCGCAAAAATCAGGATTCCCCACCCCCTTCTTGTTCTTCAGTGGGCCCCATTGCTGTTGGCACTCGCCGCATGAGTTTGCTGTTAGAAGGACTGAGTACTTCGCACCTATTAGCATGTCTTGCTTAGCATTGCACAACCTAGGCTGTGATCCCAGGCATATTTACTTGGGAGTGAGTCACTTTGGCATCAGTGATGCTTAACCCCATGTAAGCGCTTGGAATCTTCTACGATTAGAGTTAAAATAATTTGAAATTAGTGTCAATATTGATATCATTTCCTTTTGCATTATAACCTGTCTATTGAATGAAGAGAGAGATTGGTTCTCCCACTGTTAAGAACTGGGAAGGTCTGTGGTTTTGGTATTGTTTCTTAGTTGAAAGAAGAAGAAGAAGAAGAAGAAGAAGAAGAAGAAGAAGAAGAAGAAGAAGAAGAAGATTCTTCAGTGCAGATTAGGAGATATATTTTGTTGTCTTCTTTTAAAAATTCATATTTATCTATATTCAGTTTTTGATTGTTATATCTAGTTTTATGATTTTAAATGTGTGTTTAATTTTATTGGTCTATGAACATAAGGAATAATTGATTCATATAATATTACCCTTTTGGAAAGGAAAGGGTGATAGAGAGGGAACTGAGGAAATGAAAAAAAAATCAACACGAAGATGTTTTGAAATTTCTCTGTAACCACAAATGCTGGAGACATGCTGTTGAATAAATTGAACACCCTGATCCCAGGCTGGCTTAGGAACAAAGGCAGCTGTTTTATACTAAGTCAGACCATTGGTCTATCTAGCTCAGTATTTTATACACAGATGGGCAGCGGGTCTCCCGGGTTTCAGGCTGGGTTTCCTTCAAGACCTGCCTGGAGATACCAGGGATTTTATCAGGGGTTCTTCTGCAATCAAGGCAGATCTTCTGCCACTGAGCTTGGCCCCTTCGCCAAGGTCATTCAAGCTCAGTGCCAGCTTCTGCGGCTGTGGAGCAAACTCCCCATACTTATGCATACAACACAGACCTTATTGGCAGGCTGTTGCTGTGGGTTAAACCACAGAGCCTAGGGCTTGCTGATCAGAAGGTAATCGGTTTGAATCCCCGCAACGGGGTGAGCTCCTGTTGCTCGGTCCCAGCTCCTGCCCACCTAGCAGTTTGAAAGCACGTCAAAAGTGCAAGTAGATAAATAGGTACCGCTCCGCCGGGAAGGTAAACGGCATTTCCGTGCGCTGCTCTGGTTAGCCAGAAGCGGCTTTGTCATGCTGGCCACATGACCTGGAAGCTGTACGCCGGCTCCCTTGGCCAGTAACGCGAGATGAGCGCCGCAACCCCAGAGTCGGACATGACTGGACCTAATGGTCAGGGGTCCTTTTACCCTTACCTATGTGACCCTGAGTTTCTTGGAGGAAGGGCAGGAATGAAATATAGGTAATAACAAGACTCTCAGCAACACTATGGAATTAGGAAGAGGCTATGAACTTTCTAGCCCCCTCCTAAAACTGAAAAGTATAGTAAGGAATGACATTTCCAAGTAGGGCTGGGAGAGAGCCCTGCCTGAAATCATGGAGAGTCACTGCCAGATAGTCTAGGCTATATTGAGCCAGAGGGACTTCTGATTCGGTATGAGATGGTTTTCTATGTTCCTACATTAGTGGTGAAAATGTGGGCCCATTCAGGAAGGCCCCCCAAATAAGCTCAAATAGGCACCACAAGGATGTTTCCAGCTGCAACCTAAAATTGCAGATCTGGTTATGAACAATGAGACAGATGAACCACACAGCAGAAAGTTGTTTCAGGCCGGGGGGGGGGGGGGATAAAGGCAGCCACAACAGGACTGTTCCGAATGAAGGGACATTACCTTGCAAGACATTTCTCTTCAGCAGCGCAACGCAGGGAGTAGAGATGAGCCCTCTGGACGTAAGTGGAAGCTTGGACATAGTTTGGGTCGGGAACAAGGTCAGGAAGGCCTGTCGAGAGAGGCAGGAGTTAGTTAGCTGTGGTGATATATATGCAAGAGCAACCAGCCAAAGATGGACTTGGGGGTAGAGATTTTCAAAGCAGAAGACAGCTTTCATTTTTAGCTAAAGAGCCTGCCTAAGCCTGACCCTGTTTTAGTTTATTTTTGTGTGTGTTGGCAAATAAAAAACGTACCTTCTGCAAGACCACTTGGCTGTTCTTCTGGCGTTCATTAAATCAAGTGTTTTCATTTCGCTAGGCTGGTCCCATCCAGAGCATATGTGGTGATTTTGCCCCCTGTAAGCTCAGGGTGGCCACGGGTCCTACTGTCACCGTTCTCTCTAAGGTTGGAGGATTGTTAGATGACAGGCCCCTTTTTGAAGGAGTTCTCTGTCCCAAGGGCTCTGTCTGCCCATGTGTGTCTTGAAGAGAAGGAACCACAAGAAGGGCAAGTGGGGACCTCGAAGGTCTTATCACCTGAATAGTAGGTTGAGCAAGCCACCTAGTCCATCTGGACAAAGTCTTCTCCCTGGTATGGTGAGATCTACTATATTTCTATTTAAACTTCCACAAAAACACATGGACAGTGTTGACCCGTGTTTGGTGTAACGTGTGAACAAGCCTCAAGCGAAGAGGCAATGACATCAAGTTAAGAGCAGTAGCCCAACCAGCAGGCTCCAGGGGTTGGCAGGATCCCTGCAAAATTGTGGACATTGGGAGTAGTGCCTCTCACTGATGCCAACCCTGAGCGTAACCCTCAAAACATGGGAATTCGGGCAGTTGGGGGGGGGATGACTACTATTCACTGACTGGAGCAATAAAAGCTCGTGAAAGATTTTCCCTCCCCTGAAAATCCTCCCACCCAATGTCTCAGTCTGCAAAGAGGGCCACCACATTGAGGGCGCCATTTTGGCTCAGCCCTATATTCATTGGAGATTTACTGCTACTGGGTGCTTCCAGACCATGGCTATTTTCAATCACATGAATTCAGGCCATGCAACTGAAGCTGATTGGATGCTCTTGGGGGGGGGGCTTTCTCTCTCCCACTCCCCCAAAAGCTTTGGGCTTTTTGCTGTAAGGAAAGTGATGGGGAAAATCCGCTGGAATGTGTGGGATAACACTTGCTTTGACATGTCATCTGACTGCCCTGCAAACAAATCGAAGTGAATGTTCATTAAACAGGCAACATCATTTAACCTTAGGTTAAAGCATGTCACGTGGAAATGCCTTCAGAGGCACACAATGGAGGGTCCTGTGGTTTTTGCCATCAGTGTGAAGACACCCCAGTGGTAACTCTCGGCCATGTTCATACCAGTGGTTTGCGAGGTTTTGCTTTGCAGCGTTTCAAGTCACATTCTGATGCCCGTTCCCTGATGTGTTTCCCTGTTCCCTGAAGCTGTCATCTGAGCATGCACAACGGCTGCCTGAAATGTACACCTTTCAAATCAGATGGAAGCTGGTTCGTAGGAAAGTGCACCAAGCAGGAGTATTTCTCAAAAAACCCTACGGGATACCTATGGATTGTGGCTAACGCCACCTGCCCCTAGCAGTGGGAGCATGCAGGAGTTAGGATAAGCAGCAATGTGCACATGGCCTTAAACTCTGGTCGTAATGATCTTGTCTCCAACACCTACCTCTTTAGATGACCATGTGTGGGCTGAGCCAGCTCTACTGTGGTCCCCCCACCCCTCAGCAGTTCATTGTGCTGGGGTGTGTGTGTGTGCTGTTATGGAAATTATGGGGGGGTCACCCAAGCAAAGTCTCCTCCCGAGTAAACTCATTGGGGTATGGAGTGATGCCCTTAAGGGAACCCATCTCTCTGCCATGATCCAGTAGGTGAGAGACCAGTACACAGGGAAATGCCTCAGCAGGTAATCTCTGGGTGCTTCAGGAAGCCACTGGGCTAATATCCCTCAGCTGGAATCCCATTGTTCTCTCCCAGATAAGTGCTCAAGGCATCCTTGCCAATACTTAACACCAATTCACATTGGCCCAGGGCTATCTCCCTGATATTGCTCTGTTCCCCCCATATGTTAATCTTGTTTTTCCTATATGTTAATCATGTATAACCCTTCCCTTTCGTGAGGTAGTAATGATGTTTCCAAACTGTATTCTGGGATATGATAGGAGTTTTTAAAAGTTCCTGTAACGCTGCTCTGGGTGTGCAGTTTTGACTGTAACCTATTGCGCAATAACCCCTGTCTTGTCCTGGCTCCAGTGGCTGGACATCTTTTATTTAACTCTGCATAAACCAGTGGGCTTATCCCCAAGGGCCAGGTACCTGGGCAGTTCCCACACCTGGGATTTTCCGTTACACTTGGCCGTTACAGTGCTCCCAGGCTTTTGCCCCAAAGTCCTCTCTTGATGCACTCTTGCTGTGCAAAATGTGAAACCCGCTAATGGGCCACGGGGCTTCCGCTGGAAAATGAATGCTAACTGTTCAAGGGGAAAGCCTGGTCACCTCTGATCCAGATTTTAATGGGAGCACCATTGGCCCCCGATTTCTTTTTTCTTTTTCTTTTTTTTACTGAAAGTGAAAAAGAACAATGCTTTCTTGTTTCATGGGCTGTTCTCCCCGGAGGAATCACATCACCACATTGGCTCTCGTTTCCTGCCTCTATGCTTAGTCATTCCTTCTGATGTAATCCCCAAGGGATTCTCGCATTAAGGGAGGACTGGGGGTGGGGGGAGGTGTTGTGGAGGGGGAAGGGAAATGGTTTCTTTAACTGAGCTATTCCCTCCTTTAAAAAGTGAAACGTGAGACTTCCCTCCCCCCACCCCAATTCCTTGAGCTGATTGTCAGTGTTTAAGGAGAAGGAATCTTTATGACTCAGTGATTTAATACATGCATTAAGAGGGTGGGGGGTGGGGAGAGATTTGTCATCAACCACACACACACACACACACACACAGTCCCCTTATTTGAGAGCTATGGCTCTCCAGATGTTGTTGGACTCCAGCTTGCATCAATCCCACTCAGCACAGCCAATGGTCAAGGCTGATGAGTCCAGCAACAACTTGGGCGATACAAAGGTTGCCCATCCCTGGATTGGTGCCCCACCCTGCAGATCTTCACATGCAGAACAAGTGGTTGGTGTTGGACTACAAGCAACATGTATTTATAAGGGAGTGGATGTGCGAGGGCATTCCTATTTCTCCTAGAGAGCCACTGCCAGTCAGTGTGGACAAAAGGTAAACAAAAGGATAAAGGACCCCTGGATGGTTCAGCCCTGTCAAAGGTGACTAAGGGGTTGCAGTGCTCATCTTACTTTCAGGCCAAAGGAGCCGGCGTTTGTCCACAGACAGCTTTCTGGTTCATGTGGCCAGCATGACTAAACCGCTTCTGGCGCAACGGAACACCGTGACAGAAGCCAGAGCACACGGAAACGCTGTTTACCTTCCTGCCGCAGTGGTACCTATTTATCTACTTGCACTCAGGGGTGTAGGAAGGGAGGGGCAGAGGGGGTGCTCCGGCCCGGGTTCCATTCTGGGAGGGGTGACAAGATGGCCCCTGCCTCCCCCCAGCTGTAGAGTGGCTGAGGGCGCGCGCTTGCGCAGTGTCCGTACAGGATGCTGCTCGTGCGGCAGCCTGTACGTTCGCCGTGCAAGCAGAAGCCCGTATGGCCGCTGTGTGCGAGCAGCATCCCATACGTACTGCGCATGTGCAGCATTCCATACGGTGTGCGGGCATGTGGGATGCCGCACATGCGCAGTCTGTATGGGATGCGCCGCCCCAGGTGCCGGAGAGGGTTCCTTCGCCACTGCTTGCACTGGCATGCTTTCGAACTGCTAGGTTGGCAGGAGCTGGGACTGAGCAACGGGAGTTCACCCCGTTGTGGGGATTTGAACCGCCGACCTTCTGATCAGCAAACCCAAGAGGCTCAGTGGTTTACACCACAGCGCCACCCGAATCCCAATGCTGAGCTAGATGATTCAAAACTTTTGAGAAACCCTTCAGGGACCAAGGCATAACCCAGTGCTCCGGTTTCCCTACCTGCAGATGTCAGGGATGGAACCTGGGACCTTCTGCATGCAAAGCAGATGCTCTGCCATTGAAACACGGTGCTTCCTCTAATGTTGACCGTTGATTTTTTTTTTTAATAAAAATTTATTGGTGTTTCAATATTGACTGTTGATTTTTGGGGAAAATGGGAAACTGGGAGCGGGTAGGAATGGACTGGAGTTGGTGGATCTGGAAGAAGGAAGACCAGTGACGTGGGTTTTTGGGGTGGGAGGGAAGGATGTTTCCCTGGCAGATGTGTAGATTTCCCCCCCTGGAAATTAGGCTAATTTAGACTAATTAGGCTAAATTGAACAGGGTGATTTGCATTGGAATACATCTTACTATGCTACACGGACCAGTTGTCAGACTCTGCCTGTGCCCACACCATATGTTCAAAGCACATGACTTCCCCCTTCCCAAGCCCTGGGGATTGCTGTTTGCTAAGGGTGCAGGGAACTGTAGCTCTGCGAGGGATAAACTGTGGTCCCTGGGATTCTTTAGCAGAATGCATGTCCTTTAGATGGACTTTAAATTTATGGTGTGTGTGCATCTTTATAAGGCAGTTTCTGACACTCTTTTCCTTTCAAGACAGGGGAGGCTTTTGGTGGGAAGAGGGCCCTAGAAGCAAGTTTCTCTGGTCTCACTTAATGAGGCTTGGGCACTGTTGGGTTTCCTATACAGCCTGGGAACATCTGGGCATGTTAAGCCCAGCCCCTTCTTAAGTGGAATGGACAGCTCTTCTGTGTTAGCAGTACTTTGCAAATATTGTTTATAGGAGGAGAAGTTCGGTAATTGGAACTGCCCGGGGAATTTCCGATAAGCCAGAAACGAATTACTCAGATGGAAAAGCGTCCAAGAGACGCAGATTCTCCCTCTCCCTCCTGCGAAAACTGTCAAGGAATCTTTCAGGGCACCCTGGGTCAGGACCTTGGTGTTACCTCTCAGCAGAAATCCAAGGAATCGCCATCCACTTTAAGTGAGCGCACGGGGAACAGGGAAGGAATGTAGAGACCTGGTTATCTTGCTGCCAGTATCCCAGAGTCTGAGATTCAGACCAACTTGCAAATGGGAAAAAGGAGGGGTGGGGGACAAAAATCACCCCAACGCCCACGCGGTGAATCAAAATCCCGGTGGGAATCCAAGACAAATATGCAAAGCCAAGCTGTTGCTAAGTGATCCTCGTACATATACGGAAATAAAATGAAAATAAATCTAATCAGAGACATGTGGAGGCTGCAGAGGAGAAGGAAGCCAGCTTCTAGCAGAATGCCTCTGTTGGTCATTGGGTCAGGCTTGAATTTAGAAGGCAAGTGTTTTATTTTAAAATGGTAGATTACCACTGCAGGGCCTGGTCTAGGTTTTAGCTAGCTTTCAATCTGATCCACTGTCCTTGTGGCTTCGTTCTGTTGCTCTTTTTGTTTTCTGAGGAAGCTGTTCCTGCAGGCTTACGGAAGTAAGATCAGCTTTGCAAGAGCTAACCTGCTACGTCAATCCGGAGCTCCTTCCGAGAGCTCAGCTCCTCAGTGGCCAGTTCATGGACGCAAGGAAGAGAAAAACTTTAAAGGAAAATGCAATCACAGTAGAAGGACAAAAAAAAAAAAAAAGCCGCAACAGCAACTTTGATCTGTAGATTAGCTCTGAGAGTGAATTGCCATAATGGTGCTGGTTTTAATATGTTGTTAGGAACTTGTTTGAAGTATGCATGGACTGATTAGAGCCCTGCACAGATGACAGTTCTGGGGATAATTAATGCATGGAGGGATAGATAAGCATCAAGCCCATTCTGGCCTCTGCCCAGTAGACCCGAAGGAACGTCTCCACCCCCATCACTCAGCCCAGACACTGAGGTCCTCCTCTGAGGCTCTTCTGACTGTTGCCCCCCTGTGAGAAGCGAAGTTACAGGGAACCAGGCAGAGAGCCTTCTCAGTAGTGGCACCTGCCATGTGGAACGCCCTCCCTTCAGATGTCAAGGAAATAAACAACTACCTGAACTTTAGAAGACATCTGAAGGCAGCCCTGTATTGTGAAGTTTTTATTGTTTTGTTGTTGTTCAGTCGTTCAGTCGTGTCCGACTCTTCGTGACCCCATGGACCAGAGCACACTAGGCACCCCTATCCTCCACTGCCTCCTGCAGTTTGGCCAAACTCATGCTAGTCGCTTCGAGAACACCGTCCAACCATCTCATCCTCTGTCGTCCCCTTCTCCTTGTGCCCTCCATCCTTCCCAACACCAGGGTCTTTTCCAGGGAGTCTTCTCTTCTCATGAGGTGGCCAAAGTACTGGAGCCTCAACTTCAGGATCTGCCCTTCCAGTGAGCACTCAGGGCTGATTTCTTTAAGGGTGGATAAGTTTGATCTTTTTGCAGTCCATGGGACTCTCAAGAGTCTCCTCCAGCACCATAATTCAAAATCATCATTTCTTCGGCAATCAGTCTTCTTTATGGTCCATGTTTTACTATGTTTTATATGTGCTGCCCAGAGTTGCTGGGGAAACCCAGCCAAATGGGTGGGGAATAATAATAATAATAATAATAATAATAATAATAATAATAATATTTTTTCCACATGTTGATAAGCTCATCTACCTATAAACATTCTACACCCACACATTCTCCATGCAATCTCTGCTCTGAACAGCTTCCTTCCTCAGCTGTCATCTACAATTTTTCATCTGTCGTCTGCAGTAGAGGCTGGTCCATTAGGAAAAAAACCGGACACTGCTTCACCAACTTCAGTTTGCCTTCAGCCATGGCCTACCTGCCTGCCTTCTTACTTACAGCCTGTCCAGGCGTTGTCCTGCCTGTTAACTTCCTCCTCTTTGGTCTCAGCCTCCAAGATCTCAGTAGGAAGGAGGATCTGGACCAAATTAGAATTACTGTAGTTGTCTGTGCCTGTCATTGGCTCTGGTGCCACCAACTGGTGGGCTCCTGCCTTCTTCTCTACCAGTCTCAATGGGTACCAGTCAACACTTTTACACATTTATGAAGTGCTTTTAAGCAGGCTACTGATAGGTTAGCACTGTCCATATTGTGCTTTTAATTGTGCTGACCAGATTGTTGGTCCCCCCCCCCCGTGTTACCCAATTTGATGTTTAGACATTTGAAGATTGTAATTTGGTTTGCTGCTGCATGCTATGTTTGCTACTTTGTGAGGAGATTCTTCTTAAAAATGCTTTCAATTTTAAACAAATATATTAAATAATCCTATTAAACAAATAAAATGATGCTTCTCATGGCAAAACCCTGAATAAATATTTTTGACTCTCAGGCTATTGAATGTTACCAACATGCAATAGAATGTGGAAGAAACATCAAATGTATGTCCTGGCTGGTTTGAGCTTCTTGGGCTTTCAAGTTTGATTGAAGGAACATTGCAAATGAAAGGAGCAGCATGTGGATACTGTTGTTATATAGCTTAGCCACTAGGTGGCCCTAGACCTGGTTGTTTCTAGGTGGAGTCAGGAGTTTCCTGCTGCTGTTCCATCCCTGTCAGGGAGAAACAATTGTGTCCTGGTCTTGTTTCCTGTTTGCTGTCTCCCGTATAAGCCTTTCAAGATGTGCAGATTTCCCCTATTGCTTTGTAAGGTTGCATTTAATAATCTTCTCTTTTCATAGCCTCAAAAGTTCCATTGTTTGTTTGCTTGCTTTCTCCATGGTTCCTAAACTCTTTGGCAAGACGTCCAGGCTTGTTTTGATATGACCTGGCACACGATGAACAGGGGGTGGGAAAACTTTATTCCCCCCACCCCATCCAGCACTGCTCATCCCCCCTGTCTTCTATTTAAGTCTCCATGCTGGCAGTGGGTGGCGCCAGAGTAAAAAAAAATGGGCAGGGTTTGCAACACTGCAGGATTGTAAAGCCCTCTCCCTCCTATTTGCCACCTTGTCTCTGTGGAGTGCTTAAAATTCAAGCTGCCAGAAACTAGGCTGAGGGCTGTAGGTTCCACACCCCTACTGGAAGCAGAGGAGGCTGGCCCACCACTGCACACAGGGCCCTGCCCCATCAACCTCAGCCTGCCTTTGATGTACACCTGTCAGGGACTGGGCATAGGAGGAATGGTGGAGACTGCCTCCCCTCCAGGGAGGAGGAATAGGAAGACAGTTTAGATTGACAACAGGGGTTTGCGGGAGGTCACAGCTCAGAGGCAGATGAGGGGAAAAGATGGGAAATAATGGGAGAGGAGGGGGGGGCATAAGTGGAGCGGCAGCTGATGGACACGGTGCTTTTAGAAAGCATTCAAGATCCACCCTCTCCCAGAACCTGGCGAGCCTTGAAAGTAGGAGAGCAAAGAGCTCAAAGGCAGAGGGCATGTAGCAGCACCTGTAGAAGAGACGAATGAGGAAGTGGGAGAGACAGGGGTGGAGATTCACTCAGGACAGCGCCATTATCCAGGAGGCTAGGTTCTATAGCCTCTCTCTGTAATTATTGAATAAATGGGCAACCAGCTGGGAAGCGCTGGCAGCATCCTAACAACATCCAGTTCAGGGGGTGACTGTCAGCTTCCTCCTCCTTAGCCTCTGTGTTGACTCTGTAGACTTCAGCAGGGAGGAGAAGGAAGACGGGAACAAAACTAGAATTCATTGACTCTGTGTGTCAGTGGCTCTGGTGCCCATAGCTGTCAAGTTTCGGATTTGAAAATAAGGGATCAGCAGTCTCACCTATCCTGGGGACAGTCACATGTCAGTGGTGGGCGGAGCCAGAAGCAAAAGTGGGCGGAGCAGCAATGTAAACTCCAAGCGGGCTTGGAGCGGAGCATAGAGGAGGGCAGCTAGCAAAGAGGAGGGCAGCCATGTGCTCCGCGCAATGGAGCCCCATCATCTTCTTGTCTGATCCCATCAAAACAGGACAGGAAGCAGCAGCTACTCAAAGGCAGCCAGGCTCCGCCCACCAGCTAACCCTACTGGCCGGCTGAGGGGCTCGGCGGCAACGGATAGGGGCTGATGCAGGGGGAGAAAACACCCCCCTGTAAGCATGGGAAACGGCTCCCTGCTTTGAGGGCTGAGGCTTTTCTCTCCAAGTAGGCGAGGTCTTCCCACCCAGTCCCTGGCCAGCAGGGGAGGAGCTGCTTCCATTAAAAACGGGAAATTTAAGGGAAATAAAAAATAAGGGAGAGCAGTGGGAAACTGCTTGAAATAAGGGAGAATTCTGGGGAAAAGGGGATACTTGACAGCACTGCTGGTGCCACCTACTGTTGGACTTCCTGTCTTCTGTCTCACCAGTTCCAACAGGCATCACTCACCAAGGACCACGAGCAGTTAGAAAAAAGAAAGAAAGAAAAAAGGGAAAGGCAGAGACGTTTGTGCCTAGAGGTTCAGAATTGGAGGAATGGTTCAGGACCACAATACTCAAGGACTACCTCTCCCCATAGGAACCAACCCGGACCCTGAGATTATCATGTGAGGCCCTTCTTCATGTGCCTCCTCCTGGAGGGTTGCGTTACGAGAATGGGCCTTTTCCGCAGTGGCTCCCTGTTTGTGGAATGCCCTCCCCAGGGAGGCTCACCTGGCACCTTGGTTGCATATCCTTGGGGCCTTTTCAGTATTGGCTCCCTGATTTTAGAACACTCTTCTCAGGGAGACTTGCCTACTGCGTACTTTAAACAGAGTTTTAAAAGAAAAACCCCAGGCTTAAAAAAGAAGAAGCACATTTATATTAGCAAAGTAATCTCTGCTTCTTGCTGTGGTTTTAGGACAGGGATGGGGAATCTGTAGCCCTCCAGATGCTCACAGAATCATAGAATTGTAGAGTTGGAAGGGTCCCTGAGGGTCATCTAATCCAACCCCCTGCAATGCAGGAATATTTTGCCCAACATGAGACTCGAACCCTCAACCCTGAGATTAAGAGTCTCGCGCTTTACCGGCTGAGCTACCACCCATCAGCCCCAGCCAGCACGGCCAATGGTCAGGGATGATGGGAATTGTGGTCCAGCAACTTTTGGAGGGCCACAGGCTGCACATCTCTGCTGTATGTTGTGTTTTAGGTCTGCGTTGATGTTTTAGGACTCTTTGCATTGCATTATTAGGGCTAAGAAAGTCCCATAAATTCAGCCCTGCTGAATCAGGCTGCAGTGGAATGAACTGTGCTCGGCTCTGGTTTGACAAAGGCTGGGTTTCTGAGCAGTGATCTGTCAGTGTTTTATATTTGGGTCTGTTTAAAGCAAATGGTTCCATGTCCAGAGAACCTTGGTGATGAGATGTCTGATAACGGCACAGTGGCACCTTGGTTTAAGAACAGCTTAGTTTATGAACAACTTGGATTAAGAACGCTGCAAACCCGGAAGTAGGTGTTTCGGTTTGTGAACTTTGCCTTGGAAGCAGAACATGTTTCGCTTCCTGTTGAGTGCGTTCCATTTGTAAATTGAGTCCCCCGCTGCTATGGGAAAGCACGCCTTGGTTTAAGAACGGACTTCTGGAACGGATTAAGTTCCGAAACCAAGGTACCACTGTACACAGTTAATTGATAATAAATAAATAATATCCAGGGACATTCAGGAGTGCGACTCATTAAAGACAGACCTGTAATCTGAATTCTGTTGAACAGCTGAATTCTCCACAGGGCTTGATGGAAGAGAAATGTTTGCATCATCCCCAACTGGTGTGAGCTAATATAGGGAGGAGAGTGCGAAGGGGAGTACCAGTGGAGCGAAGGGGAGTAAAGTAGGAGTTTGTTTTTATTTTAGAGAAGCTGACATATGTCAGAGAGAGCCGACAAGGATATCCACACTCATGACTCCCTTTAGCCTCTAGAGCTCTTGGAGCCAGGCCCAAATCAGATGAGGTCAAGCTAATGAAATTAGCCTTTTGTTCACTCTCGCTTGCACAAAACGTGGAGTGCTCTCCGAGGAGGAGGAGGAGGAGGTCTAATCTCAGGAACATGCTCGGAGCTTGGCATCCTCATGGACCACTGGGATTTCCCACCAGTCTGAGAGACAGTTTGTGACTCCGGTGCTAGGGGTTATCTAATCAGGAGGCACCAGGCCTTGGGAGGGAAAAAAGAGAGCCAAAGGCTGGCCCTGCCATTACTCAGGCATAGTTCTGGCATGGTCTTGTTGCACCGTGAAAGGAATTCTCTCGGGTTCAGACGTAACAAGCCTGATCTGGCAAACCTGGGGCCTTGTTCAATTTTGTTAGCTATAGTTGTCAGTGTCTAAAGTCCAGCTCTGTTCTCAAGCATTGGTGGCGGATAATGGTGCAATTGGGACACGGGTAGCGCTGTGGTCTAAACCACGGAGCCTAGGGCTTGCCGATCAGAAGGTTGGCAGTTCAAATCCCCGCGACGGGGTGAGCTCTCGTTGCTCGGTCCCAGCTCCTGCCCATCTAGCAGTTCGAAAGCATGTCAAGTGCAAGTAGATATATAGGTACCACTCCGACGGGAAGGTAAACGGCGTTTCCATGCGCTGCTCTGGTTCGCCATAAGCTGGCCACATGACCCAGAAGCATAGCTGTCAACTTTCCCCTTTTCTTGTGAGGAATCCTATTCGGAATAAGGGAATTTCCCTTAAAAAAAGGAAAAAGTTGACAGCTTTGCCTGGAAGCTGTATGCTGGCTCCCTCGGCCAGAGTCATCTGCGACTGGACTTAATGGTCAGGGGTACCTTTACCTTTACCTTAATGGTGCAATCGTCTACTGGGATGTAAGCCCCATTGAATCTCATGGGACTTGTTCCAGATAAGGGTGAATTTGACTGGGTACATAGGCAAATGCAGGGATGAGGAACCTGTGGCCCTCCAGATGTTCCTGGACTACAACTCCCATCATCCCTGACTATTAGTCAAACTGTCCAGGTGTGTTGGGAGTTTTGGTTCAACAGCGACTGGAAGGCCACAGGTTTTCCATCTTTGGACAAATGCATGCATGCAAACTCTAAAGCTGCAAAATAGTCTTCTGTGCACACTTCCCTGGGAGTAAGTCCCATGGGACATAGTGGGCCTCACTTCTCAATAAGCTATATACACTTGTGCTGTAAGTCATCATGCAGTGCCTGCCATTTTGCAAGCTGCAGCTACTGTGCTTCCAACCGGTAATAATACATTGTAGGACAACCCTGGTTTGCTACTATATCTTTAACAAACCAAAGCAACACCACCCTCTTGGCTTTTAAAGAAGCAGAGAATGGAGTTATTGCAGAGGAAATGAATAGACCACATGCAAGATGGTGAAGGGCAGATCACTACCACAACCCACAAATCTTCAGACACAGCCTCAGGCTGTAGGCACATTTTCTTTGCACATTCCCCTGTAGAACAAGTAATTGGTGCTGGCTTTGCAGAGCTAAGAAAGTTCCGTAAGTTCGGGACATAAAGAACAAGCATCCTGTTCTCACAGTGGCAAACCAAAAAAAGCCCATGGGAAGTCTGCAAGCAGGACCTGAGCGTAAAAGCACGTTCTCAGTTTGTGACTCCTGGCAACCATGAGCGTAGCCGGGGGGGGGGCAGATGCCCACCCCCCAAATCAAGCAAAAACATAGAAATACTTAACTAACTGACCAATTATGTCAGATTTATTTATGATTTTCTTGATTTACAAAGGTGTGCGCAATGTCTCTCTCGTATTTTTCCATGTAACATTTTTACAAATCAATTTTGGTTGTTGAGACATTGGGGGGAGAAGGGGGAAAGTGGTGGGTGGGACAGGGGGGATGGGTGAGGTGGGGGTGCCGATGTTTCTATTTTCCTTAATATATGTAGGGTTTGGTGTCGGCGTCGTTTGTGTAGGTTCTCTGTTGTTCGCTTGTGTTTCTTTGGCGGTGAGAGAGGTCGGGATCGGCGTAGGGTGTGATTGTTCATTTGTGGCTGGCTGTGGTGATCTTTGGTTTCCTGTGTGAGTGGGGTTGGTGGGTGTTTTGGATCAGGTTAGCCATATTGATTTATATGCTGTTGGTAGATTTTTTGTCATTGTCTTGTTGGGCTCAATTACGTCAGTTCTGCTCCCCCAACAAAAGCCCCCCCCCCAAATCCTGGCTACACCCATGCTGGCAACTGGCATTCAAGGACACATTGCCTCCAACAATAGGCTGATGGGGTCCAAAGAAAAGCAGAATGAGATGTTTGGCACCAGCTGGGCTGCAGGAGTTGCTGGAAGGAGGTGTGCGAGACACCATCCAACTGTCTAGGGACTCCACTCTGGATTTGTGTTGGGTTTACTCCTTAATCTTTTCTTCTCCCAAAGATGGGATGAGTATAGCCAAAAGGCAGCGTAGGTTTAGGACCAACATTTTCCTTTTCCTAGATGGGCTACTTTCCCAGGGTGATGAGCCCCAACTCCCCCTCATTTTCCTCTACAGCTTGTGCAGAAACTGCCTTCTTTGTGGCCAGGAAAGGGAGAAGTAAGGGTGGATGTGTGTGTGTGTGTGTGTGTGTGTGTGTTAGCCTCATTTGTTCTTCACAAGTGGGGTGGAGAAGCTTTTTAAACCCAAGGGCCACCTTCCCTTCAGGGCAACTTTTTTTTAATTTGGGGGTCACATATCAGTGGTAGGTGGAGACTAGGAATGGAAGGACCAGTCCATTTTGGCTCTCCCTCTGTTTCTCATTTTTCCAGTCTGCACTTCAAATCCTCCTGAAAATTTCCCCGTCTTTTTGTGCAGGTTTCCCCCAGTGAACACACTTTTCGCCTGCATTCTGAGGAATGTAAGGCAAGCCATTTTACCTAACGCAATGTCTTTTGTGTGTGACTCTCACCGATATATGAATTTTATGCACATTTCCACCCTGATAGAACATGCATTTTTGTAAACGTTTGGCTGCAGAACCGCATCGCAAAATGTGGAGCGCCGCCGATTTTGAAAGAGGGCTGTGCTTCAGGTCTCGAAAGTGCAAATTTGATAAATTGGCTTTAAATGTGAACTGAATCTGATGTCTCCCACATCTCTAGTGGGACAGAGGCAAAAGTAGACAGAGCAATCCAGGAAAATCTTACCTTTGTAGGGCAGGCTAGTTTCTTCACACCCACCCACCCCTCTCAACCCTCCATCAACGCAAACAAGTAGCATGGTTGAAGTTTCAAGGAGATGCTCCAGCCTGGCATAAATGCTCAAGAAAGGTGCAAAGCAGGGCAAGTGATGGGTGTGGCTCAGGTGTGTGGCTCAGGTGTGTGGATGTGTGGTCTGGGGAGCATCCCAAGGGCCAAACAGAGAAGTTCAGATGGTCCCCCAGGCCTGAGGTTCCCAAACCCTCCCCAGCCAGTTGCATGACACGCAGGGCAAGATTAACAACGGCAGCTTCTCTGCCCGCCTCCCTATATCCAGTACAGGGGAAAGCTATGCCTGTTGAATTTCTGGCACATTCCCCACAGCATCAGACAGGCGTCTTCACTATGCGCCTTTCAGCACCTGCTAAAAACATTTTTGCTCAGGCAAGCCTACCCAGGCATGTGGAATGTCTATGCATGCTTTAATCTGTTTTTATTTTATTGCCGTTTTATTTATTTTTTAATGTTTTAAATAGTTGCTGATAGTTTTATATACTGATATACGGTATACTGATCGTGTTATTTGTCTTATTCTCTTTGTAAGCCACTTTGAGGGTTGTTGTTTTTTAAATAACCAGCACGCATGTAGAAATTGTTATGAAAGAAATAAACAGCAATCCTAGCAATAGCAAATGTGTTTTCTCGGTTTGGATGTTGGAAACTGGCAACTGCAGCTAATGCGAAACAGGAAACTGCAAGGGAAGTCACACACCAGGAATGAAGAGAGTAGGAAAAGTTTGCCTGCACTTGTGGCTTGTTTCTGATCCTATGAACCAGGGGTATCCAATATGCACTGCAAATTTTGTAGACTAAAACTCCCATCATCTGTGACTGTTGACAATGATAGTTGAGGTTGATGGGAGTTGCCTAAACATCTGGAAGACACAACGGTTGCTTTCCCCTGGTCTTAACCATAATATTCTGGTTGCCCAAATTGACCCTGTGTTTTCCTTGTGTCTGCAGACGTTCTAGGTCAGGCACCCCCAAACTCGGTCCTCCAGATGTTTTGGGACTACAATTCCCACCATCCCTGACCACTGGTCCTGTTAGCTAGGGATGATGGGAGTTGTAGTCCCAAAACATCTAGTGGGCCAAGTTTGGGGATGCCTGTTCTAGGTTGAACTCTCCCCTATGCAAATCCCATACAAATTATTAGGAATTAGCTATCAGTAGCTTTTGCCCAGGGATAGAGAACCTGTGGCATTCCAAGTGTTGTTGGACTCCAAGTCCCATTTACCCCAGCCAGCACGGCCGGTTGTCACAGGTGATGGAACTTGTAGTCCAACAATATCCAGAGGTCCATCAGTTTCCCATCCCTGTTTTCCCCCAATTTGGTGTCATCTAAAGAGATTTCCAGAAACAATGCCATTAGTTAACTTGGCAGGAGTCACCAATAAATGAGTATGATAATGACAGTGTCAAAGCCTCCATAGGGGAAGACGGGCAAGGCCCTGCACACCAACACACAAATATGCCCTAGTGTGAAGTAGAACCTCTTCTCCTAGACCCTATAGCTATATGCAGCTCAAGTAGCTATGCAGCTCATTGCTCAAGCAGCTTTACCAGAAGATATGGGATTTCCTAGCTGGTCTCCTTAAGAAGAGTAGGAGGGATTCAAGCTAAGACAAGGCGCTGAAGGTACTTTCTTGGACCACCTCGTCCCTAGAGGTCTACAGAAAGGAATCATCCCACAACCCACTGCTTCCTCTCCTCCCCAGCACCCATTCCCGCCAATCATTGGGGTCCGTGACTCACCCCGTCCATTCTGATTGGGCCGGTAGATGCTGCCCACGCTGACCCGGGCCTGGTTAACACCTTGGCTGTCTGGAATCTGTTGGGGAGGCTCAGCGTTCCGGATGGGAAGGTAGGGCTCGGGCCTAGGCACCCCTTGGGGGTCTAAGGGCCGAAAAGGTGGCTGAGGTTCCACGTTGCGGGGAGGGACGTAGGGTTCTGCGGGCGCCTCCCCAAAGGGAGGGTACTGCCCTGCCCACGGCTCGTTCCCATACCTGGTTCCAGCACTCACGGGGGACCCGGAGTTGATGTGCAAGTTGTCTACCGCAGGCACCCCTTGCCCTGCAGACTGCTGGTTCTGGGCATAAGGGTCCTGGACACTTTGGTCATAGCTTGTCCCAGTGTCATGGTAGAGGCTGTGCGAGTACCTTCTGTCTAAGCCGTCCGAGGGCTGTAGCTGTTGGGGCACAGGGACATAGGGTCTTTCCTGCGCCGGGTAGTATCCTTGAGTTCTGTAGGGGTTCTGCTCCTCGGCATGCTCCTCGTATCTCACCCTGGGCTGGAAAGGGTAGACGACCCCAGCGCTGGCTGCGGCTGCGGCTACAGCACCCCCTCCGGCTCCCGTGTTGCGGTAGTAGGTGTAGCTCTCGTCGTACGCACGGGGGGCCTGCGGGTCATAGGCCTCATATTGGTTGGTGAACGGCGGCTGTGGCTGGGGGTAAGAGGCCTGCGGGAAGAGCTGTCCAAATGAGGAATGTGCATAGGAGGAAGAGGAGGAAGCGGAGCCGACCTGACGCTGCCGGTGGGTGGGCGACCAGGGACGTGGAGAGTTGGAGTGACCGTCCCCCGTGGCCCCATCCCGCCAGTTGTCAGGGACCTGTCCGAAGCCAAACGGATGCCGTGTCTGGCCCCGGATGGTATCAGATCCTGCCCGGACTGGCAAGGTGGGAGCCTGCCGCCGGGTGTTCCCCGGGACCCTCCTGCTGCCTTGGCCGGTGGCAGCGTCAGCCAGCATGACCCTTGCGCTGCTGTCTGCCCTTGCGTGGCTTGCCGGGACATACTCGGAGCCTGAGTTCAGGAGGCTGTACACTCTGCCGTTGTTCTCCCACTGGATCATCTGCCTCCATCGACCGGCGTCTACATTGCTGCCTTGTGGGTGTTGCCCCCGGACCAGCAGGACAGCCCCAAAGCCCATCAAAGCCCACAGGTCCCAGAAGCTGAGAGGTGCCATGGTGATGCCAAGATGAAAGGGATCAATGACCTTGATGGGTGTTTTTGACGGGAGGAAGTCGTGGAAGAGCAGCCTGGAGGGCCTGTGGCAGCAGCTTGCCCCCTTTCTCTTTCTCTGCTGCCTTCTCTTCTTCCTTAGGTGAATCGGTCTCAACTCTGTCCATTCCCGGTTTGTTTGAAGCTGCTCCGGGGGTCTTCCGCAAGCTTCATGTTGAGCTGGTTGGAGGAGAAAGAGAAAGGGAGAGAGGAAGATGAACGAGTCTCTTGAGGACTCAGGAGAGCCTGGAAAGTTTTGTTCCTTGCGTGTTTCTTGCTCTTGGTCGTCTTCTTCACATTGCTGCTTTGCCCATCGCAGGGGACGTCCGTTGATCCTGCTTATTCTTGGCTGGATGTCTTTGCTTCTGGTTTGAATGAATAAGCAACAGGCTCTGAAAAAATGCTGGGAAGTTTCAGGACTCTTTTGCGAGTGTCTGGTATGCAGGGTCCTAAAAACCGCCCACTTTTATTTTGTTAGCTTCTCAGTGTTTCCCCACCCCCCACTCTCAAAGCACCTCGACCAAATGGCTTCAATCGAATGTTTCAGAGCAAACTCTGGGATAACAGTGAACACCCCCCAAAGAACTAGACAGAGCAACTGAAACATGTCCTTCTGTTTTGCCAGTCCGTGACAGAATGGCAAAATGGACCCCTCAGGATTATACATGAATGTGTGCATGCACACACACACAACATACACAGAAAATACAGCTGAGCGTGGGTTTTCCAGCACGCAAGGAAACTTTGCTCTTTATTTGACTCCATATTCAAGGGTTTTTCTTGGGTGGAGGTGAAGGGAAAGGGTTGAAGCATTGCTATGTAGGGAAAATTCGTTGCTGTGTCAGACAGGCATGGGGAACCTGTGGCCATTCAGACATTGTTGGACTCCAGCTTCCACCAGCTTTTTTTGCCCTGATGACCAATGGCACATGCAACCTGAAAGATGGAAATAGAGTGGATATGGTTTCGGCAAGGGTTTAGGATTGCATCACAGGGAACAGGGTCCCATGCTGCCCTGGGTGGATGTGAACAGGGCCCTCACAACTGTGCATTATTTGTAGGCCACGGTCTTAAGAGCTTAGTCTCTGCCTATGATTTTATCCCAGCTTTGAAAGCATCACATTCGTAGTGCTTTGACACTTCTCAGGATGGAAACCATCCAGTTGTGCACGGAAGAAATGTTGCAATCAGGTGTGTGGTTTTGGTCGTCGAATTGAATTTGAAGGTCGTACCTTGGGGATGGAGGAAACTATGGAAATCAGTCGTCGTGGAGGAATGAATCCGGCATCGATAAATATGCTGCTTGTAGCCTAAGGGGAATTTGAGGGGCTGACATAGCTGGCTTGTTTATAGAATATTCTTCTGGGAGGGTTGGCGTTGGCGCAGATGTTCCTGAACATTATTACTAAGAGCTCAGATTCACAATTGACCTTCCCTTTCCTGACAGAGGCTGTTGAATCTTTAATGTCTGGGTAGGAAATGAATTGCACTGCCAGTTTCCTCCTTCTGTCAGGAAACCACCATCACCACTCAAGGCACTGGCAAAGGCTGGAATGGAGAAGATTTTTTTTCAGCCCAAGGGCCACATTCCTTCGTGGAGAAACTTCCAGGAGCCACATGCTGGTGGGGCCAGAGTTAGACGTGGGCAGAGTAACGGACAGGACACTTCTAGACTAGCCTACTTTCCAGCCAAATAAAAGTTTGGGCTTTCTATAGCCTTTGTGTTATCAGCACCACACTTGAAGAAATTGAGTCATCCACTGTATTCCCATGCAGAGGATGTGTGATGACACTGGGGGTTATATGAGCCATGCCCTGCTCATGCCCCCATCACATGCCATTTGGTCTGCAGTAACAGGCATCACTTGGCAAGGCTGAAGAGCTGCAAGCAACAGGAGCAGGAAGAGAGAAGGAAAGATTACCGTAGATTGTTGTTGTTCAGTCGTGTCCAACTCTTCACGACCCCATGGACCAGAGCACGCCAGGCACGCCTATCCTCCACTGCCTCTCGCAGTTTGGCCAAACTCATGCCAGTTGCTTCGAGAACACTGTCCAACCATCTCATCCTCTGTCGTCCCCTTCTCCTTGTGCCCTCCATCTTTCCCAACATCAGGGTCTTTTCTAGGGAGTCTTCTCTTCTCATGAGGTGGCCAAAGTACTGGAGCCTCAACTTCAGGATCTGTCCTTCTAGTGAGCACTCAGGGCTGATTTCTTTGAGAATGGATAGGTTTGATCTTCTTGCAGTCCATGGGACTCTCAGGAGTCTCCTCCCTACCCCCTTTTGTTCAAAGCCCGAACAGCATGGGTGTAACTTATCTAAACAGTCATCTTCAGTCAAATAATTATTCCCATATACAAAGATCTAGCTCAGGGGTCCTTCTTGAGAGCCCACCATTAAGATCTGGGTTTCCCTGGGATGTACCAGAGAGGCTTTCTCAGTGGTGGCCCCTTAACAACGGACACCCCTCCTTTAACAAAATATAGTTTCCAGGATTCTTTGGAGGAGCCTGGACTGGTATAAGAGGTTCTTTAGTATGGTGAAGCTGTGGCCTTTTCTTTCAGAACTGCTGGGCATTTTGCATCGCCAGTGAGATCTCCAACAATGCATTGCTTTAATGTGCACCTCTCTTGTTATATAAATTAGCATATGCAGATTTGGTGCAGATTTATGTCAGGGAGCTTTACCCTGATTCTTTCAAGTACTTAGCCACCCCCCCCCCCCCCGTGAGCAGGCTGCTGTCTACAAACCTGTTGGGCCAGAGCTACTGGGCACAAGCTGAGGTGACTCCTGTCCATAAACTCTGACATGAAAAGTGGTTTCTGGTCTGGGATCTGCCCTCTAAGACCAACTGCTTGGAATGCCTTAATGCAATTTTAAATATATATATATATATTTCTTCCTCCTGGGAGGGTGGGGAGGAAGTTGGTTGGCTCAGGCTGAGATCTTGTTGGGAAGTGGCGTTGGGAGGGGAAGAGAATATAGATGGCAAAGAGAGGGACTGAAAAGGACTGGCTGGAGCCTGTGAGTTTATCCAAGATTTTATTTCTGGCGAGTGCTGCCTGCTCGTGACATCAGCTCTGGTATTTCCAATCCCTGAGGGGAGAAAGGGGGGAAGGGGAGAGGGGGGAAGAGAGAGGAGGAGGAGAGGAAGAGAGAGGGGGGGAGAGAATAAACAGGAAAATAGCACACAAGGGCACAAAGTTCTTTGGGGTCCTGAACGTTGAGCTGTTGTTTGGCCGAAGGATCTCGCTGCCAGCAACCCACTCCAGGGTGTTAGGAAATTGGTGGCCTGACAGGGCCTTCCCAAATGCGCTCGATTTGGCCTCCAAACATATCCCTCTTCCCTTTGCTTGAGCTGGCCCCATTCCCCAGCGCTCAAGCCGAGAACTGGAAGCAGCAGGGGGAAAATAAATTAAAACACGGTCAGAGTTTAAAGATACAAAATCCTCTTGTAACGTTTTCTTTCAACAGCCGGGCTCCCCATGTAGTTACACAGGACACAAGGCTCAGTTGACTGCGAGCGAGCCTGAAGTTGGGGGACGGCAGGCAGGCAGGCAGGACTCCTCCCTCTGCGGCATCCCCCTCCAGCAGATGGAAAGGAGGGGCATGCTTTCAGGGGCCACATGCTAGTGGCAGTAGGAAGGATCTAATATAGGTCTCTTGAGATCCCCTACAGTTACTGTAGATATGGTCATTCCTTTAGATCACAGATGGGCACTTTTTTCAGGGCCACGTTTGCGTCTTACATTTAATGCCCTTTAAACACTAGAAGGACAGATCCTGAAGTTGAGGCTCCAGTACTTTGGCCACCTCATGAGAAGAGAAGACTCCCTGGAAAAGACCCTGATGTTGGGAAAGATGGAGGGCACAAGGAGAAGGGGACGACAGAGGATGAGATGGTTGGACAGTGTTCTCGAAGCGACTAGCATGAGTTTGGCCAAACTGCGGGAGGCAGTGAAAGATAGGCGTGCCTGGCGTGCTCTGGTCCATGGGGTCACGAAGAGTCGGACACGACTGAACGACTGAACAACAACAACAACAAACACTGATGGCTTCCTCCAAAGAAAATGCAGTTTATTAAGGGTGCTGAGAATTTCCAGGAGAGCCATATTCCCCTGTTCCCTGGGAAGGGGGATTGTACTGTTAATTTGCTCCGGGAATCGTAGTTCTGTGAAGCGTCGTCTGCCGAGCAAGAAGAACATGGGGTGGCGGGTGGTGTCCTTCCCCAGGCGAAGTTCTGACTCAGAGTAAGGCAGCTTCTTGTGTTCCCAAGGAATGCGGACAGCTTGTTGACCTAATTTTGCTGACAAGAGAAACTCAGCCAAAAGAGCGAGCAAGGAGGTTCTTAGAAATGGGAGATTTGCCTCTGGGGAGCTGGATCTTTCAGACTCTGTTGTGTGGAGTCCAAAGCGCCAAAGGAAGGACTCCAAGGCACTGTGAAATAAGTTATCGGGGGAAAGGTGGAGTATAAATATAACAACAATGACAACAATAGGAACAACAACAACAACAACAACAACAACAACAACAACACAAGCCCTGCTGAATCAGACCAAAGGCCTGGGGTGGAGTTGAAATCTACAGCACGTTATTATTTTGAAGGAGAACTATTTGAAAATGATTCATAGATGGTCTCTAACTCCGATTAGGCCTGCTAAGATTTACAAGACTGAATCAGATAAGTGCTGGAAGTGCAAAGAGGTGGAGGGAACATTCTTTCATATGTGGTGGACATGTAAAAAGGTAAAAGAGTATTGGGAAATGATTTATAATGAATTCAAACTGTGGGTTAATCAGAAGACCATTGGAGTTAGGAAGGATTATGAGAAATATTTACGTCAGCAACACTCCTGATTTATTTTAATGTTCAAAACCATGCACCCAGGGGGACTCACTTCGGAATTTGATTTGAATTGTTTCATTTGATGCCTTAGCTTTAGGCTGTTTTCAGTTCTGTACTTTTAAACACCATTCTCTTGTAATTGGCACCACCTGGAGTCGGCTATATATATTATTTGAAGCTGGGAGTTTAGTAGCAGTGAGTACATAAGTTTATGAGTTCTGTTCCACAAGTATATATTTATCCGCATGACAGATGTGGTATGTATTTTGCATTTGTACTTCATTATTGTATATTTTGGCTTTTACATTGTTATGCAGAAATAGGACATTGTCCCATTAGTTTTTCACAGTTTATGAAAGACGTCTACTTTCCATTGCTGTGCTGAAGGAGTTCTTACGAAACAGTGGATTATATCCGGAAACACCGTAGAAGAAGAAGAGAAGAAGAGTTTGGATTTGATATCCCGCTTTATCACTACCCGAAGGAGTCTCAAAGTGGCTAACATTCTCCTTTCCCTTCCTCCCCCACAACAAACACTCTGTGAGGTGAGTGGGGCTGAGAGACTTCAGAGAAGTGTGACTGGCCCAAGGTCACCCAGCAGCTGCATGTGGAGGAGCGGAGACGCGAACCCGGTTCACCAGATTACGAGTCTACCGCTCTTAACCACTACACCACACTGGATCCCACGACAGTCGGTTGACTACTTCAGCGACATTGGAACTTCACTCAACAAAGCAGTTCAGCTTGTTTCTTATTGGATGAATTTCTGCCATTTGTTTCTATTTATAATCAGCAGTGACTTTCAGAGACCTGACAGATTTCAGTTTTATTGTTTATGTTGATGAGAATTACATTATATATGCTTAGTTTCATGTCCTGCTTTTGACATCATATAAGTTGTGATTAGAGGGACGCAGGTGGCGCTGTGGGTTAAACCACTGAGCCTACAGCTTGCTGATCAGAAGGTCGGCGCTTCGAATCCCTGTGACGGGGTGAGCTCCTGTTGCTCAGTCCCTGCTCCTGCCAACCTAGCAGTTCGAGAGCACGTCAAAGTGCAAGTAGATAAATAGGTACCGCTCCGGCAGGAAGGTAAATTGCGTTTCAGTGCGCTGCTCTGGTTCACCAGAAGCGGCTTAGTCATGCTGGCCACATGACCCGGAAGCTGTATGCTGGCTCCCTCGGCCAGTAAAGCAAGATGAGCACCACAATGCCAGAGTCGGACACGACCGGACCTAATGGTTAGGGGTCCCTTTACCTTTTACCTTAGGTTGTGATTACATATTGAATATTTGCAATTTGGTCACGTGTTGCCTTGTTTTTGTTTCATATTCACTTCTGGGCAACTTTCTGGAGGTCACATGCCAGTGGTAGGGCAGGAGGCAAGAGTGGGTAGAGGCCTAAATGTGATTTGTAGCTTTCTACAGCAGGCTGGTTTCTACGCACATGCATTCACTCCTTTATTTTCCATCCACCCCAGCAGGAGGCATCATTAGAGTTCAAGGACGCATTTCACCCAGAGGAAACCCCTTCCCCGTTTTTTTTTGGGGGGGGGGAGGAGAGAGTATGACAAAAAGGTATCAGGTGTTATGATGATTATGATCAAACAAAAACAAAACACCAAACTGGCTAGTAGATATAAGGAACAGTTTATGCAATCAAACATACTAAAATAAACACATTAAGGTGCAGCATGCAAGTCCAAGCCTGTAGATACTTATAAGCAATTAATAAACTGTTGGCACAAAACTGCCAATAATGATAATGTCCTAGCGTAGTGCAGTTACGCAAAAGTGTTGCAGATGGTACTCTATTGAACACGACTTTGTACTTTAATGTGTTTATTTTAGTATTTTTGATTGAGTAAACTGTTCCTTATATCTACTAGCCAGTTTGGTGTTTTGGGAAGAGGGTATGAAGCAAGACCTGAGGAGGGTCCCAAGAGCCAGATAGAGAGGCTTGCAGGCCCCATCTGCTCCCCGGACCTGGGATTCTCCCTTGTCCCCCTGCCTGTGCTAAAACATCCTTGGACCCGAAGAAGGGCAGTGACCATGTTGGAAAGGATGGTGCACTAGGTGGTGCCATAATCCAACAGTTTAGTCCAGCCGGTTGAAAGATCCATCGATGAAAAAGCAATGGCTGCCTTTGACAGGGTGGGACTTCTTTGTTTCATCCTGGGCCAGCCCCGATAACATATCAAGTAAGCAGGAGGGGAATTTGAACAGGGAATCTGTGCAAGAGAGCACTGGCATAGGAAGGGCGGGGCGTAGGGGGCGGGCCGCCCCGGGTAGCTGGATCCCGATAGGGTTCCATCTTGGCACGCCCCGCCCCCAGAATGCACGCCACTCCCCTGCGAGCGGCACACCCCGCCCCCAGAACACGTGTCACGCCCCTGTGGGTGGCGCGCTCCGCCCCAGAACACGTGCCACACCCCTGTGGGTGGTGCGTCCCGCCCCCAGAATGTGCGCCAGCCCCGCCCCCGCCTGCTTCCCGCCCCCGGTGCCGGAGCATGAAGCTCCGCCACTGCAAGAGAGTGTCCTATTGGATGAGTGCCCTTTGTGGGAAGGCCTGCTGCTTGCACACTCGTCTGAAGTGCCCTGAGCATGCAACCCTCCTCCTCCTCCTCCTAATAGCTGGCTTCCACACACACAGAGGAAATGATGAGTTGCATAACTTGGTTAAGAAGAAATAGATTAATTATATCTCCCGTTCCTTTTGTGAAAGGGTATGGAAGCTAGCAATCTGCCTGCCAGTCAAAGGATGCGGAAATGATTACCTTTCAACTGACTTTGGGCAAGGTATCCATTATCGGTTGTTTACTTCTCAGAGAAACAATGGCCTCCCCCCCCCCAATGGATGCCTACTTGAACTCTGCAAGCACTGCCGTCAACACTCTGCCAAAGGTATATGGCTCAGCATAATGATAGCTTTGGCTCAGCTTTCTGTCACTTTGGAAATGAGTCCCGATGTTGCAACAGACTAAAAGTTATCTCCTTTTTGTTTGTTTGTGGGTGAGCCTATTTTCAAACAGAGGAGGTGGGGAGAGGGAGGAAAAGGCTGGGGTGCCATTGCTAAATGAGGAATTCCCTTTCTAGCTCATATTGTAGTTTACAGCTGGGGTCTTGGCTATGTTGGCTAACAATCTGAGACAGACAGACAGACACACACACACACACACACACACACGGTTCGATCCAAATGAGAGGATTGAATTTGCACCCCAAAACATGTCAATAGGTTTAAGCTGCAGTAATAATAGGCAAATCAGTCAATTTCAGTTTTTCTCTGTTGCTCATTTATTCCAATCTTAAGTTCAGTTCCGCATCTGATTTTGAATTTAGTGTGAATTGCATCCAATATACACATTTTTAAATGCGACTTTGCCTAAAATACATGTTTTGCAAGTGAATATTATATAATGCATTTATTGTATGTTATCTTCTCTAATATATGCATTTTTGGTAAATAAAATTTTATTGTATTTTCAACAGGGACAGCATACCCCCCCCCCCAAAAAAAAGACAGTGAGAAGATAGCAGAGGAGAAGAGCAAAACGGAAAAGGGAGAGAGAAGGAATGGAGAAAGGGGAAAAACCATATAAAACTAGATTAAGCGACTTCCCCTGTTCCTGGCATGCACATTATAAAACTCAAAGTAAAGCAGTAAACATCTGGATCACCACAATTTCAGTAAACACAGAAGAAAGGAAGCATGTAGACAGCATATGACATTCTGTGGGTGATTCTAAATATCCCAAGCATGAACAGATGGTTGTTGAAAGTTTCACTTTATACACACTTGACCCTAGTTATGTCTTTTCCTACACATTACTTGGCTGGGGAACGGCACTGCAAAGTTCAGAGAAGTGTGAACCCGGGCAGCTCCCCATTTTCGCAGGGGTCACATTCCGAGGCCCCACACATTTAAGGGACATTGCGTATATTTGAGACACCATCAGAAAAGCCTGCAGATGCCCTCTAAGCCTCTGTTTGCAATCCTGTGTTTAATTTCGTCATCTTTTGTTCCGTGCAGTTCTTTGTAAAACACTATGTGACCTTTTCTGATGAAAAGTAGTATGTAAGTTTGATTTCAGTTTAACCCTGATGTTTCATTTTTTTGGTGTGATTGGTGGGCTACTTAAAAATGAGGCTGCACTCTAAATTAAATTTTAAATTGTATTTTAATCTGTGTAATTTAATCTGTATTTTAATGAATTGTTTTATGTTTTTGTTGTGATTTTATTGGTGTTAGCCGCCCTGATAAATAAAAATATTATTATTATTATTATTATTATTATTATTATTATTATTATTAATCAGACATCCGCACAACATGACCAGTCCAACGAAGCTGATGTTGAAGAATTGTTGCTTCAACACTGGCAATCTATGCTTCTTCTAGCACACTGGCATTGGTTCGCATTAGAACTGGCCTTAGAAGACACAGTGTGATGCTGAAGACCAGCTGCAGGGAAGCAACAATAGGGAGGGCTGTGTAGTTTCCATACCTCTCCTGTGAGCTTCCCAGAGGCATCCCGTAGATTGCTGTTCAGGTGAACCTCCATCCCATCATGCCTGACCATTGGCCATTCTAGCTGGGGCTGATGGGAGTTGGCGTCCAACTACATCTCGAGGGCCTCAGATTCCTCACCCCTGGACAAAATTGTCACCCAGAAGGGCTCTTTTGACGTTTTGGTGGGAGCATGTTGGTACAGGAATTGTGTATCATCTCAGTTATGATACTTGCGCTCCCCTGCTTCTGAAAATTCATCTTCAGCTCACTTTGAGGATCTTATTCGGTCCCTTCCCAGGGGACAAGGAGCAAAATGAATTCCACCAGGGGTGAGTGTAAGTGCAAGTAGAGACAAGGCAGAAAAGGTATTGTGTGGCCAGGCAGAGTCCCCTGAACCCTGAGGGAAATCACGACACGTGACAACGTTCTATGGGATTAAATTGGCCACAACTTTATTAATATTCAGATGTAGGGAGACCTTGGCTCAGGCATTGGGCGTTTATCCTTCCCAGCCCCCCAGCCGGGGTTCTGGGTAATTTCAGGGTTATCCAGCATGTGTGGGGAGTGGGCTAGCTCTGGAGAACATATGTTCAAGCAGATAGCCCGCCCCCCCTAATTCGCCGTCGCTGGAGGGGGAGGGCAGTGACGACCTCTGGGCGTATGGCCAATGCCTCCCCCTGAGACCCCTTTAACGGGAACCCTGTTATCAACACCGCAATGGGGATGGGGGGGTCACTGCCCCACGCCCCCCAATCCTGTAGATGACTAAAGGATTCCGACCAAGGCCTGCAACCGCCACCCGAGACCGCAAACTCGCAGTCTCGCCGCCAAGACTACCTACACCTGAAAGAAGCTTCACAATCCTCCAACCATTCCAATAGGCCATGCCTAATGTTACTCATCCAATAAACGGTACCAGTGGCCGAGCAGATGCTTCACAATCCGCCAACCATTCCAGTAGGCCATTATGATACTCAATTATGATACTTGTGCTCCCCTGCTTCTGAAAATTCATCTTCAGCTCACTTTGAGGATCTTAGTCGGTCCCTCCCCAGGGGACAAGGAGCAGAATGAATTCCACCAGGGGTGAGTGTAAGTGCAAGTAGAGACGAGGCAGAAAAGGTATTCCACTGTGCTTGTTATGTGTAATGGCTTTCCCCTATACAGCAACCTTTATAAAATGCAATTAAACTGGGTAATGAAATGAAACAATGGTGGCAGGACCCTTGCTGCTAGCCCAGCGTTGCTCTACTTGACTAGCAATATCCAGGATTGCTAATGATTACGGATGAGGTTAGCACAACCTAGTCATAGACGTGGTCTCTGTGGCTGAATTTGCCACAACTGAGATAAGTCTCAAAGAGGTTTTTCAAAGGAAGAGCAATTCTATAGTTCCTTAATTTATTTATTTTTTGAAATGGACATTTTCTTATCTCTGTTTTTAAATGCATGCATCGACAATTGGATAAAACGGATAGCTTGAAAGCATTACAAACCAAGAGTCATGTGTCCCCTTAAGAAGTGGTAGATTTTATTATGGCATAAGCCAGCCTTTGCCCACTGGGTGCCCACCAAATATTATGGACAGCAGCTCTCATCAGCTCCAGCTGGTATAGTTCAAAACGTCAGGAGGGCACCAGGGTTGGCATAAGGTTCCATGGCCTGGAGGTCACTTCAGTGGACTATAAACTGTAAAAGCTTATGCCATGATAACTTTTGTTAGGTTTTAAGGCGTCTTCAGTGTTTTGGTTGGTTTTGCAGCAATGCACTACTGAAAAAAACAAAAAAACTTTCATTCATTCCAGAAGCTCAAGGTGGTATTCATGAATTGCACAGGGTTGGATTAGAGGACTATTAGGGTGCCTTCTAGCCCTACACTTCTATGATTCTATGGTTCTTCCATTCCCCATTTTATCCTCACAGCAACCCTGTGAAGTAGGTTAGGTTGAGAGACAGTAACTGGCCCAAGGTCACCCAGTGCCTGAGTGGGGATTTGAACCCTCATCTACTAGTTCCTAGTCTGAAACACTAACCACTATTCTCCATTGATTCCGCGCCCCCCCATCCTTGTGGTTGTTCAGTTGTTCAGTCGTGTCCGACTCTTCGTGACCCCATGGATTAGAGCACGCCAGGCACGCCTATCTTTCACTTCCTCCTGCAGTTTGGCCCAACTCATGCTAGTAGCTTCGAGAACACTGTCCAACCATCTCATCCTCTGTCGTCCCCTTCTCCTTGTGCCCTCCATCTTCCCCAACATCAGGGTCTTTTCCAGGGAGTCTTCTCTTCTCATGAAGTGGCCAAAGTACTGCAGCCTCAACTTCAGGATCTGCCCTTCCAGTGAGCACTCAGGGCTGATTTCTTTAAGGATGGATAAGTTTGATCTGTTTGCAGTCCGTAGGACTCTCCAGAGTCTCCTCCAGCACCATAATTCAAAAGCATCAATTCTCCGGCGATCAGTCTTCTTTATGGTCCAGCTCTCACTTCCATACATTACTACTGGGAAAACCATAGCTTTAACTATACGGACCTTTGCCGGCAAGGTGATGTCTCTGCTTTTTAAGATGCTGTCTAGGTTTGTCATTGCTTTCCTCCCAAGAAGCAAGCGTCTTTTAATTTTGTGACTGCTGTCACCATCTGCAGTGATCATGGAGCCCAAGAAAGTAAAATCTCTCACTGCCTCCATTTCTTCCCCTTCTTTTATCCTTAGCATTCCTTAGCATTCTTCCTCTATCCTTAGCATTCCTTTTAAGATTGTCATTGATTTTAATCTGCAGCTGAATCTATTTGTAATAAGCTATAAAGGCAACTTTATTGCTCAAAGGCAGCCCTGTTTAGTGAAGAACTGATGTTTATCTGTTATAAATAGGTTCTGACTGCAAGTAAAGGGTCATCAGAGATTAGAAGTTTAGTCAGAAAGTAGTGGTCTGTTCCAGTTAATTAGTATAGTATCAAAATACTTAAAAAAACAAAAAACGGCCAGAAATAGTATCCACACCTCTCTTCAAAAGCATTGGCTATTTTCCTACAATTCTCCATGACATATCATGAGCAAGGATTTTCAACTCTAACAAATATGGAAGACTAGAAAAGAGAAAGGCTTCTTTGTGTTGATGAGAAGAGAGTGTTTATCTCAAATTAGACCCAATATAAACGAGATTACCCTGCAAAAGCAAGCTCATGCCTCTCACTGAGTTTGTATACATACCTAAGGTGCATACATAAGAAGCTCATTTATAATTATACTTTGGGAATGGTTCATGTTCTTATGTTGCTGCATTGTTTTATACTTTCTGGATGTCCCACGATTGTATGATAAAATAGCTGTGTTCGATGTTATAAATCAGGCACTGCTAGGAGTTGCCTCTGCTGGTTTTTTAATTAAAAAAAAAATGGTGTGGAGCAAGCAAATTTTTATTCCAAAAGTGTGACCCAGAGGAAAACAGTCTGAGAACCACTGGCCTAGGGAGAGTCCTGAGGGCTGGATGGAGCAGTTTAGAAGATCACATTTGACCCCTAAGTCTGAGGTTCCCTGCCTCTGGTTTATATCATTAGGAATGGCATTTAGGGCTGGTCTTGTTGGGCATTGGCTACTGTCTCCCAGATCTCTTGGGGTTGGTTTCACTCTACCTGATGATAAGGGACAGTCTCGCCTCTTGCCTAACTGTGGTTTCGAGTATTTTAAAATGGACTAGGCAAACTCATGAAGATGGCAGATTCAGAGGATGTAGGCCATTGACAATTAGCTGATGGAGGCAAGAGCAGGAGAGCACAAGGGCCTTTGTTCGTATCCTGCCTGTGGGATTTCCTATGCTTCTAGCTTTTAATGTCATCGCAACAAGGAAAGATGTCACTTCATGATGACACCTTGAGAAGTTCATAAGGCCACTGTGATAGGGCCTACATCCATGATGTTAAAACAAAATAAAAAATTAAAAAATCCTTCCAGTAGCACCTTAGAGACCAACTACCATATTTTTTGCTCCATAAGACGCACCGTTTTCCTCCTAAAAAATAAGGGGAAATGTCTGTGCGTCTTATGGAGCGAATGCATGGTCCCTGGAGCCAAATTGCCCAGGGGCTAAAGGCAGATCCTGCTTTTTCTGTTTTAGAAAGAGCTAAAGGCTAACAAGAGGGAAAGAGAGTGTTGAAAGGAAACCCCGCTCAACAGCTGATTGCAGGAGATCGGGGAGGGAGATAAGGGAGCTAGCTCCCTTCCTGCCCCGCCCAGGCCCCTTGCACAGTAAGTAGTTCCTTTGCGAGGGCTGAGGATCCTGGGAAATTGAGTTTTTCAGCCATTTGGGGCTTTCTATTACTTTTCCTCTCGCTTTCTATTACTTGCTGGTGCTTACTGGTTTGCTTTCTTCTTGCTTCCTATTACCTACTGGTGCTTACTGGTTTGTACTGGTTCGCTTTCCTCTTGCTGGTGCTTACTGGTCTGTACTGGTTTGTACTGGTGCTTACTGGTTTGTACTGGTTCGCTTTCCTCTTGCTTCCTATTACTTGCTGCTGCGTACTGGTTTGTACTGGTGCTTACTGATGCGTACTGGTTTGTACTGGTGCTTACTATGGAGCGAAAAATACGGTAAGTTTGAGCAAGTTAGTAAGTTTGAGTAAGTTAGTAAGTTTGAGTAAGTTAGTATGTTTGCGTAAGTTAGTAAGTTTGAGTATGTTAGTATGTTTGCGTAAGTTAGTAAGTTTGCGTAAGTTAGTAAGTTTGAGTATGTTAGTAAGTTTGTGTAAGTTTGCGTAAGTTAGTATGTTTGCGTAAGTTAGTAAGTTTGCATAAGTTAGTATGTTTGCATAAGTTAATAAGTTTGAGTAAGTTTGCGTAAGTTAGTAAGTTTGCGTATGCTAGTAAGTTTGAGTATGTTAGTATGTTTGCGTAAGTTAGTAAGTTTGCGTAAGTTAGTAAGTTTGAGTATGTTAGTAAGTTTGCGTAAGTTAGTAAGTTTGCATAAGTTAATATGTTTGCGTAAGTTAGTAAGTTTGCGTAAGTTAGTAAGTTTGAGTAAGTTTGAGTAAGTTAGTAAGCTTACTAGTTTGTACTGGTTCGCTTTCCTTTTGCTTCCTATTACCTGCTGGTGCTTACTGCTCTGTACTGGTTTGTACTGGTGCTTACTGGTCTGTACTGGTTTGTACTATGGAGCGAAAAACACGTTAAGTTTTAGAAAGTTAGTAAGTTTCAGTAAGTTAGTAAGTTTAAATTAGTAAGTTTGAGTAAGTTTGCGTAAGTTAGTATGTTTGCGTAAGTTAGTAAGTTTGAGTAAGTTTGAGTAAGTTTGAGTAAGTTAGTAAGTTTGAGTAAGTTTGCGTAAGTTAGTAAGTTTGAGTAAGTTTGCGTAAGTTAGTAAGTTTGCGTAAGTTAGTATGCTTGCGTAAGTTAGTAAGTTTGCGTAAGTTAGTAAGTTTTAGTAAGTTAGTAAGTTTGCGTAAGTTAGTAAGTTTGAGTATGTTAGTAAGTTTGCGTAAGTTAGTAAGTTTGTGTAAGTTAGTAACTTTGAGTAAGTTAGTAAGTTTTAGTAAGTTTGAGTAAGTTAAAACAAAATCGAAAATTCTTTCTAGTAGCACCTTAGAGACCAACTGAGTTTGTTCCTGGTATGAGCTTTCGTGTGCATGCACACTTCTTCAGATATGCATGCACACGAAAGCTCATACCAGGAACAAACTCAGTTGGTCTCTAAGGTGCTACTAGAAAGAATTTTCGATTTTGTTTTGACTATGGCAGACCAACACGGCTACCCACCTGTAACTTGAGTAAGTTAGTAAGCTTACTGGTTTGTACTGGTTGGCTTTCCTCTTGCTTCCTATTACTTGCTGGTGCGTACTGGTTTGTACTGGTGCTTACTGGTGCGTACTCGTTTGTACTGGTGCTTACTGGTTTGTACTGGTGCTTACTGGTTTGTACTCTTGCTTCCTATTACCTGCTGGTGCTTACTGGTCTGTACTGGTTTGTACTGGTGCTTACTGGTTTGTAAGCAATGCTTTTCCCCCTTTGCAAAAGCTGCACAAATCTGAACTGATTCTCAAAAAAGCAGGGCTTTTCCCTTTGCAAAAAAAGCTTCAAAACTGTGAGCTGATTATAAAAAACAACAACATGGGTTTTAGAGGAGGAAAACCAGAAAAATATTTTTTTTTTCTTGTTTCCTCCTCTAAAAACGAGGTGTGCCCTATGGTCCGGAGCGTCCTATGGAGCGAAAAATACGGTAAGTTTGTTCTTGGTATGAGCTTTCGTGTGCATGCACACATTTTATTTTTTTATTTTGTTTTGACTATGGCAGAACAACACGGCTACCTACCTGTAACTGGATCCATGATGTTGTTAGTCAAGACAATGCTATTGCAAACTTGGAGGGGGGGGGAAGGTCATTTATTAATGGATGGGTGGATCATATGGCTCCATTTCCCTTTCCCTCACTTGAATGGAACAGGGTTTGTAACAATAGCAATAGTCGTGTTTCAACACCCAGCAGCTCTTCCATGGTCTTGTCATCTGCTGAGTTGTGGGCCAGGCCCCGCGGTGTCATTTGCCGAATGTCTTAGCAAGAAACATCCATCCATCGTGACCTCTGGGAGTTATCTACTACTCTGGAGTCCTCTATAGCTTGAGCTGACTGAGATGCATAGGCCAGAGAGATGAAAATGAAATTAGCTGGGCTGCTGCTTGCGGTGGATCAGGTCCATAGGTGGAGGCTGTGTCCTTCCTGGGCCTCGGAAATCTTCCAGCACCAGTAAACACCTTTGCAAAAGCTGAATGGAAGGAACGGAGAAAAAGACAGGAAGACTATCTCATGCACTGGTGTAGGAAAATAGCTAAAGAAGCTGAAAACCAAGACCAAATGAAGACAACCTAAGAGATTTATATAAACCTTGTTCTGAGTTTTGCCTTTTAGTCTGCTCTCCTTTTAATTCGCTTCTCCCATTATTCCCCTCCTTCAAATCCCTTCTTTCCTTTCTGTGAAATAAAGCATTTTTCTTTCTTCCCTTCACTGCCCATTATCCTATTTCCTGAATTTACCCTCTCTCTATTTTAATAATTGTATCCAAGTTTTCTTTTGTAATTGTATCCAGGTAATTTTAAATGGTATCTAGGTATTTTTCCTCCTACAGTAATTGTGTCTTTACTACTTGCAAATGTGAATCCCTAAGGTGAATCTTATGCAATTGTTACTTCTGGTGTCTTTGCAAATGGAATTGACCCCTTTGTATCCTTGTGCCTTATCAACATTTGTTTGACTTCTCAATGAACGTAACTACTTTCAGGAAAATAAGAACTGGAACCCTTGTATTCAAATTGCACCACTTTATTGTAACCATGAAAGTATAAATGTTGTTTTTAGCTTCAAACTAATCACTTCCGCTCAGCTCCCCTTCCTTCTTCCATAAAGTGCCAGAGGACCAGATCCATTTCCTTTGACCCTGTAGGGAGAGAAATCCAGCTGTTGGATGACACTTACATCCCTATTGTTATTCTAGAAAAACCAGATAACCATATCATTTGCCATCTCTTCCTGGATTTCTAGGTATTACCTTACTCATATGGACAGGATTTGCACCCCACCTTGTATTTTGCACCCAAACCTCCCTTTGGCACCCTGCACCCATGTACCTCCCCCTGACCTTGTAATTTGATGAATCTCTGACAAAGATAAGAGTTTAAGGTCTTGAATATATAAAATAAATGTTCATAAATGTACCAGGCAAACACACACACATATATATCAAACACACACACACACACACACACACACACAAATATATATATACCACATGTCTGAAAACAGTACAGGAAATCAGTCCTGAAACCATTTTGACTCTCCCCAATTGACCTCAAATGTTTCGAAATGGGAAAACCTCCCCATTGTATCTTTGCTCACAAATCCTGTCTTGAGGGCATATCTGTGTATGAATAGGGTGAGCCTGTGACCTGGATTCAGGAACTGAGTATTTACCATCACAAAAGAATGGCCAGACTGCCCAGGTAAAAGCAATCAGTGACCATTATCAGGTACCCTGGCAAACAGTATTTCTGCTGTAGACCGCCTCCTTCTGTGCTGTATGTATGATGTTTCAGGGGGGTGGTCTTGGGCTACAGGGTGGGCAATTTCAAAAGTCTATATAAGAGCTTGCACACAAATGTTCTGGGTCCCCCCTGCCTCCTCCGTGTGGTTGTGAGCACCCTGTTGCAACAGTTAATAAAGATCAGGCTTACTAGCTGCTTTGCTTCTCAATATTCTTTGGTTGGCCTCTGTTGTTTCCTTCTACCGTTAGGGAACCTACATAAGGACTCTATACGGGCTCTTGGGTACCCCATAAGGGAAAAGGAGCAAGTTTTTTTCTTATAACAAATAAGACCACCCACAATTGTGACTGTATAAAATTCTGGACTTACTTTTGGGCGGGGTTCCTCGTACCTTTTGTCACCTTCGCGTAGGGAAACTGGTGGCAACTGAATAAAGGATCTTTGCTTTTAAAAAGCTGCTTGCTTCTTTCTCTCCCTGTTTGGACATCACCCATCTTCACTGGCCATAGTGGACCCCTTTGGACCCCCTATGTTTTTTTTTACATCAGTACTGCTTGTCCCCAGTCTTCCTCCCAAATATCCTGTCCCCACCTTATTATAGTTACTATATTTTTATCCTCGCAAGGAGCTCAGTCTGATGTATTATTGGGGGGGGGGGGCTCAAAGGGACCCCTTAGAGTTGGAGCCGGAGACCTGGGGGATCCCCACCCAGCCCTAAAGCTCACTGGGAGACTTTGGGGGCAGCCATACTCTCTCGGCTTAGCCTGCCTCACAAATTTTACCAACCTGAAGATGCTGCTGCTGTTGTTATTATATATAAAAAAGACATCTCAGGGCTTTCTTACTCCCGTGATTATAATCTGTTGCATCTTTCTTCTCGTTTTTTTAATTTTAAATTGTTGCAGCCTCCCCTGGGACTTTGCAGGTAGTAGTTGTAGTAGCAATAATTGGAATAAAATGAAGACATAAAACAATGGAATTGTAGAGTTGGAAGGGATCTTGTGGAGTTTTCTAATCAAATTCTTTCCTCGGTGCAGCAATCTTGCAACTCCAGCATCCCTAACAGGTGGCAGTCTAAATATCTAGACGTGGTTGACAGGCCTACTACACCGTTTTTTCTAGGTAAGATTAGAAGCTATCATTCTCTCTCTGCACCCTGACACTTTCAAAGGGGGAGAAAAACTCATGACCTACCTTGCCTTTGTGCCATCAATAACTTAATGGTCAACCTGTTCTTACAATTGAGCCTGCAAATAGAATAATTACATTTTAGTTCTTTTGCAATTTTGGCTGCAATCCCAACCACCGACACTTCATCACCTCAGCAACGTCCGACTCTCTATCTTCTCCTTCTTTAATCTGTGCCCCCTCCCTATATCGTTTTCCTAATCTTTACCTCATCCACTATTTTCCATTAAACAATCTAAGCCGTTTGTAGCTGGCCCCATCTATGCTCAGTCAAAGTGGACTGGTGGGGTGTTGGATCTCTGAAATAATTTCTTAAAGAGTTAGTTTGGATGGCTATTATTTCCTAAATTTCTGGGAAAATCAAGGGACGGGCCTTTTGGGGAAGGGATGTGAGTCAGTGCTAGAGCATCTGCTCTGTATGCAGAATGTATCAGGTTCAATCCCAGGTGGCGCTGTGGTCTAAACCACTGAGCCTCTTGGGCTTGCCGATCAGAAGGTCGGCGGTTTGAATCTGCACAATGGAGTGAGTTTCTGTTACTGTGTCCCAGCTCCTGCCAACCTAGCAGTTTGAAGGCACGGCAGTGCAAGCAGGGGCAGAGCAAGGGGGCGGGGGGCGGTTCGGCCCGGGTACCACCCGGGGGGGGGACACTCTGGGGGCAGGCCCCACCCCCACGATTGACACTGGCGGCGCGGCAACTTTTAAAAGGCTGCAACGCGCAAACAGCCAGCACAGCGTCTGTGCTGCTGTTCACGTGCTGCAGCCTTAAAGGTTGCCGCACCGCATGGAAAGGGTGCCGGCCGATCGCGCCCACCATCTTGGGTGGACTGCGCATGTCCACACATGCGCAGTCCACCCAGGGGCCTGCGCACGCGTCGTGACGTCAGGGCGCACGCGCTAGGGAGCGGTGCACCGCCCCCCGGGGAGGGGGGCCTTCAAGTTTGCCGCCCCAGGCGGCAAAGCGGCTCGCTATGCCTCTGAGTGCAAGTAGATAAATAGATACTGCTGTGGCAGGAAGATAAACAGCATTTCTGTGCATTCGGGCTTCCGTCACGGTGTTCCATTGCGCCAGAAGCGGTTTAGTCATGTTGGCCACATGACCAGGAAAGGTTTCTGTGGACAAATGTCGGCTCCCTCGGCCTGAAAGTGAGATGAGCGCCACAACCTCATAGTCGCCTTTGACTGGACTTAACCGTCCAGGAGTTCTTTACCTTTACCTTTACCTTCAGTTTAGACTAGGAATCTCCCTATGCCCTTTTAAAATGTGGCTCTTTTTTGGGCGGTGGTGTTATTGGGTTGTTGTTTTCATTTTGATTATATACAGGTATATTGTGATTTTATGTTGATCTTTTCTGTGAACTGCCCTGAGACCCCTGGGTATATAAATTCTAATAATAGTAATAGTAATAGTAATAGTAATAATGTCCCCTGCTTGAAACCTGGAGGACTGCTGCCAGTCAGTGCAGGCAACAATGAGCTAAATGGACCAATGGTCTGACTTGGTGTAAGGCAGCTTCCTCTGTTCCCTAAGGAATGTGAGAAGTGGAAGCGAAAGGTAGTCATCAGTTAACATTTACTCAGAATAGACCTATTGGGAATTGATTGCCATACATTTGTCATGGGACGTGAGTGGCGCTGTGGTCTAAACCACTGAGCCTCTTGGCCTTGCCAGTCGGAAGGTCAGCGGTTCAAATCTGTGTGACGGGGTCAGCTCCCGTTGCTCTGTCCCAACTACTGCCAACCTAGCAGTTCGAAAGCACACCAGTGCAAGTAGATAAACAGGTACCGCTGTGACGGGAAGGTAAAAAGTGTTTCTGTGCACTCTGGTTTCCGTCATGGTGTTCCGTTGTGCCAGAAGCAGTTTCATCCTCCTGGCTACGTGACCCAGAAAGCTGTCTGTGGACAAACTGTAATGAATCCAAATAAGAACTCTGGCCAAAGTTTTAACAAAAAAACATGCGTTTACTCATAAGTAATTCCAAACGTATTATCAATTCTGTAAAGAATTACAGTCTTAAACAACAATAGTTTCATATGAAAGTTTTCTTTAAAGTCTTTTAGAGATGGCTGTCAGGGCCAATTTATTTGTCTGTGGACAAACGGCAGCTCCCTCGGCCTGAATGTGAGATGAGCACCACAACTCCATAGTCACCACTGACTGGACTTAACCATCCGGGGTCCTTTACCTTTACCATGGCCATTCATTTCAGTGTGTTGACCCTGAATTAAACTTGGTTTAATACAACTCCAAGACTACACTTGAACCTTACATTTAAAGTAGCCTTATACCTCTTTTTAAAGTCCTGGCTTCCCCATAGATTCCTGGGAATTGTAGCTTGCTAAGGGTGCCGCGGTTTGCTAGCAGACCCCGGCATGGGTGTACCCAGAAGCAAATAAATAAATAAATAAATAAATAAATAAATAAATGGTTATGGGCAGCCTAAAAGGAAAAAAAAGCTCGACTGGTCTTTCTCCCCCTCCCAAAATCTCAATAACAATCCAGCTCTTCTGCTCTTGCAGAGGCAGTTGGCCACTCTGTGTGTGTGTGTGTGTGTGTGTGTGTGTGTGTGTGTGTTGCACCGGCTGTTTTCCCCTCCCTCATGCCAACAAAGAGCTGGCGTCCCTATCAGAGACCGGATCCTAGCCTGCACCCTGCTTGGTCAAATGGGGATGCAGGCTGAGACTTGGGCAGTGTCAGGGTGCGAATTTATCGTTGCCGGGATTCATCGTTGCATGGGAGCTTGCTTGGCAAACTGAGTTCCCTTGCATGGTGAGTAGTTCCTTTGCGAGGACTGAGGATCCTGAGTTTTTCAGCCATTTGGGGCTTTCTGTTTGGGTGGGAACACACACACACACATCTCTGCAAGTGGTGCAGCCTAGCCAGGTTGGCGTCCTCAGTCTCAGCTCCACCCATCCTTCTGTGACTGACCTGTGGGGGCTCCCTGGGTCCCCAAGGCCTGGCTTGGTTGATCTTCAATACCGATTCCCCACTTGGGCCCAGCCAGGTCGTGCGGTGCACTTTTCGGCCCAGGAAGGGCAGTGGTAGCAGTTGCCTAAACTGCCATGCCAAGGCCCACCACAGGTACCGCCGCTTCACCATATCCCCACGACATGTGGTCAAAGGCATGCTTCCCTGTCTTCTCGGTGTGCTCTCCCCCCTCACGCCTCCTTCTTTTCTTGCTCCCTTGAGCTCCCTCTTCCTATGGTCACTCGGAGCTGGAACAGAGGGGCTTCTGCGGAAAATATATATCTGGCAGTTGGGAACACACAGAACGCTTTAGAACATTCTGGAACCCCCATCCTCTCTTTGGCTGCGTTGAGAGTCCATAAAAAAACTCACAGTTTTCCCCCACTTCAGATAAATTTATTCTAAGTTAAACTACTAATAACTTTTTTTAAAAATCCTAGTCAATATCTGTACTAAACTTAAAGTTATTTTTACAGATTCAATTTTAAAAAACCGTTTATGCCACCACACCTATGCTGACCACTAAGAAAATATCTTCCGTTATAGTTAGCAGATCGTCTGATTTAAATTTCTTACACGGTTTTTGGTTTTGGGTGTGTGTGTGTGTGAATAATCATATTACAGTGGCTAACAAAACCTGAATGCTAAACTGTTATAGCAAAACGTTCCAGCTTCTGCCTTCGTCAATTGCTCTGATCAAAACGATGCTGTATCTAAGGTGGCCTTTATGGAGCTTTCATTGCTATCTGTCTTATCTGGGGCCACATTCATGCCATGCATTTAAAACACTACGATAGACAGTCATGACTTTCCCCAAAGAATTCTGGGAGCTATAATTTTTTAAGGGTGTTGAGATGAGTTGTTGGGAGACCCCAACTTCCCTCACTGAGCTGCAGTTCCCAGTTTGGTTTAATAACCAATCTCTCTTCCAAGGGGACTCTGGGAATTGTAGCTCAGTGAGGGGTTTAAGGACGCTCAGCTCTCCTTACAATGAATGCTCCCATTATTTAAGTGATGTTGCTAACAACGATTAGTGAGGAGAGAGCTTAGCCATGAGCCCAGGTTCAGACAACAAACATGCTAAGCTAAACCAAGAGGGCCAGAGAGAGGAACAAAATGGCTGTAAATTCCAGGAGTTTGCACATTTGTATTTTCTTGGCAAGCCATTGTTTGGCTTATCATCTCGTGCAAAGCAGGCATTATGTGCGTGCTTTCACTTGGAAAAAAGAAAAAAAGACTTAAAAAGCAAAACATAATCCAGAGTAGTAAGTAAAATTAGTTTTTAAAAAATGCACAGTAGTAAAAAAACAAAACAAAACTGTAGATATAGTATGATGACACCTGCATTTGTTCAAAAAGGAAAAGACGCAAAACCCTGGAGACATTTTTTCCAGGTGCATACCACCAGGTAAAAGTGCGTGACGATCAAACTGTGATCAGGCAGTCTTTCCGTATGACTGACAGCTTCTGATAAATTAAAGTAATTGCTGGTGTTTTGCATTCCTTTACATCAGAAGTGATTCAATTACTTAGCAAGTTGACTGCCTAAATATTTTGAAGTAATTTGCAATAACTAGTCAGGCGAGTAATTGGATATCATGTTATCAAATTACTAGGGTTTTTTGTGGAGCCAAATGTATGAAGTAATAATAATTAATAATGATGATACCAGCAAGGAGACCATGATGGTGTTGGGACTGTAACGTGGAGCTTTACAAACTAGAACATCACCTTGCACATATCTTGACCGCAGGAAACAAGCAGGGATAAAGGCTGCAAATACACGAGGCTTTCTGGATGTCATTACTGCAAGGGAGAAGAGGCCAAACAAAATGGCGGTGCAGAGGATCTTCTGAATAGGATCTCCCTCTTTCTTTTCTTTGATGCGCTAATTCAGGGGTTGCCAACTTTTCATGGCCAGTGGGGACATTTGCAATTTCGAGAAAGTGCTGTGGGTGCCAGACAGAAAATGGCTGCTTTGGAGGGTGGGATAGTATATTTCTCTCCATTAGACACAAGCAGCCAACAGTTAGATATATCTTCATATTACTTTGCCTTTATGTATGCCACTACTGCAGCCCGTGTTTCGTTAGCCCAAAAATGGAAAATCAGCAAGGTCCCAACTAAAGAAGAATGGCAACTTACCGTATTTTTCGCTCCATAAGATGCACTATTTTCCTCCTAAAAAGTAAGGGGAAATATCTGTGCGTCTTATGGGGCGAATGGTGGTGCCTGGAGCTGAATTGCCCAGGGGCCAAAAGAGGATCATGCTTTTTATTTTACAAAGAGAAAAGGGGGTGTTGAAAGGACCCCGCTCAGCAGCTGATCAGCAAGAGATCGGGAGAGAGATAAGAGTCCCCGGCTGCCTTTCAGCCCCACCCTCCATTGTTGAATGTGCTGCAGAGGGAGGTTGTTTGTTTCCCCAGCGACATGTGACTGGCTGATTAGATTATCTGTCTGGAAACTGTAGAAAAGGCTCCCTTTCCTTTAGAAGCTGCAGAAATGTGAGTTGAAACCCATAAAAAAGGGGCTTTTCCTCTTTGCTTTCCCCCCTTTGCAAAAAAGCTGCAAAACTTTTAGCTGATCCTCAAAAACCAGGGCTTTTCCCTTTGCAAAAAAGCTGCAAAACTTTTAGCTGATCCTCAAAAAAAACCAGGGCTTTTCCCTTTGCAAAAAAAGCTGCAAAACTTTTAGCTGATCCTCAAAAAAACAGGGCTTTTAGAGGAGGAAAACCAGGAAAATATTTGTTTCCTCCTCTAAAAACAAGGTGCGGCCTATGGTCCGGTGCGCCCTATGGAGCGAAAAATACGGTAAGTTGGCAGAATATGCACAACTCGCAGACTTCACATGTAGAATAAGAGAACAAGAAGAACATACATTTAAAGAAGATTGGAAAACGTTTATGGAATATATGGGAAATAGTTGTGCACAGCTGAAAACGCTGGCGGCATTAAGATAAACCCAACAGTGTAAATAAGTTTTGATGGGTGCAATAATGGAATACTGAATAGTATAGTTTTTGTAAAATATGCAGGGATTTATGACATGTAAAATGAACCATGGAAAGATAAGAAGGGAAGTCGCTGATATCTTAAGGATGTTAAATGAGTATTTTAAACCACACAGTTCAATTTATCTTCATCTTGCTTTGCCTTGGGGAGGGGGGAAGGGGTGACATGCCAGTGGCAGGCCAGAGAAGCAAAGAATGAAACTGTGCTGGCCCTGGGGGTTTGTCCGTGAAGCAGGGTCTAAGTCCAGTCCTAGGTCCAGGAGTCCAACAGGGGGTCAAGGCAGGGAGCAGGGCAAGGTACAGGGCAGGAGCAGGTACAAGGATACAGACAGACACACCTTAGCAGCTATGTTGCTCACGCAACTTGGGGCTGGGGCTGGCTGGCTTTTATCTGCCCCGATGATTAGGGCGACCCTGATCCTCTGGTGACCCGCCTCTCCTTCTGGCCTGGAGGCAAGCATTCCTCCTGCAGGAACTTAGTTCCCTGAGCCTCTCTGCCCTGAGTCTCCGTAGCTCAGGAGAGGATGGTGGGTTACCGGACCCAGGGGCAGCCTCAGCTTCTCCTGACGGGGCTGAGAGTGGAGCAACTGCAGGTAATGGGTCCTCCATCCCATCAGGAGCCAGAGCAGACTCCGCTGATGCCTGCACCTGAGGATCCAGCACAGGTGAGGACCCTTCAGACTCAAGCCCTAGCCCCGACTCAGCTGGTTCTGAAGGCAGGGAATCCTGTGCACCTGAGTCTGAATCCCAGGCCATCACAGCAACTCTGACTTTTGTTTCTACACAGATCCCCCCATTCTTCCTCCAGTCAAGCAAGAGGCATGATCAGAGATCAAGGATACATTACAACCAGGCAACACAACAACAACAAACAGGGTCAGTGAAAGGTGCGGAGCATTCTGAGGGCCAGACGGAGAGTCATGGTGGGCCGCATTCGCCCCCCCCCCGCCCGCCTTATGTGTTCCATTGCTCTGATCTTGCCTTCCTCGGTTCTGAAAGAACCAACCTCAATCATCAAAAGCATTCAAAAGAAACCGCAATCAAGATTAAAAGAAAATAAAAAAACCGAATTTTCTCCACTTCCTTCTGATCCATTTAATTCTCGAGATATGCTTCCGCAGAACAATTTCACGGAGAATTACTCAGCAAAGGGGCAGCCTGCCATTCTACTTCCAGCCCCCTCCCGATTTATTTGTGTTTCCCTTTGAAGTCCCAAATAAACCCACAGAAGGGGGGAAAAATAACAATGATTTGTGGCATAGTATTGTGGTATCACATATAAGCCTCACATGGGGTGAGGCAAGCTGGGCTTTAAACCACCCTTGCCAACCTTCTCGAAATAGGTTTGTCAACGTGATGTGCAGAATTCAACTAAGAAGCTGCCTGGAACTGAGTCCCTCTCTGGGTCCCATACGAGGATTGGGAACATGTGGTGCTTCAGATATTGTAGGACTCCATTTCCCATCATCCCTGACCCTCGCCATGCTGGCTGGGGCTGGGGGAAGTTGGGGAGAAACAATGGTTTGCTTCATGGAAAATGGTAAGCCAAACCGTGGCTTGTCGAAACCGTGTGACTGTGCAGGCAGAGGCGGAGCTAGCTGCTCCGGCACCTGGAGCGGCACGCATGCTGTGCACCCGGGGGCGGGGCCATGGGGGCGGGGTGAGCATCGCAGGGGGCAAGACACCCATGGGGAGTGGAGTGAGCTGCCCATGGTGGGCTGCTTCCTGGGTGGGTAGGGGGAGGTAGCTGAGCCGCATTGCCAGCAACCTTCCTCCCTTCCCTCTTCCTTTTGACACCTCGGGGGAGGCTTCCCCCCAAAATGCTGAATGGGAGCGGGGGGCAACGGCGTGCCACCCTCCCGTGACTCCCAAGCCTCCCCCAAGCTGTCAAAACGAACGGGGAAGGGGGGAAGGCCACCGGCAAGGCGGCACAGCTCTGCCCCTTCCCCTGACGGCTTGTGGTAGGCTTGGGAGTCATGGGCAGGCAGTGCGCACCAATGTCACCCCCCTCGGTGATGACACCCGGGGCAAACCGCCCCCTGCCCCCTTCCTCTGCCCCTGTGTTCAGGCAGCCGAAGATCAGCCTGCAGCCACTTCTCTCCTCCTCAGTGCTTTTGACTGCTGCACTGGCAGAAGCTGAGGTTTGGTTTTGCATGTTGCCTGAGCCTAAACTCATAATCAAGCTTCATTTTACTTACTTATTTATTTCATAAAATCTGCATGCTGCTTCAATGTAAAAAAAAAACCCAAAAACCAATCAAACCCTCAGTGCAGTTTACGAAAAGGTGGAACAAGAAAATAGGCTTGCTAAGATAAGACTAAATCAAGTAACTGCGGGAGATGCAATGAGGTTGAGGGAACGTTCTTTCATATGTGGTGGACCTCTAAAAGGGTAAAAGAGTATTGGGAAATAATCCATGATGAATTGAAAAAAATGTTTAAAAGTACTTTCCCAAAAAAACCAGAGTCCTTCCTGTTGGGGATAATTCAGACGGAAATTCCCAGGTGTCAAAAAAGGTTATTTATGTATGTCACTACTGCGGCCCATGTTTTGTTAAATGGAAGATGAGCGAGGAAGAATGGCAACTTAAGCTGACAAAATATGTGCAGCTTGCAGATTTAACATATAGAATAAGAGAACAAGAAGAACATACGTTTAGAGAAAATGTTTATTGAATATATCAGGGAAAATTGTGTACACTTGAAAACATTGGCAGCATTAAGATAAATTCAACAGTGTAAATAGGCTTTGATGGATGTAATAATGGAATAAAATGGTTTAGTTTTTGTAAAATATGCAGGGATTTATGATATGCAAAATGAACCCCGGAAAGAGAGGAAGGGAAGTCATTGATATTTTAAGGATGTTTAAATGCGTATTCCAGATTGTAAAACATAAAGTTTAATTATACACACACACGCACACACACACACACACACACACACATGAAAATCTCTCAGCCTTACTTTGAAACACACCAAAGTTAAAATGCTAAATTAGATTAAAATTACCTTAACATTCTAAGCATCTGAGTAGGCTTGTCTAAACAGGAATGTTTTTTGCAGGCACCAGAAAGAGTACAGTGAAAGTGCCTGTTTGATCTCAATAGGCAGGGAGTTCCAAAATGTAGGTGCTGTCACACTAAAATGATCGTGTTATTACCACTGTGGAACAGGTACTATGTGTCTGTTGGAATACGTTTCACGGATCCGCCATGGATTCATAATTAATTGGTTATTTTATGGGTTTTTCAAGGTCTACTTTTGGTATAATTGCGCGTAAAAGTGAAAGTGAAAGCATGAATGAATAGTGTGATTCACTTACAAGATTAATCCGCCTTTATTTTGTAGATCCGGTCATGTTCAAAGTTGTTAATGAGCGTTAAACTTGCTTCCCGCCTTTTTGGAGGGCAGCAACAGTGATTTTATTGGTTAAAGTACTAATGATGATGTCACGTTTGTTCCCTAATAAAAGGCAGAGGCACCCCGCTTAGGCACGAGACCGCACGTTCTTTAGGAGAAGTTCGTTTATGTTCTTTTAGTTGGGTTTTAGTTGAAGTCAAGTTTAGTTTAAGGGACTAGGAGCGGGCTGGACGGGTTGGATGGGTTTTTCTTTTAGTTAGAGTTAGATCGCGGAAGATCATTCGGTTTAGCCTTAGTTAGGTTTTCTTTAGGTTTAGCCTAGGGCTAGAATTGCGGAAGATATTTCGGTTTTAGTTTATTTAGTTAGCCTCGCGGAAGATTGGGCGCGCAGGGTCTTTAAGCTTAGGAGAACTTAGCTTAGGGGACGAGCCTACGCGGGTTCCGCCGAAGCCACTAAAGATACAACCGGTGTCTGTCTTCCTTTGGGGTTAAAGGGGGAAGTAAAGTAAAAAAATTTTTATTTCTTTAAACTGGTCCGTCTATTCAGAGTCAGGGTATATATTTTATTTCACGAGGCAACTGTTCATTAAAGAAGGCAATTAGGAACTCACACTTCATCGGAGTCGTCAATTGGCTTACTCATCATCCTTCAGACTGTGAGGCTTGGCCGGCGACCGTGCTCAAAAGCACGCGGAACGCTGGCCACTTTCCCCGCAACTGGTACCTCGTGCATAACCAATCCAAGGCCGTGCACGAGGAGCTCCAGCACCCAAACCCCGACATGTGTCACCTGTAGTAGTGCCATTTTTTTAATTGAAGTTTTTATCTCTACAAAGTAACAGAAAGAAAGAAAGATTTACACATATGTACATGTTAGTAACACAAAGCATCCCCCCACCTCACCCCCCCCAGCACCATTGGTTTGACATAACTCGAAATGTGAGTTGAAATCTGACTTCCTTCCATCGTTGCTTGACCTTATTCTATAACTTATCTTTACAGTTGTGTCATTATATTGTATTTGACAAATATTCTGATTTTACTTGCATTTGTAACCTTACAAACTTTGTTCTTTACATATCAATATTTCTGTACCGGAGCACTGTTTTTTCATATATTCATTCACGCAACTCCATTCTTTTATTAAATTTTGGTTTGTTTGACCTGTGATAGCTGCCATCATTTTGGCCAATTCAACAAATTCAATAAGTTTGATTTGACAATCTATTATTGTGGGTATTTTGTCTCCCTTCCACTTCTTTGCTATAGGAAATCTTGTGGCAGCGGATGCGTTTAAGAATATCCTTTTCTTATTTATGGGGATGTCATTTGTTATTAATCCCAGAAAATACACTTCTGGTTTCTTGGTGAATGATTTTTTTAAAATCTTTATTTTCTCTTCATGAACTTTATTCCAAAAGGTTTTTATCACGCTACACCCCCACCACATATGATACATTGTTCCTGTTTCGCTGTTGCATCTCCAGCATGCATTGGTTTTTTGCTTATAATTTTTTGCCAATTTCTCGGGGGTTAGATACCAGCAGTAGATCATTTCCATTAAGTTCTCCCTTATTGTGTAACATGCTGTGAATTTGATGTCAATTTTCCACAGCTGTTCCCATTGTTCTAACATTATGTTATGTCCGAGGTCCTCTGCCCACTTTATCATAATTCCCTTTACCATCTCATCCTTGAGTTCCCATTCCAAAAGTAGGTCGTGCATCCTAGATAGGGTCTTTTTATTAATTTGTAGTAATTCCTTTTGTAATAATGACTCCTTTTCTCAAAAACCAATTTTCTTATCTTGATTGAATATATGCACTATTTGGTGATATTGAATCCAACTGTTACAGAACTATCTGATTTCTTCATATGCTTTTATCTTTAATTAGCCCTGTTCTATTTTTATCAATTGCTGGTAGGTTACCCAATTTGTATCCATATACTTCTTTTTTACTGATATTGTCTCCACTAGGGATACCCACCAGGGTATCTTAGGCTCTAATAATCTGTGATACCTGTCCCAGACCTTATATAATGAGTTTCTGACTATATGATTTAAAAAATCCTTATGCACTGCCACTTTGTTGTAAATTAAGTAGGCATGCCCACCAAACCTCGTATTCCAGCCTTCTAGGTCTAGAGTGCCTGCCTTTTTCAATGTTATCCAGTCTTTTAACCAGTTGAGGCACGCAGCCTCATAATAAATCTTCAGATCAAGAAGACCAAAGCTCCCTCTTTCTTTTTTCTCAGTTAATAATTTGTACTTGATACGAGGTTTTCCCCCTTGCCATAAGAATTTTACTATGTTTTTCCTCCATATGTTGAAACAGTCCATTTTGCTTATTATTGGTATCGTTTGGAAAAGGAACAATAATTTTGGTAATATACTCATTTTTATGGCTGATATTCTGCCACAGAGATAAATTTAATTTTGACCAAATTTCCATTTTTTTTTACCTCTCTCCAGGTTTTATTATAATTATCTTCAAATAAGCTTATGTTTTTCATCGTCATTTGTATTCCTAGGTATTTTACTTTCTTTACTATTTGTATCCCAATCTTGTCCTCCCAATCACTCATGTTTTTTTACCATTAATTTTGTTTTTTCTTTATTCAGCTTGTAGCCTGAGACCTTGCCAAAGTCTTCCATTTTACCCAATAGTTTTGCAATACTTTCCTTTGGATTCTCTACCATTAATATCAAATCATCCATGAATGCCCGTAGTTTGTATGATCTGCTACTGAAATTTATTCCTTTTATATACTGATCCAGTGTTATCTCTTGATTTAACACTTCCAGTACTAATAGGAAAAGTAATGGGGAAAGAGGGCATCCCTACCTGGTCCCCTTTTCAATATCAAATATTCTGTCATTTCCCCATTAATTATTAAATTTGCTGTTTGCCCCTTATATATCGCTTTTAATCCTTTTATAAATTGTTCTCCCATGCCCATTTTTTCTATAACTTTCTTTATGAATTTCCACGATACATTGTCGAACACTTTTTCAGCGTCTATAAATATAAAGACCACTTTTTTATTTTTTATTCTGTCTCAGCTCCAGAAATTATGTTATCGCTGATTTTCCCCTCTGGTAAAAACCCCGCTTGCTCTTCATTAATGTAGTCTTTTAAAACATTTTTTTAACCTTCTGGCCAGTATGTCTGCATAGATTTTATAATCAATATTAAGTAGTGAAATCGGTCGATAATTATTGATGTTCTCTTTGTTTTGTCCTTGTTTGGGTATCACTACAATGTGCGCTTGTTGCCAAGTATCTGGTGTTTTTCCTTCTTCCATTATCTTGTTTATTAGTGTCTTCATTTGTAGTGCTAATGAATCTTCTAATTTTTTTATAGTGAAGGGCCGTAATTCCACCCAGACCTGTAGTAGTGCCAATTATGCCAATTGAAGCAGTTGTGTGGGCACATGTGGGGTAAGGTGATTTTGTAGGCCATCAAGGGCTTTATATACTAATAGCACCGCCTTGAATTTGGCCCAGTAGCAAATCAGCAGCCAGTACAGATCTCCAAGTGCTGGTGCCATATACTGACAAGGTCTCACCCCTGTCAGCAATTGCGCTGCAGCATTCTGAACTAACTGCAGCTTCTGGATCAAGCGCAAGGGAAGCCCCACATGGAGAACCTTCCATTCTTGAAGTAATCAATGCGTGAACTACTGTGGCAAGGCTTTCCCAGTCATTGTCAAACCAGTCTCAATTGATAAAAGACATTTCTAGCCAGATGGGCGGTGTATAAATAATATATTGTTGTTGTTGTTGTTGTTGTTGTTGTTGTTGTTGTTGTTGTTGTTGTTGTTGTTGTTGCCACTGAGCAGCAGTGGGTCTTAGCATCTCAAATTTCAGTGGCGCCCCGGGCAACACCAAAATCCTATGCCCCCCCATCTCTCGCTTTCCATTGGATTTCATAGTTGCGGTGCCTGTTGCAGTGCCCCCAAAGCTCCATGCGCGTTGCTACTGAAGTGGTTGTGCTCCTATAGATCTGCCTTTGTATTGAGGCCAACTGAGCTTCCAGTGACAGATCTGGATCCAGAAGCATCCCCAAAAGCATCTTCCATGAACACGGTTTTAACAGTGAGTCCTGTGACTGTGGAGGCCAATTCCACATTGGGGACATAGGTTTCCAGGCGGGAGTTGATCACGGTGAGGGTTTGCCAAACGTGCCTTCCTCTTAGCATGTTTCTCCCTTGCGTCCTGAGTTTGAGCATCTTCAAAGGCCATGACATCTTTGGCAAAGGCTGTTCTCCAGCTGGAGCACTCGCAGGCCAGTGTTTCCCAGTTGTCAGTGTTTATACTACTTTTTTTAGATTTGCCTTGAAACAGTCTCTAAACCTCTTTTGTTGACCACCAGCATTACACTTTCCATTTTTAAGTTGGCCACTGCATCCAGACAATGGCCCAGGGACTGCGCAGCCTCACTTGATTCAGACATTATAGAGTTGTGTCATCAGCATACTAAAAGCACCTTGAGTTGCTGTGCTCATTAGGCCTGATATTCCAACAGGTCTGGACGGATCATTTTTTTTTGCTAATAAAGAGTTAACTCCAACTTGCACAATGTGATTTATTGCTGGCTCGCTTCTGACAGATGCGGGAGAAATGTGATTTTGTTTCCATTGTCATGAGCAATTTCCCCATTTGCACTTCTTGAGCCAACGCATGAACCAAAACACAGCTGTTCTTCAAAATCTGCATGTTTCCAAATATGTGGTGAGACCAAACAGTTGTACAAAAATGCATATATTAGAGGAGAGCATGGATTAAAAAAAAAAAAAGCACGCAGTCATGCAAAATGTATTGTATTCAGGGAAATCACTTGCAAAAATGTGCACGTTACCCAAAGCTGCATACAAAAATGTTTTTTATCGGGAGAACTTTGCACTAGCATGCCGACAAATGTTTATGAGGATTCTAAAATGAAAGAAAATCTCAGATTGTGAAATGTGAGAAACTGAGAGAAACCCAAACTGGCGGATTCATCCAGCCCTAGTTTGGCCTAATGTGGTGTGTGAACTTGATCAATATCTGAAGACCCACATGCCTCCCAGCACCTCTCCAAGGATTCAGACAAGGCCTAACTGGGGATGATGATCATTGCCTTCCTTCTGGGGGCATGAATGCCATCTCGGCTCAGCCATGTGGTACCCCATTAACTCTTCCTATTGGAAAGACAATGGGGGAAATATGACTTTTAAAGATTTCTTGCAAGAAAATCATTATTGTAAGGCAAAGCTTCCCTATTTCTCACCTCTACACACCAGCCGTGGCAGTCGGTAAGTGTTTTCAGCAGGGCAATGCATTTTCAACCTCATTTGTGTGTCAGCCTAAATGGAACACACTTTATTACCTTTCTCCCTGCATCTCAATAAAGGGGGGGGGGAATGCTTTGCCAGTTGAGTGGAAATGCAAGCAGCACCCTTTCAGTGCCATGTGCTCATATGTAGGTCACTCCTGGACATCTGCTTTATTGAGCAAAGTTTGCAGGAAGGATAGATGGGCCTTCTTTCTGATTTCTTTTGCACAGCTGTTAGACAATGTTGTGTCAAGCAAGGGGATCTCCCACAGTTTCCAGTGCAGTTTCCCATTGCTTTCCATATTACACAAAGTCAGGTTTCACGTGTGTGGTTGTTGTTGTTGTGGTGTTGGTGGGCTGAATTTGCTTCACAATCGACTTCGGTTGCCTAATCCGAATTTGCTGGTTTGTCATTGAATCCCACCAGAAAACAGCAACTGTCTGGAAGCATCTACACAGACACACTCCCCCAAATTGAATTTCCTAGGACGGAGCCATAGGAAGCCACAGATCAGCAGGGCTCTCAAATTTCATCTTCGGAAATATATTAATATGGCTTGAAAAATGACTGGCTTAATCTCTCACCAGGTCTATGTTTGACTGCCCTCTGTTGGAAAAAGAATGCTTCTAGTCCATTGTGTACAATGGGCAGTTGTGCTGGAACAATTGAAGACATTCTGAAATCTCTAACGCACGCACGCACACACACACACACACACACACACAATTTTAGGCAGCTGAGAACGCTTTGGAAGAGGAATCACATCTCATGATGCCCATCCCAGTTTGTATTTTTGGTTTTATTTGTGAGTCTTGTTTCATTTTTGGTTTTCATTGTATGTCTTGTTCCATTTGTCAGCTTGGGCACCTCCATCATTTTGCAGGGGGAGAGTTGGGACACACACACACACACACACACGAGAGAGAGAGAGAGAGAGAGAGAGAGAGAGAGAGAAATATATATATTACCAAATAAATAGGCTTGGGAGCAGGTCAGTCTCAAGACATTTTTCTGCCTGAGGCAGAAATGTCGAAGGGTATGGAGTTATATGACCCACGAGCCAAGGAGATAAGTACAACCTTTAGAAGACATCTGAAGGCATCCCTGTATAGGGAAGTTTTTTTAATGCTTTACTTTGTTTTTATATATGTTGGAAGCCTTGTCTCGGGGATCACATAACTCCATACCCTCCAACACTCCTCCAATGAAAATAGGGATGTCCTAAGCAAAAAAGGGACATTCCGGGATCAAATCAGAAACTGGGATGCCTTCTGCGAATCTGGGACTGTCCCTGGAAAACAGGGGCCCTTGGAGGGTCTGCGTTTAGACTCCGGGAGACATGCAAGACTCCTGGAGTGCCTGCACCACAATTCTACCTTAAAGTTTCCCACCTCCTCTTCCCCCCCAACCCCATCGTTGAATATATAATTTGTTTTAAATTCTTTCTGAGACTAATGGGATTTAGCTCGGCCTCGAAGCTACATTTAAGAGGAGCACTTTTAATGGAAGGAGCAGGAAGTGGCACGGAAGAGCCCCGCAAAGCAAACCGACTCTTTGTACTGCTTTCGCTGGAGGTTCCTCTCAGCTCTTGCAAATTTAATAAAGATGTCACCCTAATATAAATGGTTCTGCTTGAGAAACATCCCTTCCCTTATCTCCACCAAACTTCCTGCCTCAGGTTTTCAGCCTCCTAGGGACTGGCTGCTTTAATGTTCTTGCAATACAACCCAGCTCTTAGGAAAGGGAGCCAGGGAGATGCACAAGATCCAACTCAACTGGAGGCCAAGAAGCCGCTTCACTGAAAGAGGGAAAAGTTCTAGAACTGAAGCGTAAGCACACCTGTCCTCCTGAACCCAAACAAAGAGGGAAGGCTGATGGTGGTCATTTTTTATTTTTGTTTATTTAGCTATTCTGTTATTTAAAAGAATGACGAATTTATTTTATTAGATTGCTTATGCGTCCTTCACAACAAGGTTCCAGGGCGGTTTACAGCAATAAAATATACAGAGAGAAAAAGAAAAACATCTTTTTAAAAACAATAAAACAAGTGTAAAACAACTAAAAACAGATGTGTGTATGTATGTGGGTGGGTGGGTGGGTGTGGGTGTATGTACAGGTGAAACTCGAAAAATTAGAAAATCATGGAAAGGTTCATTTTTTTCAGTAATTCAACTTAAAAGGTGAAACTAATATATGAGATAGACTCGTGACATGCAAAGCGAGATATGTCAAGCCTTTATTTGTTATAATTGTGACGATTATGGCGTACAGCTGGTGAGAACCCCAAATTAACAATTTCAACTTTGGGGTTTTCATCAGCTGTACGCCATAATCGTCACGATTATAACAAACAAAGGCTTGACATATCTCGCTTTGTATGTCATGAGTCTATCTCATATATTAAACTCCAGTAGCTAATGAAAACAATTGCTTACATAAATGGACTTTTCCACGATATTCTAATTTTTCAAGTTTCACCTGTATGTATATATCTCACTATGGTTCTAATACAGATGCAAATGGCTATTAGTTATTGTGTGGACAGGCAGAGTCCCCCAAACCCCAGGTGACCCCTGAGTGGAATAATGACTCAAGACAATGTGCTATGGGATTAAAATTGGCCAAAACTTTATTAAGATTCAGATGTAGGGAGACCTTGGCTCAGGCATTGGGTGTTTATCCTTCCCAGTCCCCAGCTGGGGATGTGGGAGACTTCAAGGTTTTCCAGAATGTGTGGGGATTGGGCTGGCTCTGGAGAACATATGTTCAAGCAGAGAGCCTGCCCCCCATTCATCGCCGCTGGAGGGGAGAGCAATGACAACCTCTTGGCGTATGGCCGATGCCTCCCCTCAAGACCCCTTTAACGGGGAACCCTGGTATCGCTGCTGCAAAGAGGGCGTGGGTCAAAGCTTCAGCCCCCCCCCCCCCATTTAGGAAGATAGACTAAAGGATTCCGCCCAAGGCCTGAAACCGCCAAAGTTGTGACATTTTGCTATGGGAAAGGCAAAACCTGCCAATGCAGGAAAATTCCTTTCCAGCCCTTCAACAATGATCTTGACGTAGCAGCGCCTGTGTACCTGTGGAGAAGAGGTTAACCTGCAAATGAACACTTAATTGAGGGAGTAGAGGGTGGGAGCTCTGGAGCCGACTGCCACTTCACAGGTAAGCTACACCTTCTGTTGTGTGGGCAGGGCAGTCCCTCCCCTTACCTGGCCAATCCCCTGGCAACGCCTCCCCAGGCAGGATTGGGCGGTTGACTGAGGTAGGCAGAGACCCCAGGTATCCAGCCTGGGGAGGATGAAGCCAGCCCTAACTACAATAGGATTCAGAATGCAGCAGTCTGATTGGTCCTAGAACAATAGGATCCAGAATGTAGCAGTTTGATTGGTCCACAGGAGCCACCAAATCCAGCTTCAGGTGGAAGTGAATCCGCAACCTGATTGGCATACAGGAGTATCCCGGAATTAGCCAATCACATGGGGCCCATTGTGTAAATAATGTATATAAAGCAGACGTTTTGGGGGAACTTCCATTCCTCGCTACTATGAGCTGAATAAAGAGCATGAAATCCACACTTGACTCTGAGTATATTTCAACTCAGGGGGCTGTGCGCGACCATGCAAAAGTCGCCCCCCCATTTGATGTGGGGAGCGGTCATTACGCCCTGGTCATTGACAGTAATGCTTCTGAATGCCAGGTGCTGGAAACAGCAGGAGAGGAAAGTGTTCTCGTGGCTGAATCCTGCTTGCAGGTTTCCCACAGGCATCTGGTTGGCCACTGTAGAACAGGATGCTACACTCGATGGGCCATTGGCCTGATCCAGCAGGCTCTTCTTGTGTTCTGAGAAGCAGACTTGGATGAAGATTTCTATTGAAAAGGCTTGTTGAAAGAGGACAGTCTTCCCCCACCTTTCAGCAAAAGCACGCAATCACCGCACACGCTTTGATGGGCAGGTGGGGCAAGGCAGCCACACCCACCACCTTCCTCTGCTTGTATGATTGGTCGTGATGGCCATGCTCTCCTTCGATTTCTGGAGGCCATATACACCTGGACATGAGTTACTGAGAATCAGAAGTGGGGAGAGTGCTGTTGCGCTCAGGTCTTTCTTGCGAGTTTCCCATGGACCTGTGGGAGAATAAAATGGCCTTCATGTGACACCTAGAATCTAGGAGAAAGGATACTAGATGCCGGCATTTGGTCTGAACTCCACTAAGCTACCCAGATCCAAATCACACTGACGCAAACACTCCTTGAGTGTTTTTGCCTGGCTGGAATGTGTCCATGATCTCTGATCACGCCTCTTGCTTGCCTGGGTTGATGATAGAGGGGGAAGGGGAAGGAGAGTATTTGTAGAAACTAGCCTACGGGCGGACAAAGCTAAAATTTCCATTTGCTGCTCTGTCTGCTTTTCCTTCTGAGCTCCGCTTCCCCCCAGCATGTGGCCCCCAGAAGGTTTCTGGAAAGCGAATGTGGCCCTGGGCTGAAAAAAGTTCCCCATAATTGTTCTAATTGGAGACCATTATCTGAATGGGTAATACTAGGATAGATGATACCAGGACACCCTGAAAGTTGTTGAGCTTTTTCTAAGGGATGCCCCAAAATTGCTGAGCTGCTTTTTAGGAAACCACCAAAATGGTTGAGCTTTTTTTTTAAAGGATAGCCCAAAAGTTGTTGAGCTTTCTTTTACAAAAATGCCCCCCCCCCCAATTTTCCAATTGACTTGTGAAAGATACTCGGAGTCCAGTGTGACTTTCATGCTCTTTATTCAGCTCATAGTAGTGAGGAATGTAGTTCCCCCAAAACGTTTGCTTTATATACACTATTTACACAATGGGCCCCACATGATTGGCTAATTCCGGGATACTCCCGTATGCCAATCAGAGTGTGGATTCACTTCCACCTGGAGCTGGATTGGGTGGCTCCTGCAGACCAATCAGACTGCTGCAATCTCAATCCTATTGTTCTGGGACCAATCAGACTGCTGCAATCTCAATCCTATTGTTCTGGGACCAATCAGACTGCTGCAGTTTGGATCCTATTCAACTCAGTACATAACAACTTGCCTAAGATCCAGGACAAAGCACCACCTTTCAGAATTTCACCCCCGGATGTCAATTCCGCCTTTGAAATCCCGGCAGCCCTAGTGATACTGAAGGAATGGTAGAACTGAATGAACTGGCAGAATCCCTGCAGGAATTTACACCTCAGGGATGGGAAGCTGAACTAAAAATTGAATTTTGCCTGCGGGCTTTTGCTCTCACCTGCGATAATCTCTCTCCGCACCTCAGTCAGTCGTAGATGAAGCAGAGTTAAGATCCCTGAGAAACAAAGTTGACTGTTGCAAACTCCTTGTTGCGCCAACGTCTCCAACCGATCCAATCTCAGGTCGGGAGCAGCCAGGCTGCCTTGGGCTGGGTGTGTTTGTCTAAACTTTGGGGTAATAAAAAAGGATGCTACAGATTCATCAAGAGTTAGGGAACTGTCGCTGGAAAGAGACATACCCTGCGCGATGGGGAGAAATCCATACCCTGCTCTAATGAGCACACCGAACAGCAGAACAAAGCTATTTAGACCCTGTCACATTTTATCTCTTCTGCTCCTCAGCTTTATCAGGTTAATGCAGCAGAGAACACACTGGGAGAGCAATAGCGAAAAGAGGCAATGGAGCCAGCCTGGGCCGGGTCTCAAATCTGGGCCCTGCTGCAGAGGCGGAAGGGGGAGAAATCTGATTCAGTTCACCTCTGAAGATGCATTTACCCAATTTGCACTTTCCAAAACAACAGACAAACCGAAACCCATCCATCGGAATTTGCATTTCTCTGATTTTTTTCCATTTGGTTCCCCAGCGAAGCATAGTGTACAAAAATGTGTGGTACAGGGTAAAGGGTGCATAAAAATGCACACACACACACACACACACACACACACACACACCCTATGGTGATTTGTTGCCCCAGGGCAACTGATGGATTTATTTATTTATTTTTAAAAGAATTTATTAAATTTTAACAATAAAACACACACAAAATACAAAAAACTACAAAAACTACAAAAAATAAACTACAAAACTACAAAAAACACTCATTTATCAATCCTTATCTTATTCCTAACATTGTTTGGGGACCTCCTCACGTCCTCTCTTCTGCGTTCCTTTCTAATCTTCTTTAGTAACTTTATAACATTGTAAAAATCTCCTTTCTCATCAAATCTTATCTTAATAAACAATAATCATCTCTTAACTTTAATCTTAATCCTAATAAAAACATACATATCATATTTCTAACTAATTCTTATATCCTATCTTAATCTAACTTCTGACATTACTGTAGCCTTAAATGTCCTCTGATTTCAATTTCTAATATCTATCCTTTCACGCAGCTAGGATTTTAATAGCTAAAAACTGGAAAACTGAAGAATTACCAACAGTGGAAGAATGGCAAATGAAGTTGATTGAATATATGGAACTCGCAGAACTGACCGCGAAACTCCGAGACCAGAGGGAAGAAACGGTGCAAGAGGATTGGAAGAAATTCAAAGACGATTTGAAACGACGCAACTGATGGATTTAATCCACTTTTAAATACACAGACCTAAAGTTCTAGCATGTGCTTGAATCCTCCCACAAAATACTGACAGTCTGGAGGCCTCTGGAGTCTGCCTGCCTCCTCCCACTCAGCCGCCCTATAGCTTGGGGGGGGCAGCAGGAGGGCCGTTTGGGCAGCACAGAACCGGGAGAGATGTGTGGCTCGGGTGCGCTGCAGGTGCTGCAGTGAGTGCCGCCCAATATTTTGTCACCCCCCCCCCCTCAGTGGTGACACCCGGGGCACCCCGCACCTACCGCACCCCCTTTCTCCGCCACTGCCGGAGGCACCCACAGAATCACTAAGGGAGAAAGGCCCATGGAGGTCATTGATTAACAAAGGAAGGCAGGGGCCTGGAGGGGGCCTAACTCAGAGCTGACAGAGAGTTTTAGTGTGCCAGCATGCGTGCATGTGAAAGAGTTCTACCTATCCGAGGACCTAAACAATAGTTATCACTGATGGAACACCAGCCAAGAGATTGTGGACTATTAACCACCAATCTGCTTCATAAGAAGTGCTTGCCCAGGGCCCCTAACAACCTACCACCCAGGCATGTGTGTGTGTGTGTGTGTGTGTGTGTGTGTGTGTGTGTTTAGGGAGGAGAACGCCCTGGATTTGGGTGAGAAAATGTTGGAAGGTATGTAACAATATTAGACTCTGGTGCCAATTGTCACTTACTGTTAGTATCAACATAGTAGTCAAATGACACAGAAGTTAACACACACATCGTGGAGGAAACTGAGATGCCGATTTAGGGTTTGGGGTGAGATGTGGGCCCAGGTTTTGCCCTGGCAATGCCAGGTTGTTGTTGTTGTTGTTTTTGCTGCTGCGTCCAAGATGCTGGTGTTGGAAACAGAGGAGGGCTCATTCACATGCAAAGGAGGTTGCTTTCATTATTCCTGCAGCCCATTTACTAGGCATTCCAGAAGCAGTGAGGTGTGGTTGTAGCTAATTAGCTGAACCATTACCTCCCATTACTCACTCTTGGGGGTGTAACACCCCCCTTGTCCCCCCTTTTTTCTTTTTGCAGGGAGGCTACCTTTGGGCTAGGACCCAGGCTATGCATATTTGAAATCCACAAGAAGCTAGAAGTGTCTAGCATGCCATGCCGGGTACACCAAGCAACGGGGTGACAAAGCGTTTTATTCATTAATTTATTTATTACTTGAATTATTGATATACCACTTAATGCCATTGTATGCTTCTAAGTGGTTTCCAAGTATAAAAACAGTTGACACAAACACCGAAATATTTACACCCATCATCAAACGACGCAATAAACCGACCCCATTAAAAACATTTAAACTCCCGTAATTAAAATATGCAACCAAACAATCCCGCTAAAGCGGTGTAGGAATTAAAAGCAGGGTTGAATAGATGGCAAATTAATGAGGTTTCCCATTTTGTGCTCCGGGCCATGGGTTCCCCTCAAATAAATGGACATCAGACAACTTCTGGGCCAGAGAGTTGGGCTTTTAAATCGTAAAATGGAGCCGGCCATCCAGATGTTGTTGGGCTCCATCATCTCTGATCTTTCAGGTGGGGTTGATGGGAATCAGAGCCCAACAGTATTTGGAGGGCCACAGGTCTCCCAGCCCAGATTTCGTCACATTCCCTTATTTTGGATGCTAGTAAAACTCTTTCTGATACAATGGAAATTGGTGGGCTCATCCAGATTTCGATTTCTGCTGCATTTCCAGGCACAGATCTGTGCTTGTACAAGCCCTCACCTTTCCTCTCTGTCTCTTTGCCCCGGTGCTTTCTCTGCAAAAGCTCGCTCTTTAGCGTTGAATTGTAGTGAACCTCCCCCCCCCCCAATCCTGGACATGACCTGGAGTGTGTTCACAGGGCCAGAAAGAGAGGCTTGAAAGGCCAGAGGCTCACCACTCCTGCCCTGAACCTTTTTTTGGCCCTCGTTTTCTTGTGCATTTCAGAGTTCCGCATGAATCTGCCCTGATTTATTGGAAGTCTTCTGTTGGGATTCTTTAGCAGTGGACTTCTCATAAAGGGCTTTTGCCTTCCTGAGCTGTCCAGCTGCTCATCGGTACAAGGTCCTCTGGGTGCTGTATGGTTTTCTTTCTTTAATGCATTGCGTCCAGCAAGCTCGCACTTGAGATGCCAATTACGAGCCGGTCTCCAATATGGCTGTGTTTTAACAAGCCCCAGAGTTGCCGTGTGCCATGAACCTGTACATGCTGTTAACAAAAGGCCATAGTGCCTTCCCTTTCCCCAGGCTTTCTTCTGCACACGTATAAAAACAAAAAGATTTCCAAGGTTAACTTTGGACTCGAAGCAATAATCCAAGTTGACTTGCCATTGGCTTTCGCCATCATTCACACCGTCAAGCCTTGAACAGAGGCAAATATTTGGATTCGTCCACTGAAAAGGCAACTCAGGGCAGGGGCGAACGAAGGCGTTGTGACACCTGGGGCAGGGTGTCGCTATGTAGGGCGCATGTGCAGCATCGCTACGTACAATGCACGCGCTGTACGTAGCGATGCCACACATGCGCTGTACATAGCGGTTTGCCGGCAGCGCCGTCTGTTCATGGCTGCAGAGGTGACGGAGGGATCACACCGCTGTCTGTACGGTGCTGGAGCGGCGCCTGTGGCAAACCACTATGTACAGCACATGTGCGGCATCATTACATACAATGCATGCATGTGACAACGCACATGCGCTGTACATAGCAGTTTGCAACCTCTGTTTGTGGTTGCAGTCACAAATGGAGGATCCTCCACGTGCGGCTGCGGTGGCGCGATGGCTGCTCACATTGCCGCACCTGGGCCAAGGCAGCAGGGCAAGCACCCTGCGGGGTGCCTTCTTGTCACCCTCCCAGATGGAAACCAGGGTGGTCTGCCCCTCCCCACCCCCATTGCGACACCACTGACAGGGTAATAAAAGGTCCCCTGGGGAAGAAAGCATTGCAGCCTGGGATAGTGATCCTCTAAGATGACGGGGGGAGTGCTTTCAATGAACTGCAGAAAACGAACCGCAGCACAATGGAAGCAGCACTGCGTGCAGTGCATAAAGGACAGCATGGGAAAAGACAAAATTCTTCCATTCCTACTTAGGATCTCTGCCCATGGCATGCACCCTTCTCAGGCACCCCCTCTCTTCCCAGACCATGGAGCATGCAAGAAGGGATCCATATGATCTTGTTCCTGCAGATTCCAAACCCTCTGGGCATACTGCACATCCATCCCTGCCTGGGAAGTGTCAACTGAAGCCTCACCTCCTGAAGATAGAGCAGTTTGAAGGAAATACGAGTCCTAAGAAGCAAGAAGAGGCTTACCTTGGTGTCTTCCTTTTCCATGTTTTAATAAAGTTTTATTAAGACATTACAATATAAAACCAACTCACCTTTAAAAAAGGAAAGGAAAGAGAAAAAGAATACAAAATAATGTTTTACAGATAAATCTTGACTTGTCCCACACAGAGAAAGGTGAACTCTTCCAGTTCTCACCTGGAAGCTGGTCTTTCTTCTCCCATTGTCCCACTCTGGTAGATCTTCTTCTCCCTGCCTCTTACACGGGGTCTTTAATCAAGAGTCCACCATAGTTCTTCCTTTTTCTACTGCAGGGCTGGGGAACATCTGGTCCAAGGGCATCACAAAGCCCTCTGAGCCTTTCTATCTGGAACTAGGCACTGTCCCCAAGACAGCACTTCCTGGCTGAAGGATGATTTTATGCCAAACCTTGCAGGGGGCCATTTGCCAGGGTTTGTGCTGCTTTTGAGTGAATTGTACGATGTCGGGTTTTTGGCAAAACCTTGACCCCACAGGTTAGGGCGCCGAGGGCTCATTTTATGGCCTACCACGAATCGTGGGGTTTGCACTGCCAAACGTTGCAGGGGGCTGTTTGCTGGGGTTTGGTACCACTTTTGAGTGAATCAGATGATGTCTGGAATTTGGCAAAACTGTGACCCCCACAGCGCCCTGCTTTGTAGCCACCTTGAGTTCTATCACTCTGTCCATTTGTCCTGTCCACTGTCCTTTCGCCTGCTAGCACATGACTAGATTGGCTTGCTCAGAAGGGAACGATTCACATCCAAGAAGTTGAAGAATCATAGAACCACGGAATTGTAGAGTTGCAAGGACCCATGTGGGCCATCTAATTTAACCCCCTGGAAAAGCAGGAATCTTTTGCCCAATGTGGGTCATGCATCACCCTGAGATTAAGAGTCCCATGCTCTACCACCTGAGCTCTTGAGATTCCTTTTGTGCTCTGGAGGCAGAAGCTGAAATGTTTTGTGATAATACACCTGTTTAGTTAGTCTCTGTAATCTGTGTATATTAAGGAGAAATGTGTCCTATGTAGCAGCTGTTCAGGATTTCAGACAGGGAACATTCCCCGTCCTACCTGGAGGTCCCTGTGACCTTGTGCATGCAGTGCAGATGGTGTCTGGTTGTGGTGGTTCAATACCTCTGGCTGATTATCTCCATGAGGTCCCATAGCAGTGGATTTTAAAGCCTACCTGAAATTACATGGAACAATAGTTCCTTTGCAACAGGCCTTCTGTTGGGCTTCTCTCCATCTTGCCAGATGGTTCACTTGCCCTTTTTCCTGTCCCGTGCTGTTCACAAGAGTTCCAGATTCTTTAAAAATGGATCTGCAGTTTTATAGTCCTCTTGAAAAATTAATACAGGTGCTTCATGCTAAGTTGAGAGGAGGAAGATGAAAAATCAGGCATGCATGTGGTCTACCCATTACAGGGTCATTTATATTGTTATTAGTAATATTATTTATTAGTCTACTTCATAGACAACAACCTGAGGCCCCGTTTCAGCACAAGCGTACCCTTTCTTCATTTCCCTGCCCCAAACAAGGCAGCAAAATGGGCATCTCAGGAAATATCTCTCTGCCTGAGCCCTTGAGAAGTGCAGCATGGCGTAGTGGTTAGTCTGTTGGACTACAACCTGGGAAATCAGGGTTCAAATCCCCACTTGGCCGTGTAGTTCACTGGGTGAGCTTGGGCCAATCACAGTCTCTCATCCTAACCTATCTCACTTTCATGGACTCATTGGACACAGAGTAATGGTGGGAGGAACTAGCTGGGGAACATCAAGGGGAGAAGGCTCAGAGCCAGGGGATTGGTGGTGGGATGATGATGAGTGGTCACAGGGAGAAGAGGGAGAAGACTGTGGGGGGTGGGGAGAGGAGATTTCAGCAGCTAAAGAGGTAAATAGGGCACAGAGAGGAGGGAGAGTCTGTGGCAGAGAGAAGTCCAGAATCAGAAGCAGGAGAGGAAGGAATCCAAGAGGCAGAGAGTGTGGTTGGTGAAGAGGCACAGGTGTCTCCTGCTGCTGCGACAACCTCCTCTCCTCGCTGGCCTCCCAGATCCAATAGAGGCATGAAGCGGGAGGAGCGGAGGACAGGCATGCTGGCGCAGTCTCAGATTGCTTGCAGAAACCCTGGGAGAGGAGGGCACTTTGGCAGCTGTGGAGGCTGCAGGGACCTCCAGCCTCCACAGCTGCCTCATAGGGGCAAGACCTACCAGAGAGAGTTGGTGTGCTCATTAGGCCTGGCACTCCTGTGCCGATCCTGATCTTTCTAATGAAGAGTTAGCTTCACTTAACTCTGTCATTTACTGCTGGCTGGCTCCTGACACTGACAGGGCTGTTGCAGGGATTAAAGGTAAAGGTAAAGGACCCCTGGACAGTTCAGTCCAGTCAAAGGCAACTATGGGGTTGTGGTGCTCATTTCGCTTTTGGGCTGAGGGAGCTGGTGTTTGTCCACAGACAGCTTTCTGGGTCATGTGGCCAGCAGCACTAAACCGCTTCTGGCGCAACGGGACACCGTGACGGAAACCAGAGTGCACGGAAACACCGTTTACCTTCCCTATTTATCTACTTGCACTGGTGTGCTTTCGAACTGTTAGCTTGGCAGAAGTTGGGACAGAGCAACGGGAGCTCACCCTGTCGCAGGGATTTGAACTGCCAACCTTCTGATCAGCTATGAGGAGGGGGAGACCCATGTAAGATGCCCGGTTAGAGAAAATGGTGAGATAGAAATGCAATGAATGAATAAACAAGGACTCCCTTTCCCACCCTTGGGCTGGTTGGACGAGTGGTCTGACTCAACAGAACGCAACTTCATGCCTTCATCTGTCAGCACCGCTCATTCAGGGAGGTTGCTGTTACATCTCTGTTGGAGCGCCAGAGTGCTTGGCTTCCATCATTTGTTTGTTTGTTGCCAAGATCCATTAATGAGCGGAGAAAGAGGGAGGGAAGTCTTCACAGGGAAAGAAAACACACCTCCAGAACATCCTGTTCCTGGGCCATGTGCAGACTCCATGCTGCGTCTAGGAAATAACTTATTTATAGGTGAACGGTTAACATGCAACGGCTCTGCATATTTCATAAGCTCTGGCGCTGAATGGAGATTAATTAAGCCAAGGCATGGCAAAGCAAAGGGTTGTGGGGAAATGTAGGCTCTGTGGCAATGGGATGCGCAAGTGTGTGACACTGCAAAACCGGCACACGCCCCAGGCCTCTTGTACTCCCTCCCTGGGAGCTAAATTAAATTCAATAATTAATAGAGCTTTATTAGTCTCCCTCCCTCCGACGGCAGCCATTTCCTATTAATCAACACATGTTTACATGAGCAACGGGGGGAGAAGATAGGAGGCAGCTTCATACTGAGTCAGGCCAATGATCCATCTGGACCAGATTCCGGGAGCGTTTTTGGCCCAGTGGGGCAGAATATTTTATTTTATTTTATTTTTAAATGTGCAAAAACTTTATTGATTAAAACACAATGCAACCAATACATTCTCACATTAACATACAATATCATTTTTATCACACATTTCCCATTTTTCCACCCCATCCTCACACCCGCCACCAAACACCCCTCTGACTTCCCTCCGTCACTCTTTCAACTTCCAGTGGGGCAGATTATTATTCCCACCCCCCACCCCCCGGCCACAGACCAACCTGTCAAAGTTGGCCCATGGGATTTGGGCAGGGGGAGATAGCGATGAAGCAGGACTGAGCTCCCCTCACAAATAAATAAATAAGAAATAATTACTTCATTCTATCAGCCCTGTGGGACTGTTTCCAGGCCACTCCTCCTACATTGCCTCCAATATTTCTGATGAAAATAGGGACCTCCTATTTAACAATAGTAACAATAATAACTGTTGTTGTTGTTGTTGTTGTTGTTGTCGTCGTCATGCAATTTATACCCCACCCATCTAACTGGGTTGCCCCAGCCGCTCTGGGCAGCTTCCAACATACACACACACACAAAAAAAACACATAAGAAAACATTAAACATTTTTTTTTAATTGCCTGTACAGGGAATGTCTGTGATTGACGCTGTGGGTTTTGCACGCACGCAGGCTTCCTGCTGTCAAAATGGTCGGACTGCCGGCTGTCAGGATATTATTACACGCCGAGGTGCAAAAGCTGCAGCAGCGAGGCTGACGTGACTATGTGTCTGTTTTCATCCTGTGAGAAAGCCACCAGTTCTATTAGCTTGCCCACACATGTGTTGTTTTGTACCTTTTACTTTCGTTTCTGGCTCGAGAGATGCCGGACACGCAGATGCACAGCTCTGACTTACTGAGCTGGCAAGCAGAGACATACTCTGCATCTTACCTACAATAAAGTAGTTTTAGCCTTAATGGCTTGTGTGTGTTGTTCTTCACGCTGGGGAACAATCGCATATCAATGAGGGCTCTCCCCCTCATCTATAGGGCTCAAAAAGTTTGGCTCGCCATAAAAAGCTCAACAACTCTGTCTCCCTTGCAAAATATGAGATAAAGTCAAACCATTTTTGCAGGCAAAAAAAATAAAAATAAATTAAAAATAAATGTGTGTGTGTGTGGGGGGGGTGTGTGACAAGAAATTTTCTGCACCGGGTACCACCTGACCTTGCTATGCCACTGGCATGAGCTCCAGGAGGCTTCACAGAGTACTTTTTTACAGCTGGGCAGTGACAATACTGCTTTATTCCAGTGCTGTTTCGAGGACTGGCCACGAGATGGCAAACTTGAGGCAAGGTGGGCGTCTTCCAGGCTGGAAAAAATATTCTCCCTAGCAGCGCGGAATGCTAAAGCAAGGGGGTTTGGTGCGCCCAAGTTTAGCAGCAATTTCCACATTGACAGGGGAGACAAGCCAGACACGTTACCAGGAACAAGGCTCGCAACTGCATTTGCAGCATCCCCCCAGGATAAACATGCCCAAGGTGCTTTGATGAGCACCCTTTCCCATGCTCGCCCCCCTCCCCACCTGCCGCTTCCAGCTCCTTAACCTTTTGAATGTCAAAGTAGACGGAGGCATTTTGCCCCGACGTCTTTCTGAGATCCCCCCCCCCGCCCCGCCGCCCGCTTGCGTCCTGCCGAAATGGAAGAGAAGAACTCATTAGCAAGGCAAAGTAGGTAATTACAGGTTTTAAATTTGCCTGCAACGTGTTTCCCACGGAGGAGATTATTTATAGGGAGCCGGCTACAATTTTAACAAATCAAGCTCGAAACTTTATAGTAAGTTGCTCTGGGCTGTCCCCAAGCGCAGCCTCTTTTCATGGCTGAAGGCAACGTATCAAACGAGATACAAGAACAGACCAGGGTAAGTTGCCTGAATATCTCACAGCCCTCTAAAATTGGGTTTAGAATTTATTACATGTTCTTTCAAGAAACTGAGGGCAGTTCACATGGTTCTCTCCTCCCCCCCCCCCCCGAAAAAACCTCACAGAGTTTATCACCATAATACTCTCAGGAGGGAGGTGCACACCTGCCCAGTTCAAACAGAAACAGTGGTGGAAGCATGTATTTTGTGGTGTCAAAAACCTATTGCAGATAAGCTCAATAAGAGTCCCCATGCAACTTCCCCCAATTTGGTGCCTTCCTGATGCTTGGGACTACAAATCCCATCAGCCCCCAGCCAATATGGTCAATTGTTAAGGATGATGGGACTTGTAGTCTAACAGCATGAGAAAGGCTAGGAAAAGCTGGTCTATAGCAGCAGGGCAGGGGTTAGCAAACTTTTCCAGCAGGGGGCCAGTCCACTGTCCCTCAGACCTTGTATGGGGCCAGACTATATTTTGAAAAAATAAAATAAAAAATGAACGAATTCCTATGCCCCACAATTAGCCCAGACAGGGGCAGAGCAAGGGGGTGGGGGCGGTCCGCCCTGGGTACCGCCCGGGGGGGTGTGATACTCGTGGCGGGCCCTGCCCCTGCGATCAGCACTGCAGACGCCTGCTTTCCCTTTAATTTTTTAAAAAGGGCTTTATCCAGCGCTTGGCTGCCGTGGTGCGGAACCGAGGGGCGGTGTCACATAACACCCCTCCTCGCTGGCCCGCCCCTCGGCTCCGCGCCACAGCAGTCGAGCGCTGAAAAAAGCCCCTTTAAAAAGAAAAAAAGGAAAGGAAAGCAGCCTGCTCACCCGGCCAGCGGCTGCTTTCTTTTCCTTTCCCTTTTCTTTTTAAAAGGGCTTTCTTAGCGCTCGGCTGCCAGGGATGGGCCAGCAAGGAGGGGTGTCACACAACGCCCCTCCTCACTGGCCCGCCCCTTACCACTGCAGCTCCGGCAGCGCCAGTCGGATGCACTACGCATGGCCAGAATTCCGGGCATGTGCAGTGCATCCAACGCGTTGTGATGTCACGACACATGCGTCGTGACGCCACGACGCCCCGCCCCTAGGGGGGTGCCTCCGCGCTGCCGCCCTGGGCGGCAAAGAGGCTTCCTCTGCCGCTGAACCCAGAGATGCATTTTAAATAAAAGCACACATTCTACTCATGTAAAAACACCAGGCAGGCCCCACAAATAACCCAGAGATGCATTTTAAATAAAAGGACACATTCTACTCGTGTAAAAACACCAGGCAGGCCCCACAAATAACCCAGAGATGCATTTTAAATAAAAGGACACATTCTACTCGTGTAAAAACACCAGGCAGGCCCCACAAATAACCCAGAGATGCATTTTAAATAAAAGGACACATTCTACTCGTGTAAAAACACCAGGCAGGCCCCACAAATAACCCAGAGATGCATTTTAAATAAAAGGACACATTCTACTCGTGTAAAAACACCAGGCAGGCCCCACAAATAACCCAGAGATGCATTATAAATAAAAGGACACATTCTACTCATGTAAAAACACCAGGCAGGCCCCACAAATAACCCAGAGATGCATTTTAAATAAAAGGACACATTCTACTCATGTAAAAACACCAGGCAGGCCCCACAAATAACCCAGAGATGCATTTTAAATAAAAGGACACATTCTACACAGGTAAAAACACGCTGATTCCCGGATCGTCCACAGGCCAGATTTAGAAGGCGATTGGGCCAGATCCGGCCCCCGGGCCTTAGTTTGCCTACCTATGGAGTTTCAGAGAGGTGAGATTTCAGATTCTACTTTGAGATGCCAAAGATTGAACCCGGGGTATTTTTGTATGCTCTTCCACTAAGCTAAGGCCCTTCCCTGTGGGTCATGGACTGGGAACCTGCAGCCCTCCAGATGGTGTTGGACTGTGGCTTCTGCCAGGTTCAGCCAGCATGGCTATTGGTCAGGAATGATGGGTGTTGCGGTTCAAAACATCCGCAGAGTGCCAGGTTGGGAAAGCTTATCTTTTGCTAGAAACAAAATGTACCAGTCACCCATGGGCTTTCAGGTCAGTGAAGGATGGAGCTGTTGCATCGTGAAGCAAGACAGAGTGGAACCGCAGAGCTGAAGGAGACCTTGTCTGCCATGTAGTCCAAATCCCAGCTCAGTGCTGAAAATCCTGAGTTAGAGAATCTCCAACAGATGGCATCCGTTGAACCAGGCACTCCCAAAAGGCAAACACAGGCACAATGATTTGCTAAACAGGGACAAAAGGAGGCACATTCAGTTGTTTTGCAACAGACTTACATTTTGCCTGGGCCTCCCCTGACCCACGAGACTGCACACTGTTTTATGGGTCTGAATCCCCAAATCTCTGTTTAATTTTGTTTTAATTTGCTGTTTTATTGGTTTCAGGTTGCATGTTTGTTTTAACGGATATTGTTTTTATATTGTACTGTACACGGTGTATGCTGCTTAGAGATTTTTGAAATAGGAAGCTTTCGTGACCCTGAATATCACATTGCGCTATCCCGCGTGGTTCAAAAGCCACTCACTGCCTGCAAAGTGCTCCATGCTGTAGGCAGGATGAGGTCTAACGGGCCTCCTTTGCAAGAGGATTAATTTCTGTTGAATATTAGGAGAAACTTCCCGATAGTAAGGAGGAGTCTGAAGATGCAACCAATGGTCTGGAGCAAGGTTTCCCAAACTTGGGTCTCCAGCTGTATTGGACTACAGTTCCCATCATCTCTCACCACTGGTCCTGCTAGCTAGGGATGATGGGAGCTGTAGTCCAAAAACATCTGGAGACCCAAGTTTGGAAAACCCTGGCCTAGAGTGATGGTGGGCTTTCCTCCAGTGGTGGTCTTTAGACAGAGGCTGAGGAGCCTTCTGCTGAGGATGCTCTCACTTTGAGTTTCCTACACCAAGCAGCAAGCTGGCTCCAAACCTCAAGAACCTGCGTGGCTTTCTGGGCTTCTCCACCTGGGCCTCAGGACTGCCCAGGCCACGCTCCTTCTCCAAGCCACTGTCTCATTGCTCCATGACATCCTCTAGCATTTTTTCCTGGCTTGAAGGAGTCATTGAACTGCGAACCTCCTGCTTGCCTGCATGGAGGATGGGGAGTGGTGTGCGTCAGGCCACACCCACTTTTGCCATACCCACTACTGGTATGAAGTCCCCAGGAAATTGCCATCGAGGGTATGTGGTCTTCAGGCTGAAACAAATGTGTCCCTACCCCTTATCCTGCGATTCTAAAAAAATGTCAGGAGTTTTAGTTGCAGAACTGTTACACCAGTCAAAGCAAGAGATTAATATTGCCCTGGATCCTGACCAGTATACGGAAATATATGTGGGAATGTTCAAGGAGGCAGGAGAGGATATATTGTTTATCAATATCCTTCCTAACTTGCACTAGCAAGTTCCTTTACTTAGCAGAGTTTACATTCCCCCTTTACATGCACAGCAGATAGCCGGTTGCAGGCTTGTTTAAGCCTCTCACTATTATACAATTCAATCTGTCTAAGATTGAATTGCACGTTCCTGGTAAATTCCCTTTTAATCCCTCTTAAAAGAATAAACACACCACCATCTTGTGTAAAGTATATAAAAGTAGTTTACTCACATTCTGTTCACAGTTGGATCCCAGAAGGCAGACTTAATTACAAAATATATACATGTGGAGCTATCCCATATGGGGATAATCCCAGTGTCCTCTGTTGGCTGGAAGCCAACAGAGCATCTCTAGCTAAAAAGCTGCTCCAAAGACGAAGGAAGTGAAAAAGAGAGGGTGGCAGCATGCCTTGTCCTTTAGTTACCTGGACAGGTAAGGTCACACCCACCTCTAGTCATATGCAAGAGGAAGTATGTCCCAGCCAGGAGGAAACAGGAAGTTTTTGACTGGCTGGTCCAAACATTCCCCTGCATGTCCACTCTAGGAAAACAAGGAATGTTGTACTTGACTGCTACTTATGTATCACATCCCACAATATATAGCATGCAAAACTCCATGGGAGACTGGTCTGGGGTGCTGTGGTTGCCTTAATATGAATCCAGGAGCATTGCTTTGGATTTTTCTTTTTTAACCCATCTCTCCTGGTTGGCAGTCGAATCCACATTGAGGATTTAGAATGATCTGGGAATAGTGATGTGGGACACCAGGCTTCAGAAATCATCAAAAGGAGCATACTGGATTTACAATGTCCTGAGGAAATTGGGATTTACAGAAACTGAGAAATGAGAAGACCCGAGATGAGCTGAACTTGAAGTGCACTAGGCACCATGCAAATCTAGAAAGCTCTCATGTTCACCCAAGTTAGACCCGCATTGCAAAAAATTCAGAGGACAGGGACCCAGACCTTTGCTCCAGAGTTTGTCAGGAATGCCTGGTAATGATGGCCACGGATGGGCAAAGCTGTCAATTTTGTTTTCTCTCAGGTTCTCATTTTTCAAACTCTAAGTTCAGTTCTGCACATTTCCACATCCATTTGCAATGGTACAATGGTAAGAATCACACCAGAAAAGCCCTGTCTATTCCAGCATTCTGTTCCCAGAGTGGCCAACATCCATCCTGATATTGACTCTTGCCTCCCCACATGACAAGCAGCCCCTGAAAGATTGCTGATGGAGGAATGCAACCACCAGGCTGAAAAAATGTCCACCGTAATGCCTGCACTGGTCAAAATTTAGTTTTTGTTCTATAGTCTTCGAAGGGACCTAGAGATGGAGCTTGCAAAGAAGAAGGTCTGCACTTCAGAATATGCCTGTCAGGGACTGTGAGGGACTCCTCCAGGGACTGGAGGAGAAATGGGGGAGACACACCCCTCCTTCTCCTGAACCTTCCCGAGAAGAGGAGGGCAGTATAGAATTACAATGGTGGTTTGTAGAAGGTCATGACTCTGAGACAGAAGAGGGGAAAAGCTGGGAGATAATGGAAGAGGAGAGGGAAGCAGCTGGCTCAGGGCCGTCTTAAGCATATGCGGCGCCAGGGTGCAAATATCCACCCCCCCCCCGAAGTTGCCCAGAGTTGTCAACCTTTTTTAAGGGGGGGGGAACCCCTAAGTTGTTGACCTTTTTTGGCACCTGAGGCAAGAGCGCTCCCCGCTACATCTGGGCCCATGCCCCAGTGGGGGGGGGGAAGCATGCTGCTTGAGACGGGTTGCTTCAGATCACTTCACTGGTGCTCCGGCCATGCTAGGGAAGCAACCTAGCTCAGAACAGATCACGTGGCACAGCTTTTTAGCCACTTTCCACTCCTCAGAATTTGCCGCCCAAGGCAGCTGCCTCACTCTGCCTCATAGGAGGACTGGCTCCGGTCCAGTGGCAGAGTGTGTGCTTTCCATACTGTTACAAAAGTTGGGCGCCATCCCCTCTCTCTGCCAAGCTGAAGCAAGATTCCAAGGCACTCCCCCCCCCCAGGGTCTGTCGTCCTTTGGGGAATTGAGACATGGTGGAGACTGCCGTAGCTTTAAGAAATATGATTGATTCACCTATTTTTGCCTTTAGTCTGCCTGGAGGGAGTCCTCATTTCAAGAGGGTCTTGTACCCCACATTGGTGCAGCCCTTGAGTCTGAGGCATCTCTCCCAGCCAGCCTGCCCAAGATGGATTGCTATCTTCCTCCTCCTCCTCCTCCTCCTCCCCCCCCCAGCAACCCTTGCTCAAGACTCTCTTTTCCTGTCACCTCACACCCAGCTACCCTCCCCAATCCCCAGTATGTTCATACCTCAGGGCAAGGGGGAAGGACAGTTCTCTTGCATTGCCAGTGGCCCTGTATTGTTTCTTAAAGGCCCGAGCTTGGCTATGGCTTTTTATTTTGCACAGACTAGCTCAGGAATTCCAGTGCCTTCACATCTCCAATAATCAAAATCCAACCATTTGTTACTCTCTAAGGTTGTTTTTTTTTTTGGGGGGGGGGTCCTTCCTCCCAAATCTATAACAATACAGAAAGTCCCTGCCTCAAACCCCAGCATCACCAAGAACAATCGCTAAGAACAACCCCTGTCTGAAACTCTGAAGAGCCACTGCCAGCCAGAGTCCAGAATACAAAGCGAGGTGAACCCAAGGCTTGGCTTGCATAAACCAGCTTCCTCTGCTCCTGCATTTCATGACCCGAACCTCTGCGTCTCCTTTTCTGCAAACTGGTGCAGTCAGGCTCAATTTCCAAGTCAAATGGAGAGGCTTAGCCTTCCATTTTGGCGATCGAAATTGACGCAGGATGTCAAAAAGAGTTTTGGAAGCCAGAGCTCAGCAAACAGCGAACATAAGCAGTCAGGATTTGACTGCAGCTCGGCTGGGCTGGATGAGTCTCTCTCTCTCTCTCTCTCTCTCTCTCTCTCTCTCTCTCTCTCTCTCCCCCCCCCCCCCCCACACACACACACATTCACTTCCTTGGATGGGTTTAAGGTTGTGATAACAAAAACAGAGGGTGAAATGATCTGATCGGATGACGCTAAGAAGAAAGTAAATGATGTGGCAAAGACGCGGGCTGGTGAAGAATATTGATGACTTTGGGGGGCTCTCAGAGCATACGGGGCTGTGGCAATGTTTATGGATAAAGAGCCAGGCAGTAGCAAAAGCTGACAGGCTGGCAAACACGGCTGCGGAGGCTTAGCAACGGAGCGGAGGAGAGAACAACCGGGCAAGTGTCGGGATTTATTGCAGAGAATCACAGAATGGCAGAGTTGGAAGGGACCCCAAGGGCCATCTAGTTCACCCCCCTGCAATGCAGGAGTCGCAGCTCAATCCCTGACAGGTGCCCACCTAACCTCTGTTTTAAAACCCCCGAGGAAGGAGAGCCCCCGAGCTTCTGAGGTAGCCCGTTCCGCAGTCAAATAGCTCTTATAATGAGAAAGTTTTCCCTAACATTTAGTTGAAAGCACCTTGCAGTTTGAATCCATTGGTTCGGGTCCTTGGAGAAAACAAGCTTGCTCCACCTTCTACGCGACGGGCTTTTAGGTCCTTAAAGATGACTATCATTTCTCCTCTCAGTCTTCTCTTCTCCGGGCTAAAGATGCCAACTTTTCCTTATAAGACTTGGTTCTGAGACCCTCTATCATCTTGGCCACCCTCCTCTGCACAAGTTCTGGTTTCTCAATATAATAATAATAATAATGATAATAAATTGAATTTATATACCACCTGGAGGTCTCAGGGTGGTTCATGGAATAGATCAACATAAAAACCACAATAGGTAAAGGTAAAGGGGACCCCTGACCATTAGGTCCAGTCGCGGACGACTCTGGGGTTGCAGCACTCATCTCGCTTTATTGGCCAAGGGAGCTGGCGAAAACTTCCGGGTCATGTGGCCAGCATGACTAAGCCACTTCTAACCCTAACCAGATCAGCGCACAGAAACACCGTTTACCTTCCCGCTGGAGTGGTACCTATTTATCTACTTGCACTTTGACATGCTTTCAAACTGCTAGGTGGGCAGGAGCAGGGACTGAGCAACGGGAGCTCACCCCATTGCAGGGATTCGAACTGCCGACCTTCTGATCGGCAAGCCCTAGGCTCTGTGGTTTAACCCACAGCACCACCTGCGTCCCTAAAAACCACAATATATATGATCAAAAAAACCACAACAACCCAATAATACCCTCCAAACTTTGGCGCTTAGAGCTGGACACGGTACTCCAGGTAGGATCTGACCAAGGTAGAACAGACCTTTCCCTCACCTGCCCAGAGCGGGAATCATGCTGCAAATCTTACCCGTCCATCTCAGGCCAACCACCCAAGATACTGTACACCCCAAGGGCTCTTCAGATTCAATTGCCCTTCGTGCTTAAGTGATCCCAGAGAAAACGACAAGAGCGCCACTAATACTCAAAGTCCTCTTAGCTAATCCAACTAATGGTGGGCAAAGCAGGGTGTTCCAAGGAGAAAAAGGATAACTTCAGGAAGCGATTATTTATTTAAGAAATGTGTTTGTTATAAGCACTAGCTTCAGCCTCCAGATCCCCCGATGGCATTAACCACACATGCAATTGCTTTAGAACTATTTGAAAATCATTTGGCTATTTTAACCATGTGCTTTAAATTTTGTGATTCTCGATTTAGGTCACCTTGTGATAAAAGGCAGCCACACACGCACACACACACACACACACACCCCTCATCTTTATTACCTTTCTTCCATCTCCACCACCCTCAGCCACCCAACAAGTTTCTCATTTCCTGATTACATTTCCTGCCCTTTTATTTTTTTTCTTTCATGCTTTTATTTTTTGTGTTAAGATTTTTATTAACCCCCCCCCCCCAAATAAGGCACTAAGGTATAGAAAACTAAAACTAAAAATAGAGCACAGAGTCCTCTCCTAAAGGGGTGTGTGTGTGTGTGTGTGTGTATTATTTTTTATTAAATTTCTGTCGTACACTTTAGAATATTCATCTAAACAACCTTAAAATGCCAATGACTTCCCTTCTTCTCTTTCCATGGTTCATTTTGCATATCATAAATCCCTGCATATTTTACATAAACTAAACCATTCAGTATTCCATTATTACATCCGTCAAAACTTGTTTACAGTGTTGAATTTATCTTAATGCTGCCAACGTTTTCAAGTGTACACGTGTGTGTCCCCCATATATTCACGTTTCATGTGTTCCCTCCATATATTCTAAAAGCATTTTCCAATCTTCTTTAAACATCTGTTCTTCTTGTTCTCTTATTCTATATGTTGTTGTTGTTCAGTTGTTCAGTTGTGTCCGACTCTTCATGACCCCATGGACCAGAGCACGCCAGGCACGCCTATCCTACACTGCCTCTCGCAGTTTGGCCAAACTCATGTTTGTAGCTTCGAGAACACTGTCCAACCATCTCATCCTCTGTCGTCCCCTTCTCCTTGTGTCCTCCATCTTTCCCAACATCAGGGTCTTTTCCAAGGAGTCTTCTCTTCTCATGAGGTGGCCAAAGTACTGGAGTCTCAACTTCAGGATCTGTCCTTCTAGTGAGCACTCAGGGCCGATTTCCTTGAGAATGGATAGGTTTGATCTTCTTGCAGTCCATGGCACTCTCAAGAGTCTCCTCCAGCACCATAATTCAAAAGCATAAATTCTTCGGCGATCAGCCTTCTTGATGGTCCAGCTCTCGCTTCCGTACATTACTACTCGGAAAACCATAGCTTTAACTATACGTAAATTGATTGACCCTATATGTTAGGTCAATCAATTTATTTATTGCATTAGCCCTATGGCCATAGCACATAGTAAAAGACCAGGCAGTAGCCTGACATGATTATGCAAAGAATACAACAGATACAGTTAAAACAATTGGAAGTAAAATTGTACTGGATAAAACAAATAAAATAAAAAGCACTAGCGGGCGTGACGACAGTGTCCATGTTGGGAATATACATAAGACTAAGGCTAAGGGAAGTTGGCCAAAAAGGTGGTCCTGAGTTTCATATGTTAGTATATGTTAGGTCCACAAGCTGCACATATTCCATCAGTTTAAGTTGCCATTCTTCTTTAGTTGGGACCTCGCTCTTTTTCCATTTTGGGGCTAACAAAACACAGGCCGCAGTAGTGGCATACATAAATAACCTTTGTGGACACCTGGGAATTTCCATGTGAATTATCCCCAACAAAAAGGACTCTGGTTGTTGTTTTTTTATGGGGGGGGGGGGAAGTACTTTTAAACATTTTTTTCAATTCATTATGAATTATTTCCCAATACTCTTTTACCCCTTTACAGGTCCACCGCATGTGAAAGAACATACCCTCAGCCTCATTGCATTTCCAGCACTTATCTGATTCAGTCCTATTCACCTTAGCAAGCCTACTCAGAGTTAAATACCATCTGTAAATCATTTTCAACTAGTTTCCCTTCAAAGAATAACATGCTGCAACGGAAGGCAGTGGTCCCTCCCAGCTCTGATCTGGGATCTTCCTTTCCTCCTCCCATCCTGTCACCTTGGGAAACCAACAGGGTCCCTCTACCAGCCATCTACCACCCCCATGAGTGTGAAGTCCCTGGACCCTAATAAAGGCCCCAAGCAAAAGACAACTTGATTTCCCTTTCAGACCACCCCAGAACTGCCTCCCAGAATGCCTGTGTGATTCTGCCTCTTTTGTTTCCTTTAAAACTTTCCCACCTTTCCCACAAGTAGGGAAATTGGATTCCATTCTAATCTAAATGTGAACTTAGCGAAATTGCGTTTACCAAAATAACATGTGAACCAAAACACATCCAACCTTGGGACTTCATACTCCTCTAAATTTTGCAATGGACTTCTCCAGCCAATTACAGGTATGTAGCCGTGTTGGTCTGCCATAGTCAAAACAAAGTAAAATAAAAAAATTCATTCCAGTAGCACCTTAGAGACCAACTAAGTTTGTTCTTGGTATGTTCTTGATATTCTGTATTCTTGATATTCTATATTGTTCTTGGTATGTTCTTGATATCTGAAGAAGTGTGCATGCACACGAAAGCTCATACCAAGAACAAACTTAGTTGGTTTCTAAGGTGCTACTGGAAGGAATTTTTTTATTTTGTTTTGTTTTTTCTCCAGCCAAGTCTTCTTTACAAAAATGTGTGTGTAAAGCATGCATAAAAATATCATCATCATCATCATCATCATCATCATCATTATTCATTTCATTTTTATACCACTTTATATTTTTAAGAAATCAATAATAATTTCAAAGCCGTCCACAACCTACGTTGAAACAACCCAGGGTGAATAAAGTCAAATATAAGGTATACATTCAAAGCAACGTAATTAGCAGGAAACTAAAATGTTATTGTAAAGATTTCAAAATGAAACATTACGAAGGAGGTCAACTGCAAAATACACATTTAACACAGCCAAGTTAACTTTTAAAAAATCTTAAACATTTCAATAGAAAACATTACTAAAGGAAGTTTAAAAAACCCACTAATTTAAAACAGCATAATTAGCAAGAGAATAATTTTTTTCCTTAAGCACAGAACAGAATTGCTGCAGTTGCTGACAATCCTGCCAATGTTTTCTCATGGCAGGCACTGGCTGCGGAAGCTCAGGTTCGATGACCCGACTCTGCACTCTGAGACCACCAAGATGGTCTCTGGCCTCTTCAGCAGCCTCAGCTTTTGTACCTGGAATTAGTTAGGACCCCACTCTTCTAGGCCAGGTGGGAAAGGACCCGCAAGGCAGGGAGCAGGTCCTCTAGGAGCCAAGATGCATATATTCATGAAAAACAACAGGCAAAATGCATTCCATTAGGGAAAAGTGCTTTGAAATTTGCCAAAACAGTATAGGAAAATGTTTTCAAGATTATTTTTTTAAACTAAAATTCAGATGCATCTTAACGAGGATGTGCAACTTGACGCAGGGACCTCACCCTGTCTCATCACAGGGGGGTGGCTGAGTGTACATGTCTGAGTATACAGCACAGGTGACGCTGCGGACTAAACCAATGAGCCTCTTGGGCTTGCTGATGAGAAGGTTGGCGGTTCGAATCCCCGGGATGTGGTGAGCTCCCGTTGTTCTGCCCCAGCTCCTGCCAACTTAGCAGTTCGAAAGCACACCAGTGCAAGTAGATAAATAAGTACTGCAGCAGCGGGATGGTGTTTCCGTGCGCTCTGGTTTCCGTCACAGTGTTCCATTGCGCCAGAGGCAGTTTAGTCCTGCTGCCACATGACCCGGAAAGCTGTCTGTAGACAAACGCCGGCTCCCTCAACCTGAAAGCGAGATGAGCACCGCAACCCTATAGTCACATTTGATTGGACTTAACTGTCCAGGGGTCCTTTACCATTACCTTTAACCTATAGCATTTTGGTCTTTGCAGGTCATTCTGCTCCTGTGTTGTGCTCAGCCAGTGTGTTATCTGAACCTGGTTTAGCTCTCTCCAGACTAGGGGTGCAGGAAAATCCCCCCACTATAAATAAGTCAGAAATTAAATCTTTATAACAAAAGAAAAAAAAAGCACTATGTAAAAATCGCATAATTTTCTTTTGCTCTACAGCGCCATCTGGTGTCACATGTTTATAACACATTCAAAGTGTGTGTTTTTTTTTTTAACTAATGTAGCTGAGTCCTAAGTATGACCTGTTTCCAAGGTTTGGTCTACGGTTTATGGCTCATGGTTTGTTCAGGAGAGTGAAACCCCTGACCTACGTTCGGTCAACAAATTAAACCGAACTACAGATTAGGTTAGTTAAGCACAACACAACAATTGAATGACTAGAGAGGAGCAAAGTGGATGCAATCTCCTCTCTGGGAGCTCACATGCTCCCACATTTGTGTTAAGCCATGGTTTGACTTAACACAGGGGTGGGGGATATTTTTCAGGCCAAAGACTCTATTCCTTTTTTCAAAAAAACAACAACAACTTTTATTTAACATTCAAACAATAACAATAACTGACACAACATTCACTATTCACTACATTCAACCACCCTTAATAATACAGTATTACCAAACGTCACAACAACTGGATCGACATTCCATATATTTTGTAACTTTATCTATTTTACGTAACAAAAAAGAAAGAAGGAAAAAAGGGAAAAGAGAGAAAGAATAAAAAATAAAGGAAAAAAGGGGAATAAATAAATAAATTTGACTTCCGATTAGACTCATTGTATTGTTGTTCCTATTATCATTTCACACACAGTTTCAAATTACCTTTTATTTTCTTTGTTCTTAAGAAAAGGAGTTGTTATCTATACTTTTTATTTTGCAAGAATCATTCGAGTTCTGCCAGGAGATACAATAATTTTTCCAATATTCTTTAAAAAAAATTCCACATCTTTCTGTACTTTCTGTATTGGATACCCTCTGACTCTCCCTGTCATCATAGCCAACTGCAGATACTCTATCATTTGGACGCGCCACTCATTTCCGAAGACTGGGCAACTTTATCCAGTCCACATGCCACAGTGGTGGGCAGAGCCCCAAATTTTGATTTTACCTTTGTATGGTAAAATTTGCACATTCCTCCCTACCCTCCATCTAAGCAAGGAAGAAGCACTCTCAGGGTTCAAGGACAAATGCCAGCCAGGCAAAATCAGTGAGGGGCTGTAGCCTGGAGAGAAAGAGTATGGTCTGGGGAGAATTCTGAACCAGGCTGATGCATTGTTGTTCTTTAGCCGTTCAGTCGTGTCCGACACTTCGTGACGCCATGGACCAGAGCACGCCAGGCACTCCTGTCTTCCACTGCCTCCTGCAGTTTGGTCAGACTCATGTTGGTAGCTTGGAGAACACTGTCCAACCATCTCGTCCTCTGTCGTCCCCTTCTCCTTGTGCCCTCCATCTTTCCCAACACCAGGGTCTTTTCCAGGGAGTCTTAACTTCTCATGAGGTGACCAAAGTATTGGAGCCTCAGCTTCTAGATCTGTCCTTCCAGTGAGCACTCAGGGCTGATTTCCTTCAGAATGGATAGGTTTGATTTTCTTCTGCGGCTAAAAGGCAGAACGAGGACAGAAATAACAACAACAAAGAACTGTGGAAGTTGAGGACAAATTGTAGCGATGCAGCCGGGATGGTGAGATATGGGGCATCTCTCTCAGGACAAAAAAAAGTGCATGCATTCATTTTCCTGAGAGCTGCCGTGAAAAGCTACAGTGCTGCAGCCTTGATGAATGTTGCTTTTGTCTTGATTCCCGCACAGAATATATAATGTCCGGAATGCAGTGGGTGTTTATACAGGGCGGGAGGTATATAAATACAGAGCGAGTTTAAATGAATAGTTTTGTTTGTTCTGCACTTATCTAATTCAATAGCTTCTGGGTGAGCAATGACTCTCCGTAACAAGAGCGCAAAAGCAGCATTAGGATAATTGCCTGCATCTTCCCCTTGCCCTGTGGAGCATAATGCAAGCTCCAAACACCGGCAAGTGCTCTTCAAATAGGCTCCGGATTCCTAAAACCAGGAGGCAACCTTGCCTCCTCTTCCTCCCCACTTGCACAAGCCCCGTGAGAAAGAGGAGCAGGTTGCTTGTTCAATTTGTTGTGCTGATAAGGTGGAAGAGGAAGGAGCGGGTGTGTCACTTGGGGGGGGGGAGACTTCTGGATCTGCTACCGTCCGGAGGTTTCGGTAGCAAGAAGTGCGTTCCACCCGCTTCATCCGGTGGTCCAGCTATGCAGCAATCTGGGCAAGGACAGCCTAACTTCGGTGAGCTATGGCGTGGCAACGTCTGGGATTAGATGACAGCAATGCATTTTGTGTCTGGGGCTGCATTTGAAGCCTGCTTGGGCGGAAACTGCAGCTGGGGCAGAATTCAGTGGCCAGGTTGCTCACCGGGGCAAGACAACCTGAGTGCCAATCTAGGCCTGACTGCGCTGGCTGCCGATAAGTTTCCAGGCTCAATTCAAAGTGCTGGTTCCAACCTAGAAAGCCTTATGCGGCTCGGGATCCCAATTCTTCAATGATTACCTCTCTTCCCATGAATCAACCCAGACCTTGTGTTCATCATCTGAGGCCCTTTTGTGTGTGTCTCCTCTGAAGGAGATTTGGAAGTGGGTGACAGCAGAATGGGCCTTCCTTGTAGTGGCTCCCTGTTATGCCTGGTGCCACCACCGTCTGTTTTTCAGTGAAAGGCAAAAACATTTTTATTTATACCCAGGCTTGTGGCTCTTAATTTGGGGGATACTTAGGTATGCTTGTGGTCTCTTCTTCCACTCATCTTTTTAATGGGGTGGGTGGAATGAGATCTTTCTTCTTCTTCTTCTTCTTCTTCTTCCTCCTCCTCCTCCTCCTCCTCCTCCTCCTCCTCCTCCTCCTCCTCTCTCTCTTTCTCTTTCTCTCTCTCCATTTATATATAACAGATATACAGGTGAAACTCGAAAAATTAGAATATCGTGGGAAAGTCCATTTATGTAAGCAATTGTTTTCATTAGCTACTTGAGGTTAATATACGAGATAGACTCATGACATGCAAAGCGAGATATGTCAAGGCTTTATTTGTTATAATTGTGCTGATTATGGCATGCAGCTGATGAAAACCCCAAAGCTGAAATTGTTAATTTGGGGTTCTCATCAGCTGTATGCCATAATCATCACAATTATAACAAATAAAGGCTTGACATATCTCACTTTGCATGTCATGAGTCTATCTCGTATATTAGTTTCACCTTTTTAAGTTGAATTGCTGAAAGAAATGAACCTTTCCACGATATTCTAATTTTTCGAGTTTCACCTGTATAATATAACAAATGGGTATTTTAGATTCTTATCATAGAATTGTAGAATTGGAAGTGACCCTGTGAGTCATCTAGCTCTCCGATCTGACTCTGGGTTCCCATCTTCTAATTTATTCCAGACTGCTGCCACCAAGCCCAGCTCTCTCTAGATCTTGTTGGACTCCAGTTCCCATCATCCTTGAACCATTGGCCATGATGCCTCGGGGCTGATGGGAGCTTGAGTCCAACAACATCTGGAAGGCCATAGGTTCCCCATCCTTGGCTTACTCAAGTGTAAGAAGCAAGGTTGATTGACGTTTGGTTTGATCCAACGGGGAATCTGCTTATGAGCTGCTGTTTTTCCAAAGCAAGCCGGTGTGATGAATATTGAGAGAGACAGCCTGTTTTGAAAAGATGCCGAAGCTGAGACTTATTTCCAGGAGGAAGTCTTTGCAGCCTTAATTATAGCATTCTCTTCACAGCGAATGCTGGATCCTCTCTGGAGGGGCTCAAGTAGCAGGGGAGTCTTTGGAAAGAGCTGCTTTATCCTGCAATAATCTGTTTCCCCTGTTATTACTGACAGAATTAGTGTTTGCTTATCGGTGCCTTCTTTTACGATTCAGCAGCTGCTGCTTAATCCCACCGTGAACATGTAATCTTCCTTTTCAGGCGACCCAAGTCGCCGGTCCAGATTAAAGAAGAACATCCCCAACCCTTGTCACCTTTCCCAAGTTACATCCTCAGCTGCTGCGACATGGAGCGCTAATCCGGAGATCACAGGCAAAGCCGAGTTCCACGATCACGGGAAGGTGACAGCACGAGGTGTATCGCAAATAATTCTTCTCCAGGGGGTGGAGGCAGGAAGGGAATGAGTAAAAACCCTCAATCAGAGGCATAGATCCAGGTGCGCCAAAAGAAGCAGCACTCTCTCTCTCTCTTTCTCTCTCTCTCTCAAATCCCACCTTTTCCTCCAGGAGTCTAAAATGGCATACACAACTCTTCTTTGCCCTGTTGTAACTATGTGAGTTGGGCTTGTCTGAGAGGTCAGGGTTATCCAGTGAGCTTCATGGTAGAGTGGGGATTTGAACCCTGGTCTCCGAGGTCCTAGTCCGATACTCTAACCACCACACCACACTTGAAGCCAATATTCACAGCTGCAACTAGAATCATAGAATTGTAGAGTTGGGAGGGATCCCCAGGGTCATCTAGTCCAGCCCCCTGCAATGCAGGAATCTCAGCTACAGCATCCATGACAGGTGGCCACCCAACCTCTGCTTAAAAACCTCCAAGGAAGGAGAGTCCACAACCTCCTGTTTCCCTGACGAACAGCTCTTACTGTCAGAAAATTCTTCCTAATGTTTAGGCAGAATCTCCTTTCTTGTAGCTTGTGTGTGGCTTGAGCCAGTCATCTCGTGCAAGGCTGGGGGGGGGGGTAGACTGGCCACGATCTACTGCCTGATCTCTGGGTGACTTGAAGTAGAAAAGCAAAGATTTCTAACTGCCAATTGTTAAACAAGAGCAAGAGCAAAACAGCTTCTTTCCCCAGCACCCAAAATTATATTGCTGAAAGGAAGAAAGCCAGAACAAGGTAACTAGGAATGCTTTTGAGTGAGGAAGGACTACCAGGACTTCCATTCTGGTACTCAGAACAGATTCCTGGGAGCAGAATTCTTTCATTCTGCTCTTTTGCAGAATGTCTCTGCTTGGTGGATCTTAGGGTTCTAGTAAACACAACAACAACATAGATCCTACAAGCTTAAAGTTTGCCCATTCCTGATCTAGAGGCAGATTTAGGGGGATGTGACTGGTTCGGTCGCAATGGGCACCGAGTTTTGGGTGTGCTGCGGGGGACACCTGTGTGGTGTAGTGGTTAGAGCAGGAATGGCCCAAGGACCACCTTAAAGATGGCCTAACCTTCTGTGGGCCACACATTCATGCACCATACATTCAACACACACAAACTCACATGTGCAGACCACCAGCAAACACATCTCTCTCTCTCTCTCTCTCTCTCTCTCTCTCTCTCTCTCTCTCTCTCTCTCACACACACACACACACACACACACACACCTGTGTGTGCAGGCACAAGCCACTCTCATCCTCACTGCACCATTTCAAATGGCAGTTGCTGAGAATCACAGGTGGGGAGAGTTGGGCTCCGGCCCACCTTGTGAGTTTCCCGTGAGTTTGCCGTTCATAGTGTCCCCTCCTTGCTCTTGCCAATATCCAACAGCGCACTCCAGATTCAGGTTAGATCCCGATGCCACGGATGACGCACGGAGACACGAGAGGTGGCAGGTCAGCGATGTAGGCTGCGGGCAAACGCGGCGTATCTGGGAGGGATTGCATAAAACATTCCGCTCGAGGCTGAGCTGACCTCAGCGGCCTGGGAAGTGTAGCAAAATGGTCCTGAAATGCAAATCCATGGTTGTTATCTTGTGCAGAAATAGAGTTCATAGAGACTTCCGCCTCCCTGCCTCCAGCAATTACACAGGCGTCGGGAGAGAGAGGTGTCCGTTTTGCCTCTGGGATATCGCAGGAGAGGGGGACGGTATGCACATTGAACTTTCGAACCAAGAGCAAAAGCTTAGTTAATTCTCACACCGCTTTCTGGGAGAGTTTTTATAAAACCACAAGCAACCTACTAAATGGGGGATGCACCAGCGGTGGGTCATTTAACTACTTTAGCTACTTACCTACTGCAATGCGCTCTATTTGGGGCTGTCTTCGCAGATGGAAAACTACAGTGATGCAGGAAACTATGCCCTGTGCCAGCATATGGCTTCCCTGGGCAGCTGTCAGGGCCCCCGTGAAAAGTACCTGCCTGCCCTGGGCTCCCTTTGAAAGATTTCTTTCTGCTGCTTTGATCAGCACTGGGCAGCAGGATCTGGTAGCTGCCACTTTTATTTCCCACAATGCCCCTTGGGTATGTGGGGCATTGTGGAAGAAGCAAAATGGCCGATCCTAGCTGATCAGAATGTTACTGCTTCTGCCACTACCAGGGCACCAGGGACATGAGTGGGTGTCTTGGGCAGCTGGCTAAGGGACCCCTCAAACCCACAGCTGCCCCAGTGCAGAAGGCAGAGGTCCACTCCTTGAAGTGTGCATGTGTTGGGGCATGTGTGGCGAAGCAGGAGTGCAGCATCGCTGCCTGGAAGCCCTGTCCTTTGATTTTATACCCCTCAGGATGCTGTCAGTGACTCCCGGCTGGTTTCCAAGCAAAGTATAAAGACAAGGGGAAATTTCTTACCGTACTTTCTTATTTCAATCTTTTACAGAGAGAGGCTCTAGAACCCAGCCTCTTGGATAATGGTGCTGTCCCGAGTGAATCTCTCCACTCCACCCCTGTCTCTCCCACTTCCTCATTCATCACTTCTACAGGTGCTGCTATGTGCCCTCTGTCTTTGAGCTCTTTGCTCTCCTACTTTTAAGGCTCGCCGGGTTCTGGGAGATGGAGGGTCTGGAATGCTTTCTAATGATGACATGTCATCTGGGTGTTGTTCCGGCTCTCCCATGATTTCCCAGCTTTCCCCCTCTTCTGCCTCTGAGCTGCTACCTCCCTCAAACCCCTGTTGTAAATCTATACAGTGGTACCTCTGGTTGCAAACGGGATCCGTTCCGGAGCTACAGTCATTTTAACATTTCAAAACTCGACTTCCTTCCCCCTCTTTCTGCAGCTCCTTAAATTTATTTTTAATATCTTCTGCATATCCAAATTAACTTAATTTGTTTATTTATTCATCTACTTTAAATATATACTCTTATGAAACTGCAGGTTATTACAATAATCCTGCCAATGTTCTTACCTGTTTACAATTTCTCTGTAAATATTCCATAAGCCATTTCCATTCATTTATAAAAAGTTTGTTATCTTGATTTCTTATTTTTCCGGTAAGTTTTGCCATTTCTGCATATTCCGTAAGTTTTTGTATATATTCTTCTTTTGCTGGGACTTCTTCTGCTTTCCGTTTTTGAGCAAGTAACATTCTTGCCGCTGTAGTTGCATACATGAATAAATTTCTATACAACTTGGGTAGTTCTGTCCCTGGGATTCCCAAAAGGAAACCTTCTAGGTTTTTTTTACAAACATTATTTTAAACATCTTTTTCAGTTCATTATATATCATTTCCCAGCAAGCTTTAACCTTACTACAAGAGCACCACTTTCTTACTACAAGACCACCTTCTTTCTCTTTACATTTCTAACACTTATTTGATTTAGATTTATACATTTTTGCCAATTTACTCGGTGTTAGATACCATTGATATATCATTTCCATATAATTTTCTCTTAGACCATAACATGCTGTAAATTTTATATCCATATTCCACCATCGTTCCCAGGCTTCCATGTCTATATTATGACCAATATCTAGTGCCCGATGTCTCATTGAAGATTTAAAGAATACATAAGAATATACTGTAATAACAAGGCCATATTAGCAGAACTAGAGTGATACTTGTAATTAAATAAATATTGAATACTATTGAAGATAAATGAATGAGGAATAAAGATCAAAACTGTGCAGATAAATAATGATGTAACGAAAGTACATTAAGAAAGATTGGAAGACTTGTATGTGATAAGTTTGGTTATGTAAACCAATTTTAACCTTCTTTTTCATATTTTTCTTTTTCTTTTTTATTTGTATTGTTGAGACTGTAAATATTTTTTAATATGTGTAACTAAAATCAATAAAGATTAATTAAAAAAGAAGAAGAAGATTTTACTTGCTCATCCTTTGTCTCCCATTCCAATGACAAACATTTTAGACAGCACTTTTACATTACATTCCAACAGGTCTCTCTCCAGTTTTTGATATTTGTTCCCCAAATCAGCCCTGCCCTGATTCTAGAATGCCAGAGTGCTGGTTGGAGGGTCTGATGAATGCCGAGAAGAAGCCTTGCTCAAATCTGCCTTGTCCCTGCAGCTCACCAGGTGACCTTGGGTGCGTCTCTCCCTATCAGTCTAAACCTCCTTGCTAGGTTCTTGTGAGGATAAAATGATGGGGAAGAACAGAACAGTGGCTGCTTCCTTGATCATGATATACATGCTGGTGGCGCTGAGCTCTAAACCACTGAGCCTCTTGGGCTTGCCGATCAGAAGGTTGGTGGTTCAAATCCCCACGACGGGGTGAGCTCCAGTTGCTCTGCCCCAGCTCCTGCTAACCTAGCAGTTCGAGAGCACACCAGTGCAAGTAGATAAATAGGTACCGCTGCGGCGGGAAGGCAAACAGCATTTTCATGCACTCTGGTTTCTGTCACGGTGTTCTGTTGGACCAGAAGCGGTTTAGTCCTGTTGGCCACATGACCCGGAAAGCTGTCTGTGGACAAACGCCAGCTTCCTCGGCCTGAAAGCGAGATGAGTGCCACAACCCTATAGTCGCCTTTGACTGGACTTAACTGTCCAGGGGCCCTTTACGCTTTTACCTTTTACATCAATGAACAAAGACGCTAGTATTAGGCGAGAATAAATTATTGTCACCTCCCCCGAGGCCCGGATTCATGAAGCCGTTGCAAGGTAGTTCCCTGAACAGGAGACTGCATCTTCCTCTTCTGTTTGTGTTACCTTTCTGGAATAGAGGAGTCTTGTTGCTATGGCGGCGGGTGCTCGGAAAAGAAAAAAGAAAAAGAAAAAAAATCCACCCAAATCCACGCCGGCTCTGCTGCTTGCCTTTTGCAATATCGAAACGGGAAGACTCCCTTTTAAATTTACACTCGATGGCAATCTGGATGATTAGGTATAAGAGCACGCATATCCGAGGGAGGCTGGGAGGGAGAAATTGCACAGTGCTGTCATGTGTGCCTCGCAGTTTTCCGGGGAAAAGGCCCAAGGTAATCACTCAGATTAACATCTCCTCTCTGGCTCCTTACCTGTGGAACTGTTTACTTCACCTCCCTCCAGTTCCACAGTGGGTGTGAAATCAGAAACCCTGGCTTGCTGAATTATGCATGAGCCATCGGTGAATAATGGCACCTCGGCTCAGAGTGGGACCGCTTCGCCTTCGCGTTCACCTCCTCCCCGATTTCACGGGGAACGTTTGCTGCAAAACACCAGCGAGGGCCCTCGAAAGCATTGAGTGGGCTGGGAGAGGGCCTTCAGGGCCTCAGCAACATTCTCCATGCAGGACAGAGGCATCTATGAAGAACTGCCATCTAGCGCACTGTTGCTCACACGGGCGGGCAGCAGCTCTCAAAGGTTTCAGACAGGGTGTCTTTTTCCGGGCTTACCAGGAGATGTTGGGAATTGAACTTGAGACCTTCTGTATGCAAAGCAGATGCTCTACCACTGAGTTATACGCTTGCCCCCCAAGGTCCTGGGCAAAGGGGGTAGTGCAGGCATAGGCAAACTCTGGCCCTCCAGATGTTTTGGGACTACAATTCCCATCACCTCTAGCTAACAGGACCAGTGGTCAAGGATGAAGGGAATTGTAGTCCCAAACATCTGGAGGGCTGGAGTTTAGTCATTTGCATTTAGCCAGTGTGGTGTAGTGGTTAAGAGCAGTAGACTCATAATCTGGTGAACCGGGTTCGCTTACCCGCTCCTCCACATGCAGCTGCTGGGTGACCTTGGGCTAGTCACACTTCTCTGAAGTCTCTCAGCCCCACTCACCTC